>NW_006399767.1:2869561-2887681 GCF_000299155.1 Elephantulus edwardii
ACTGTAGAGATTTTCACTCTAGAAAAGTTCTTGAATAAATTTTCTTAAATACTCTGGGTTGAACTGAAAAAAAAATATTGTTTCAGTGCAGGCTTTTTAGTTAACCTTAGTACTACATTTTAGTATAAATATAGCTATTTAAATATAAATTTCAATTTAATCATCAACATTATAACATAATTCTTTTGAGAATACTAAACACCAATATCAAACCCTCTGCCATCAAGTCAATTCTGACTCATAGTGAAAATGGAACAACCCAATTAAAAAACAAATCACAAAGCCTAATCGAGGGTCAGGAAACAAGAGTTGAGATGTGAATCATGTGAAAGGTCGCAGCTCTGGTTTTCTACTGCTAATGGGTGTGTGTAGCATGACTAATTCACAGGGCTTCTGGAAAAGGAGACTTTTCCAGATAATGAAAGCCTCTTCGAAGAATGTGAAAGTGAACAATGCTAAAACCAGAGTTCTCCTTATCTCTTCACCACTGACTAGTATCTCTCATGAGGAGGTGAGTTGAGGGTTAGCTGACTACATGTAAGTGACCCAACACATTCATGGTGGCTATTGAGCAAAACAAATGAAAAAAGTTTATTAAAACAATACAACAGCTAAATACAATACAATACAATACAATACAATAAATATAAATAGAAGATTAAAAAAATAGCTAGTCACAAAAGGACAAACACTGCATAGTGCCACGGCTATAGAACAGGACTGACATCAGGGTCGGGGTAAGAATAAGAAAAACTGGATGAATTGTGTATACTGCATTGAAACCGATAAGGGAGAGAACAGTTTAAAAGCAATATATTTTAGGGCATTATGATTATCATAAGAGTCCGAAATGAAGGTTACAGAGTGGAATATACTCGGGGTGGGGGATGGAGGGGGGTGCGGGGGATTGTATACCAATGAAGGAATTTTTCTTTTACTTTTCAAAGAGAAGAGTGCACTGAGGGTGGGGGTGGGGTAGGCGGGGAGAAAAGTGTAACAATGAATGAATGGAAATCCAAAATCTCTGTAAATGTGCATTGAACAACAACAACAAAAAAACAAAAACAAAAACCAAAACAAAACACAACGCTAGTGAAAGATAGGCCATGCAAGAGTTAAACTGAAAGATAAAGAAAGGGGAAAAGAAAAGAAGAACCCCCATGCCCCGAAGACAAATATGAAGCCAAACCTTAGGTCATGCTGTTAGCATGTTGCTGGGCATAGCTGAACGAGGACTCACCCGTAGCTGACCCTCCAGTGGGTTTTTCAGAAGCAATATAAATAGCACACTTGGAGGATTTTGTCCAAGAGCAGCTGGTAGATTCTAACCACAAGTTTTTGTACTTGCAGTGCAGTTTCTTAGTACTAGCCTACCAGACCTACCTGCTGTCAGCATAAAAGGAGAGTAAGAGAGAGAAACCCAGGTGGGTATACTGGATTGTAGTCCAGCCCCCTACCGGTTAGTGCAATTGCCTGGGGAAGGGCATACTTCCTGGTGTCACCACCTTTTGGCTCCTGCAGGAAGTACTATCAGTATAGTACTTACACGTGCTGGTGCAAGTATTATTTCCTTCCAGTTTCCTGAGGCTCTCCAGCTTCCTTCTACGAGAGTGAAAGAGCGGGTAATAATTCTAACCCTCCACATTACGTACAAACTTTGTTCTTTCCGGTGGAATGAAATGAAGTGAAATTTTAAACAAAAGAACACAGAGATTTCCCACAGACTCAAATCAATGAGAGCAAAATAAATGTTAACTACTTTCACTAGTTCAATTTTCTGAGGGCATTTAAATTGTTATGTCATTCTAAAGGTATTATAAATACAACTTTCATTGATAAGATCTTCAGAGAGTTAATCTAAGAATTAATATTTTCCCAAGTAATGCATGCTCATACATCTTAACAATTGATACCACGTTCTGAATCATTTCAAGAAGCATAACCAAAAGATCGTATACTTCATAACTCATATGGAAACATTTTAATTATTCTGGAATCTGCATTTCGGGATGCATGGAGGTAAGGCAGCCCAAGCAAGCCTTTTGCCCTGGGGTGTCCTTTTGACCCACAAGCTTTGGAGAAACTGACTTCTGGGAGCCTTTGAGTCAAACAATGGCCTAGAGAAGCTAATAAGACCTTTTTGCCCTGGGCGTTGTGCTCTTTTGAAGAATTCAGTTAGTTTCTGGAAACAGATACTAGGAAGCTATGCTTAGGATAAATCAATAATTATTTTAGTTGTTCTTAAAGACAATGGTGCATGGAAATCCTTCTGACCACAATTTAGTAGGTTTTTTTTTTCTTTTTTTAAAATTGGTTTACTTACAAAGTATATATACATTATGTTTCACACTATTGTTCATTCATATTGTGTTTCATACAATCACTCACTCTGATGCATTATATTTTATAAAATCGATCATCATCATTACGCTGTCTTTTTTCCCCAGATTCTTCCCGTTTACATCACCCCTCCCTTCATCCCCAAAACTTGCAGCCCTGTGGTTTCACCCCTGCCCATCCTCACCCCTCAGCTCCTATCCCTCCCTACTCTTGAGTTCCCATACATGTTTTTCTAGTTATGTTTCTATTCTTAATTCTTATCCCTTTTCCCCACGGCACTAATAAGATTTAGTTGTAAGAGTATTCAGAGGTTCTCTTCAGGGTGTTTGTGAAGTTCTGGCAGCCTACTATGTTGTGCATTTTGCTAATCAAAAGGTTGGAGGTTGGGCCCACCAGCTGCTCTGCAGGAGTAAGAAGGTCAGTTCCCTCCCAAGAAGATTTACAGCCTTGGAATCTGATGGAGGACTGCTATGAATAGGAGTCAATGCAAAGGCAGTAGTGGTTTCTTATAGTCAAATGTCACCCTGATTTACAAATTATATATTAAATAGACTTCAGTCCATTTCACTGATTGGATTAGGATGATATTTTTGTTACAGCATTTGAAATTAGAAAGCAGAAATAATGATTTAAATTTCCATATAACCATGTTTAGGTATGTAATCATAAGACTCTGTCTTGAATATATTTATTTAATTTTGTAAGCAGTTCAAAATATATGACATTTATCCAGTTAGAAACATGACTAATAGAGTCAACGTTGCTGCCCACCCCCACTACATATTTATTTGGTTTTTATTTTAATCCACACTTTCCCTACTCCACTACCATCACTTCTTACTTTTGCTTACACCATTCAATGCCCATTTCCCATTGGACAGCCTAAGTCTCAAGCCATCAGGATTTCTGATATCATGCTACTGTCAGTTTCGTATGATGCAGCCAGTATGACTTCAATTTCAAGTTGTTAAGTACAATTGTCATGTACAACTTCTTTTCCTGGAAGGTTCTGAGAAAAAGTTCTTGTTCTTAAACTTCCACTCCAGGATTGACTTCTTATGGGTTAATTACATTTGTGGAAAGGCTTGCTGGAGAAGCTCAATATCAGCAGTGAAAATCAGGCCAGGTGTTGATTGTGGGACAGACCAACAACTACTCATATGCAAGTTCAAGCTGAAGTTGAGTAAAATTAAATCAAGTCCAAGGGAACAAAAATTTGACCTTAAGTTTGTCCCACTCGAATTTCAAAACCATCTCAGGAACAGGTTCGAGGGCTTGAGCACCAATGAGCGTAGACCCAATGAGCTCTGGGAGGATATCAAGATAATTGTCCATGAAGAATGCAAAAGATCATTACAAAGGCTGAAGAAGAAAAGACCAAGATGGATGTCAGGTGAGACTCTGAATATTGCATTAGAGTGCCAAGAAGCCAAAGCTAAAGGAAGAAACCAAGAAATCAAAGAGCTGAACAGAAAATTTCAAAAGGCAGCTCGGGAAGACAAAGCAAGATATTACAATGAAATGTTCAGAGAGCTGGAGTCAGAAAATCAAAGGGGCTGAACTTGCTCAGCATTTCTTAAGCTGAAAGAGTTGAAAAACAAATTCAAGCCACAAGTGGCAATACTTAAGGATAATTTGGGTAGAACGTTAAATGATCTAAGAAGTATCAAAAGAAGATGGAAGGCGGATGGAGTCACTGTATCAGAGGGAATTGGCTGACACAGAAGAATTTAATGAAATAACATATGAGCAAGAGCCTATGGTGATGAAGGAGGAAGTTCAAATTGCTCTGAAGGAATTGGCAAAAAACAAGGCTCCAGGAGTTGACAGCATACCCAATGATTTATTTCAACAAGCAGACGCTTCCCTGGATATGCTCACTAAGCTGTGCCAAGAAATCTGGAGGACAACCAGCTAGCCGACTTACTGTAAAAGATTGATATTTGTTCCCATTCTAAAGAAAGGTGACCCAACAGAGTGTGGAAATTATTGAACAATATCATTGATATCACATGCAAGCAAGATTCTCCCGAAAATGATCCAAAAACATTTGGAACAATATGTCAACAGAGAACTTCCAGATGTGCAGGCTGGATTTAGAAGAGGTCATGGTATTAGGGATATAGATCTTGGCAGAAAGCAGAGAATACCAGAAGAGTGTCTATCTGTGCTTCATTGACTATGCAAAGGCTTTTGACTGTGTGGATCACAACAAGCTATGGCTGACTCTAAGAAGAATGGGAATCCCAGAACATTTGATTGTGCTAATGTGAAACCTATACTTGGACCAAGAAGCAGTCATTAGAACAGAGCAAGGAGACATTACATGGTTCAAAATCAAGAAGGGGGTCTATCAGGGATGTATTCTGTCTCCATACCTTTTCAATCTGTATGCAGAACAGATCATCAGAGATGCTGGGATATATGAGGAGGAATGTGGCATCAGGATTGGTGGAAGAGTCATAAACATCCTGTGCTATGCAGATGACACAGCCCTGTGTGCTGAAACTAAGGAGGACATGAAGTGCTTGCTGCACAAGGTCAAGGACTGCAGCCTTCAATATGGATTGAAGCTCAACATCAAGAAAACAGATTCTCACCACTGGGCCAATTGGCAGCATCAGTATAGATGGTGAAGAGATTGAGATCGTTAACAATTTTAGTTTACTTGGCTCCACAGTCGACACTCTTGGTAATAGCAGCCAGGAAATCAAGAGATGAATTGTATTGGGAAAGTCAACTGAGAGGGACCTCTCAAGAGTACTGAAGAGCAATGACATTAGGCTGGAGACTAAGGTGTGCCTGATCCAGGCTATAGTCTTCACAATTACGTGCTATGCATCAGAGTTGGACAGTGAATAGGGATGATAGAAAGAGAATTGATGCCTTTGAGCTGTATGCTAGAGAAGAGTGTTTAATATACCATGGACTGCTAGGAGAACAAACAGGTTTGTCCTGGAGAGGGTGAAGCCAGAATGTTCCCTGGAGTCAAGGATTCTGAAGCTTTGTCTGACATACTTTAGGCATGTTGCAAGGAGGGACTGGTCCTTGGAGAGGGACATCATGTTTGGGAGAGTGGAGGGACGGCGCAGGAGAGGAAAACCCTTGATGAGATGGATCGATTCTGTGATTGGAGTGGTAGAAATGAGTGTGTCTGAGTCAGTGAGGTTGGCACAGGATAGAACGGTGTTTAGGGCTCTTGTATGTAGGGTCACTGTGAGTCGCAAGTGACTCGATGTTATATAACAACAACAACAACAACAACAAGAACAACAACAAACAGTTCAAATACCAAAAATGAAGCTAGAGCTCTGCACAGAATTCTTGACGTGAGTTTGACTTATTTAATATATCTATTGAATGAAAAAAATTCTCAGCATTCAAAGACATTTAACTACCAGAGAACAATTTTATTCCTAAAAGCAAATAGTGGCTAAGGACTCCATGGAGCTCAGAACAGCAAGACTTTTATCCCAAGACTCAAGACCTCACATGGCAGATTTATAAGATGATAGTTATTATACTGACGAGCCTGTTGAGTTCTTGTTTGTCGTTTCTACAACAGTAGGATCTCCATGTGGCATAAAGTATGCTTTGGTGACAGTAGTGCATAGGAAGCTGTACTGCTAGTACTTTGCTTCTTTGACAATTTAAATCCACCAATGACTTGTCAGGAGGAAGATGGACAGTCTCCTCCCATACAGTCTACAGCCTGGAAATCTCTTTGGAGGAATCAGCCATAAATCAACTCTGACTCAACAGTAATAAGAAAGACTGTGCTACAAAGAGGTTGGTCCCATAGTTTATAGTCTAGGGTACAATTCTTAACACTTTTTCTTTTTTGTCTGAATTAAGCAAACAAGTTTGTATTGTTTTCTATCACTGCTTTGAACTTCAACCCTCCTAAGACATATATTTCCAAACATCCTCATGTTATTCTATATTTTGTTTAATGTGCTTGCATAAATATGTTTAACCTCCTTTACTTGTATGTTTCATTTGGATACAGACACTATGCTCTTACACTGTACGCTCACCAACTTTTCTCTGACATTTCCATTTTTAAACTCATCCTTGTTCTCATTCACTCAACTCACTGCCATCCTAGTTGATTCCTATTCACAGTAAATCTCCATAAGTTACCGATGCTGTAAATCTTAGTGGAGAAGATTACCTATTTTTCTCTTGTAGAGCTTCTATCTGGACGCAGACTGCCAGAAAGAAGTCTTAGTTAGCAGCACAATACCCTATAGACTATAAATTAAATGAATAATATTGTTGTTGTTACATGACATCAAGTCATAACCGATTCTTGCCTTACCCTCCAGAAGATTTTTGGAGGCAGTAAATAGGAGACATAGGAGGAGAGTGCCCATATTTTTCATGTTGAGCACTTAATGGATTTGAACTACATGTCTTTTTATAGGCAGCAAAACTCCTTACCACAAAAACACAAGATCTTGTGAATTTAATAGTGGTTAATAATATTTTGGCTCCACAATCAACACTCTTGAAACCAGAAGTCAGGCAATTAAAAGATGAATTGCACTGGGAAAATCTGTTGTCAGGGACCTCTCCAGGGTACTAAAAAGGATCAATGTCAGTCTAGAGACTAAGGTGTGACTGATCCAGGCAATTACTTGATATTTGCATTTGCTTGCTATATATATCAGAGAGCTGGACAATGACTAGTGATGACAGAAGGAGAATCAATGCTTTCGAATTGTGGTACTGGAGAAGATTCTTGAACATACTATGGACTGCCAAGAAAGCAAATAGGTCTGTCTTGGGAGAGGGTGAAACCAAGTATCTCTTTAGAGGCTAGGATTTTGAAGCTCCATCTCACATACTTTGGGTACGTGGCCAGGAGAGACCGGTCCTTTGAGAAAGACATTATGTTCAGAAGGGTGGAGGGATAGTGCAGGAGAGGAAGACCCAAGATGAGATGAATTAATACAGTAACTGGGACAATAGGGATTGGTGTGCTGGAATTTGGGAGAATAACTCAGAATAGGGAAGGCTTCAGAGCTGTTGTAGGTCACTATGGGTCACAGGAAACTCGGCAGGACATAACAACGATAGTATTTCTAAACAAAAGTTCATACTGACTGGAACCTGTACATCTTTAATGACTTTTTCTTCTTTTAGCAATGGAAAAAGGGTGTTTAGTCTCTTGATTTGAAGTTGTCCCTGGGTCAGCTCTATCATTACTAGCTGAGAGTTTGTTAGAAGATGCAATCCTTAGCCTCTACCCTAGACCTATCTATCATAATCTGCATTTTTGTCAATATCCTCAGATAATACTTACACACAATGAGGATTCAAATGAGCTCTTTTGAATGATTTTTCAGGAGCCTTGTTATTTGGGCATATCTGTAAACCTTAAAATGAACTCAGATACTATCATGTAGTATTTGCCTCTTTGTTTTTTTCCTTCTGCTGGGTGGGTGACATATCTCGATGGATTGAGGCTACATAAAAAGTCTTCTGATCCCAGGAAATAACAACAGTGAATTCTGGAGCATTCTATGATGCAGGATGTCTAGGAAGTCAATTAATGAGATATTAGAGATCTGATAAATGACAGAAATGGGTGCAAAACTCTGGCAGAGAAAGAATTAGGATGTTATATCAATAGATAGTATGTTTTTCAAGAGTAGTAATCATGTCTTATTCTATTGTGCCTCCTCAGAGCCTAGTACTTTACCTGGCATATAATAGATATTGAATAAGCATCTGTCACATTTAGAACTAATAAAAAGCAAATATAAAAAGCTTAGGAGTGTGTGGTCATGGCAGTTCAATGGAACAGTTATGGATTTTATGATTAGTGGAAACCCTTCTGAAGACTGAGACACTTTTGAAGAGCAGATGGTGGACAGTTATATCTTGTCTGTACTTTGGCTTGAAGTAGCACTTCTATGAGAGTCTAGGGGGATTTTCTGTTCCAAAAGTTGGAAGCTAGACCTGAATAGAACAGGGTAATCTCTTGTCTCTAGGAAATTACTTTTTAAAACAGACCAAATGATTGCAGAGAAAGGTGACCTAGCTTTGAGAAAACCCAATATATAAATATCAGAACTGCCAAAAGAGATAAATGTTACTGTCATGAAACTGCTTTAAATTTCCATCCCCAAACCTCATTTTAAAATAGTTTTATTCTAAAATGTTCTCTTCTTTAGGAAGAATAGAAACTCTTTCAGGAAATAGCTCTGGGAACTCTGTACTAGGGCAGTTTGGGAACTCAAATCATTACTAGTGTTTCTGAAAGAAGATCTATTGGACATACAGTTCAAGGTCACCTAGTGACTAATTTCAATGAAAGAAAAACATAGCAAGTGCTTGTAATGTCTCCTTTTAATAAGGAAAAAAGAATGATGTTTTTCTTAAATGTTCTGGTGTTAGATGTTAAAAGCAAGCTCAGACTGTCAGCAGAGGGACTCATGGGTAAAGAGGGACAGATTGGAAATGAAGAGGTTCTTTAGTTGGTTCAGGGACAAATGAAAAAAAAAAAATAAGAATGCATTCTTCAGTTAACCTGGAAAAAGAATAAATATTTACTCTATCTCAAGGAAGTGTTGATAGCTACCCAAAGATTGGCAACTAACTAACTTAATCCATGAGTTAAAGAATTTGACTTCAAGTTATGATTCACAATAAAATTAAAAAAAGAAAAAAAAAAACCAACCCAGAAGTTAAACATCTATAAGGGAACACTGGTGATCTAATGGATAGGGAGTTATACTGCCAACCCAAAGGCAGGTGGTTCAAATCCAGCAACTACTCCAGTGGAGATTGATGGGAAGTCTTCTATGTGATTTACAGCTTTTAAAAATCCATGAGGGTTTACTATGGGTGGGTTCTGACTCAAGGGCAATGGGCTTGTGTTTGCTTTTTTTGAAGGATCCATAAGAAAGGCAATAATTAAGTTGTAGAAATTTTTAAAAAACCCTTTCTCTAAAATGTGAAATTGAGATAAAATAATTTATTCATAATTCATACTATAAATTATTCATAACTTTAATTTGAATGTCAAAGCACACATCAGAGGGACCACCCCCTGGTGGCAGGGTACTTGAATTGCATCATCTGTTAGTGAGAGGAATATGTTCATTCAATACATCAAACTGCAAAATTCTCACTGATAGATGACAAAGAACATGACCACAAGCTAAGAGCTAATTTTATAAAATTATTCTCTTATTATTACCTCATTAGACAGAGAAATCCCTTAAAGGATTGAACAATAGATTTTTCTTACAATTTTGACTTATGTTTCAACAGATAAACCCTCCAAGCAGATATATGCACATCCATATTTAATGCCATGTTATTCACAATATCAAAGAGGTGAAAGCAACCATGTGCCCATCAACAAATGAATAGATAGGAAAACTATGGTATATTCATACGATGGAATAGGTGCTAAGAAGTCATGATATTGGTTTAAAGACTAAGGTGTGCCTATGGTATTTTCAATGACTTCCTGTGTGTTTGAAAGTTGGACAATGAATAAGGATGACAGAAAAAGAATTGATGCTTTTCAGTTGTGGCATTGGAGTGAAAAATTAAAATAGTCCCTATAGTTCTCAGCTGAATTAAACTCAAGTTTCTATAGTTCTCAGATAAGTTAAACTCAGGAATTTTTCCATTGTCTCGGGTAGAGCCCCACACCCAGTTGTATCCAGGGCAACAGTCCACTGCCCTGGAGTTTGAACTCATTGTAAACTTAAGAATTTGTGACACCACCCTATAGTTAAAGATCTATCTAACTGCTACATGTGCTATGTGACTGCCGCAAGCACAAGTGCCACAAGTGCTATGTGCAAATATGCTGTGTAAACCCTGAGCGAACACTGAACCAATGAATTCAAACTGTGCTTTCATCACCCAATGAGAAGCTGATACCCAGTTGTATCCCCCTAAAGTGTATAAAAAAACCCAACTTTGTCTGCTCGCTCTATCTCCTGCGAGAGATACGGGTCGGCCTGGAGCTCCGCAATAAACCTCTTATCTCTTGCTGTTGCATCAAGCCGGTGTCTTGGAGTCTTGGGTCTTTGCCATCCACTCGGGACAAAACAGGACCAGCGGTTCGGGGGTCCTTCAGGAGAAGAATACTGAATATCATCCCATGAACTGACAAAAGAACAAATAAGTCTGTCTCAGAGGAAGTGCCTTAGAGGCAAGGATTGTGAATCTTCATTTCATATACATAGCACATGCCAGAAGGGGTGAGACCTTGGAAAAAGACATCATGCTTGGAAAGGTGGAGTGTCAGCAAAAGAGAGGAAGACCCTCAACAAGATGGGTTGACAGACTGACTATAACAATGGGCTTGAATATTTTGAAGAGAATGAGGATGGTACAGGATAGTGCAAGGTTTAGATCTGTTGTTCATAGGGTTGCTATGAGTTGTGGTCAACTGGAATACACTTAACAGCAACAGCAATGCTAATATTTTCTGCTATTTCTGTATTATTTTTATTCTGATTATCAGATAATGTAGAATTTTTCATTCAACAAATGATTTCTGAGTGCCTAGCACATGCTATGAGTGGAAGTTGCCTCATTAGGAATGGGTCTATAGCATGCCAGAACCCATTCTTGGCAATGGGACAAACAAAACATTCCCCCTTCTCCCATTTGACTTCACTTACTCATTGTCATCAATTTGGATCCATGCCGTAGCTAACCCTCAGGATTTCCAGGGCTATAAATCCCACGGAATGTGATTAGCCACCTTTGTTCCAAAGAGCTGTTGGTGGTTTTGAACCACTTGAGACTTGCAGCCTTTGAGTTAGCAAACCAGCACCTTATAGACATCATCCCTAGAGCTCCCTACCTTGTGTTGTTCTTATAGCTGGCTCACAGCTGACCCTCCAGCAGGTTTTCAAATGCGGTAAGTCACAAGGAGAGGAGATTGCCCATTTTTCCTTTATGGAACAGCTGATGAATTTGAATAATGTTCCTTTGGGCTGGCCACACAACTACTTATTAAGCCATCAGATCTCCCTTGTTGTTGTAAAGTATGTCGACTCGCAGGCAACTCATAGCGACCCTATGAAGAAGAGTCCTCGACGCATGGGTCCTTTCATCCTCTCTCCAGGTTTATAGGGTTTCCGGAGGCAAGCTATTATGGAAGTGGATGCCACTAGTCCTTCCAAGCTTGTTTTAATCGGGTAGCTCCACCCCACTCTCAGTCCACATTGGGTAGCCAACCATTAAGGCATTTGACACATCAGTGTCACAGTGTTCAGCCTCAGAGCAACCAAAAGTGACTGCTGTACGGCAACTTGTACACCAGGGCTATACTACCTAGAGGAATGTCTGAACAAAAACAATGAAATACTTAGTACAGGTTATTTTTCTAAGTTCTTTTGAACTCTTTACTGTGGTTTAGATGAAAGTTTACAGAGAAAATTAGTTTTCTATTCAACCATTTAGACACATTTTGTTTTATGACCTTGGTTGAAAAATCCCAAATGTAACACACTTTTTATATGTCCTACCTAGTCCCTCCATTTTAATTTGTCTCTTTCCTGCCCTTTCCTGTTTTCTGAGCTTTCATTTTGAAGAAATGCTACTCTTTTGGTCTCGTGTAGTTTACTGAACTCTAGAGTCCATTCCACCAAGTTGGTTTTGCTCACTGGGTTTTACACAGTTGTTATTTTCAGCTAGTAACAGTTCTCCACAAGGTTTCCGAGGCTGTAAACTTTAGGATAGGAGAGTGCTGAGGCTTCTACCATGGGATGGCTGGTGATTTTGAGCCACTGACCTGGACCTTTTCTTTCTTTTTCTTTTCTTTTTTTTGTTAATTTTAATGAAAGTTTACAGAGACTTAGGGTTTCCATTCATTCATTGTTGCACGTTTCTTCCTGTCCATCACTCCCCTCCCCCAATTTGTTCTTCTCTTTGAAAAGTGAAAGAAAAATTCTTTCTTAATTATACAATTCCTTCCCCCAAGTCCACTCCACTGGGCAGCCTTCATTCTGGACTCCTGTCATGACAATAGTACCTAATAATATGTCACTTTTTAACAGTTCTCTCCCTCATCTGTTTCAATACAGCATACATTATTTATCCCCTCTTTCTCAGTCTTCCCTCAACCCCAATATCAGTCCCATTTTCCATCAGTGGCCCTATGCAATATTTGTTCTTTTGTGATTGAGATATTTCACTCAACATAATGTCTTCAAGGGTCACCCATTTTGTACTATATTTCATGAGTTCCTCGTTTTTCAATGTGTGAATATACCAGAGCTTCTCTATCCGTTCGTTTGTTGATGGGCACTTGGGTTGTTTCCAACTCTTTGCTATTGCAAACAAAGCCACAATAAACATGGGTGTACATATATCTGCTTGGGTGGCAGTTATGGTTTCTTTAAGGTAAATCCCCCATAGTGGAATTGCTGGGTCAAATGGTATTTCTATTTGCAACTTTTTGAGAAAGCACTGTACAGCCTTCCATAGTTGTTGCACCATTTTATACTTCCACCAAGGGTTCCAGTTTCTCCGCAACCTTGCCAGCATTTGATGTTTGCTGTTCTGTAGAATTTTGCTATTCTTACTGGGGTGAGATGATATAATTGTTTTGGCCACAGACATTTTCATCATTGTTAGTTATTGTTAGGTGCCATTGAGTCCACTATGACTCATCGTGACCCTATGAATAATAAATCTCAATCTTGCCCTATCCTCATGATCTGTCATGCTCAAGCCCATTGTGGTGCTCACTGTGTCATTCTATTTCAATGAATGTCTTTCTCTTTTTTTTGCTGATCTTCTACCTTGCCCAGCATAGTGTCACTTTCCAAGGACTTGCTCCTCCTGAAAACATGCCCAAAATAAATGAGAGAAGTTTTAACATCCTTGCCTCTAAGAACTTTCCTCCAAGACAGCTTGATTTCTTTTTTGGGCAATCCATAGGATGTTTAATACTCTCTGCCAACACCACAATTCAAAGGCACCACCAATTCTTCTTTAGTCCTTCTTATTCACTGTCCAATTTTCAAATGCACAGGAAAGAATTGAAAACAATCTTTGGGTTACCAGTTGTAAGAAGTTGTGCTAAAAACTCAAAAGGAGGAAGTTCTAATCTGTTAGCTTCTCTGAGTGAGCAAGCTGGGCATTCTTGTCCTGTGCACTTTACAGCCTCTGAATATTCACTAGTGTATCAGCTCTGAGTTGGTTCTGACTCCACAGCACATATTAATATGCCACTAAGTTCCTAACAGGCCTGTCTGAGTGAAGGTGTCCTACTGTTCTTTTTATTCATATGCTGCGTAGATGTTAAAGCTCAGGGTAAGTGTGGAAGCAATAGATTGAATACAGTAGAGACCCAAGATCCTGGATCTCTGAAAGAATCTATGAAGCAGATAGTAGTCTCCTACTCCCCATCCCACTCCAACTATTTGCCTTTATTTGTGTGAAATCTTTTTCACCTTTTTAATATTTTCATCTGATGGAGAATCCAGCTTTAATGTAATATAATATGAACCATGATCATATTTACTTCTTTTCTGCTTTATTTCTTTTCGCTGTTTGACAGTAAGTTAGTCAATAAAACTGAGTGAACTGAGGTCTCTAACTGACAGTCAATTTATATGGGAGGGAGTAACTGATTTATTTTAAATTAATTTGTTTGTTGTCATTTGAATGAAGATTTGTTGTTGTTGTTGATCACCATTGAGCCAAGGTCGACTCATAACGACTCTATGAACAAAAGATCTAATGCATTTCCATAGCTGTCATTGTTTCTCCAAGTTCATAGAGTTTACAGAGGCATGTGGTTTAGGAAGTGGATGCCACTCCTGCTTCCCAACCTATTTTACAACTGGGAGCTCCACCAAACACTGTCCACAATGAGAAACCATTCTGGTATTTGATATCCCCATGACACAAGGTTCAGCATCACAGCAAACCCAGGTTCCTCATACAGCACATTGACAAAGAGTGATGTGCAAAGTGGAAGAATGTTCCTTCAGATATAACAGCTCTAGTCTCATTTAGCAATGGTTAAGTGTTGTCAAGTCAAATATGACTCAGAGTAAGTTTTGCACAGAAGACCTGAACTCTGTTCTATGATTAACTTCATTTCTGTACACTTAAAAGAGAGTTTGTAGAGTTTCCAGAGGCACCTTGTTTAGGAAGTGGATGCCACTCCTGCTTCCCAACATGTATCAGTCTGGAAGCTCATCCAATGACTGTACATAATGGGTAACCATTGTGGTATTTGATACAACTATGGAACAGTGTTCAGCAGCACAGCAACTCCAAGTTGTTCTGTACAGCAAATAGACAAATGATTGCTGTATCTTTTAAGGAATATTCATCTAAAATTAATAAATTTGGCATGAAGGCCTCAGGTCCGAGGGCCCTACAGGATTTTAAAGCCACACCCTCAAGCGGTTCCACCTTTACCCTTAGTCTAAGGCTCAAGGGCCACCCACTTTTGAGAGGGGAAAAAGAAGAGTACACACCACAAAAAGGACCCTGGAAACTTCCCTTGCCTGAACACCATCAAGAAGAAACCACCATCGTGACAACCACCAGCCAGCCAGCCAACTTCCAGAGAAGAGGGAGACTCCAAATCCCCAGGCTCCAGGCCAGCCCACAGACCCATCACCTCATCAGCAATTATAAAGCCACAGCTTCAAGCAGGGCTCCACCCTTACCCTTAATCTAAGGCTCAAGGGCAACCCACTTTTGAGGGGGGAAAAAGAACAGTAACACACAGCAAAAAGGACCCCAGGAAATTCCCTTGCCTGACTGCTATTGAGATGAAACCACCATCAAGGTGACCATCAGCCAGTGAATGAAAGGTTACAAAGCAAATAATTTTTTCATATAACTAGTTATCTCTATTTTGTGCTAGAACATTAATTTCAGTCCCCATATGTCCTCACTTCCTCCCTGTAATTCTAATTTCCACTGATCCTTCCATATCTCTCTGTGTCTTCCTTTTCTTTGGTGATATTGTACTGTTCTCCCTTTATTGTATCTTGCCTTTCCAGTCACTTATCTTTACATAAGGGTTTTTTCTACTGGCCTAATGGTTATGGAGTTGCCCTGTCAACCTAAAGGCAGGCAGTTTGAATCTGCCAGCTTCTCTGAAGGAGAAAGCTGGGCAATCTCCTCCTGTGTGATTTACAGCCTCTGAAAACCTGCTTGAGAGTCAGCTATGAGTTGATTTGACCCAACGGCAATGTGTGTGTGTGTGTGTGTGTGTGTGTGTGTGTGAGAGAGAGAGAGAGACCTATGTGTAAATCTTTCATTAGCTTTTTTTATAGCAGTGGTCTTGTATTTGTCTATTTTTTACTGACTTATTTCCACTTAGCATACTGTATAAGGTGTGCTGGATAGTATACAATTCCTGACACTTAAGCTGTTATATTTCTTTTATGTTAACCAATTGTTAAGTCAAATCCAAGTTCTAATTTCAATTAAAGTACCCATGGAAATTTTTTTTTTAAATAAGCTTGGTCATAATTATTTTAAAATTACATTCCTTATTTAAATATTATTGCCATTATTTACCATTCCTGGCTCTAATTATACAACTTCCAGTAAACTCTTTTACTATATTCCAGATAAAGCTGTATTATAAACATAAATGTTTTCAAGTTCCCCTTTGTTCTATGTCTAATTTTGTAACTGGTGTCTGCTGTTGTTATTGTTAAGTGCTGTCGAGTTGAGGTTGACTCACAATGACCCTAAGAACAAATAATCTGAACCCTGTTCTAGAATTATTGTCATTTTTCTAATGTTCATAGAGTTTCCAAAGGCCTGTTGTTTAATATGTGGATGCCAATCCTGCTTCCAAGCTTGTCCTAATCTGAGTGCTATACCAGACACTGTCCACCATGGGCAACCATTAATGCATTTGATACACCAGTGCTACAACATTCAGTATACAGTAATCCCAAGTTATCTTAGTACAGAAAACTGACAGATCACTTAGAACAATGTTCTTCCCAAATACAACACCAGGCCGAAGGGCCACAAGCCTGTGTGCCCAATTGACTTTTAAATAAAAAGGCCCATCCACCAGGTCCTGATAGACTTACACAAGAGACTTCTAATTCACAATGTTGACTAAATCTAGGCAACCAATTAACTTACACACAATTGTTAACAAAACAAACAAACAAAAAAGACCCAACAGTTTACACCTGACTTTCAACTAAATCAAGAGAATTTACCCTTCAGAATCCAACTGCTTCACACATGAGCTTCCAAACTGGACACTTAGTCAGGGCCCAACCAACTTTTAAAAACAAAGGCCCACCCACCAAGTCCTGTTTTACTTTAACAAGAAGCTTCCAGCCCTCCACTGCTGATTGTTAACTAAATCCAGGTGACCAACCAGGTTACACAAGATTGTTAACAAAACAAACAAGACCCAACAGTTTACACCTGTCTTTCAACTAAATCACTGAATCTATCCTCCAGAATCCAACTACTTCTTCACACATGAACCTCCAAACTGGAAAATATGGTCTAGTATGGGAAGCCAAACTTTATACCAAATATAATATGAAAACCCTTGTTCAGGAATTGAAGGAATTACAGATATATAAGTTAGTATTTCTCTTCTGGCAGATCCTAGAAAATGAGCTGTTTTTCCCCTGCAAGACAGGAGACAGCAAGGGGCCCCCTACAGAGGGAGTGTTACTTCCTGAGCTAGAGTTCACCCTGAGGCATCAAGGTTAATAGTTAAGGGTAAACCAAATTCTTGCATTTGTGAACCCCTCCCTCCTGAGTCAAGCAGAAGGTTTTCAATAGAAAGAGCTTGGCTTCATTTGCATTGAATTCTCTTTGTGATTTACTTCCTGATAATTTTCAGTAAAGATACAGAGAAGCTTGGCTTGGGGTCTTCAGTTGAGAACTGCTGGCCCCTTGTTTAATGCTCTCTGCTCTATCTCATTCCTGGCTGTTTGTCTCTTTATTAATAATTATAAAATTATTCTATTCTTTGGGACCCTCTGTCTGCAACAGTCTAGTGGTGTGGTATAGAAGGTCTATTATTCAAAATGGCTTTCCTAGGCCACTATTCTTGTCATTGCCACATGGCTGAGTGGGAATATGTAACTAGAATGTGTTAGTCTATCCACAGGGGAATTGGCCAGTTTCACATTCCATCAGGTTTAAATCGAGAAGGTTCATTGGTGGCCTAGTGGTAAGGAGTTGCATTGTCAACCCAAAGACAAGCAGTTCAAGTCTACCAGCCACTCCCTGGGAGAAAGATGAGTAATCTCTTTCTAGTGTTTTATAGCCTCTTAAAATCAATGGTAGAGTCAGCTGTGGGTTGGTTCCAACTTAATGGCACATAACAATAATAACATTACCACCTATAAAGAAGTTGTTGTTATTGATTACCACGGAGTTGAGCATAACTCATAGCGACCCTGTGAACAAAAGACCTGAAGCCTTTCTATAACTATCCTCAGTTAAAGAAGGAGGAGAAGAAGAAGAAGAGGAAGAGGAGGAGGAAGAGGAAGAAGGAAGAAGAAGAGATTATATAGGACTGGCCATCTCCACACTGCCTACACTCTTTTTATAAGTAGTAATACTGAGTCATTATATAGAAAGGAATTGGCAGATACAGAGGAATTAAAAGAAATAACATATGAGCAAGAGCCTATGGTGATGAAGGAAGAAGTTTAAGCTGCTTTGAAGGAAATAGCAAAAATAAGGCCCCAGGAATAGATGGTATACCAATTGAAGTATTTCAGATAACAGATGTTACCCTGGATGTGCTCACCAAGTTGTGCCAAGAAA
>NW_006399767.1:2889111-2893025 GCF_000299155.1 Elephantulus edwardii
AACAACAACAACAACAACAAGGACTCGTGCTGCCAATTCAAAGGCAGACAGTTCAAATCTACCAGCTGTACCATGAGAGAAAGATGGGCAGGCTCTTGAGATATTTATAGCTTCTGAAAACCCTGTAGAGGATCAATTATGAGTTGGTTCTAACTTGACAGCTCTTAACAAAAACAGGTAGTCATAGGAATGGTTTTTAACATGTCACAAATGCATAGACAACATTTATTAGTAGACCGTTTATGGCAATAACGTGCATAATGCTATAGTACTGGAAATTTCCTCACCAGTATTTTAAATATCAGCAGTGTTATCCTTATGGTGAACAGGTTTCAGGAGTTTCCAGGTAAAGATGCACTAAGAAGAAAGGCCTGGAAATTAGCCAGTGAAAAGCCTACATATAATAAACTATTCAATATAATGCCAGAGGATGAATTCCCTAAGGTTGGTCACTCAAAATATGCAGTGGTAGAACTAGTGGACTTGATTATACCCATGAGTGTGAGGATGGTGCAAGAATGGTTCTTTGCTCTGTTGTATATAAGATCACTATGAGTTGGAGTCAACTCAACGGCAAATAGCAACAAGGGCATTATTGATATTGGTTCTAGACTTTTGGAAGAGAATGAACATGTAGGTGATAGGATATATTCTAACTTTTGAGAACACAAAGATTGACCCATAACGAAATTTCAGCACATAGCTAAACCTTTCACTCCACCAGGTATGATTGACCATATTTTCTTTCTCCTTCTTTCCTAGGGGTGCCAACTTTTTTTTTTTAAGTCATTGCCATGCTGCCCCCTGTTTTGACACTAATCAGGCAATTATCACCTCCCCCCAAAAGCCAATTTCCTTCTTCTAGACACGAACAAAGTTAAGATGAAAGTCTACCATTTTTTGAACCTTGTTATCCTTGGAAAGGGTTCAGAAGGTCCTGTAATAATTATTGAAACCATCAGAGAGAATTTCTTGAGAGATTATTTTGCAAGAATAGATCAAAACTAAGAAGATTTTGGCTTTTGAGTTCTGTGAAGGATGCAGTGGAAGGTAGTAAGACTTAAGGTTACAGAAGCACTTGGGGTTTGGGATGCCCAAGATAGAGCTTTAGATCCTGCTGCCTTTCTGTTTATCTTCTAGGGCGATGATGGGCAGAGAGATGCACCATATTTATTCCTCATGTCTGTGTGTAGGAAAAAGTACTGCCCAAACCGCATCCTGTTAAAGAAATTACTTGCTCTAAGAAGATGTCTGGCACTTCAGGATCAATTACGAAGCACCCCTTCCTTAGGTCAAAACTTTCACTTGCTGCAATCATGCAGGCAGCTCAAGCCCAGGACCATTGTACCAGGTGAAACACAAAAAAGGGGGGATTAAAAAAAAACCACTTTTTCACCCAAGTGGAAATTATGTCTGTGCTAATCTCTTCTATGCTAGAAATTCACTCTTGAATTTCTTATGTCTCTAAATAACACTTCCAAGGATTTCATTTCTTTAGACCCTAAGAGTTCTTTCAGGAGATAAAGAGTGCAGATTATCAGGCAGTCTCTTGAAGGGCAATAGACAAAGACAGAGGCATCAAGACACACACACACACAAACACACAGATGCCCCACTTCAATGCATTTGTTAAGATGTCAGATCACTGTAATTTTCAAATGTTGTAATTTGGCAAATTGGATCTTCAAATAGGTGAGGAAGTTCACCTTAAAACAAAAAAAAAAATGGAAATTTCACACAGAGACTGATTGCTCTTTTTTGTCCTTTCTCTTCTTGGAGTGTTTGTTGTGTGTGTTTAATGCTCTACTCTTTGTTTTCCTAGCCCCATAGAAAGTGTGCTATTCTCTGCTGATTTCCTATGATAGCTTTGCTCACTGAGGCAGAGCAGCCCCCGGAACTGTTCAATACATCTGACTGGCAGCTATCCTCCTGTGTGTGTAGCTGAAAGACCCTGAAAACACACTTCTTTCCTCCTTATTCCTAAGGTATGGCTGTAGTTCATGAACATTTATTAACTTTCGCCTGTCTATATTTAATATCTTAAAGATAATCACGGTTTTTCCAAACATAGAGTAATTTTTCTTCTTTTATAAAGTAAGCAATCAAATTATGAATAATTTATTTGCTCAATCCTTTTAAGATTTCCTCCTTTGCCTTTTAAATGAAAATGTGCGCACATGCTATATTTTCAAGACAAAAGCAGCTGGTAATATTAATTTCAGGAAAAAAAGTTGTAAAAATATAAAAGCTGTAATATTGGGAACTAGGATTATTGAATTGTTCTAGTCAAGCTGACTTGTATAATTTACTTAGTGAGAATGCAATGCCACATTTAGTAGCTAAAGATAACCTAAAATTATTCATCTACCTTTTGTAATATAAAAAATGTCAGATCCTATATGTAGCCAATCAATAAAGGATTGTTAATATTGATGATTGCTCAGCTTGTTATGGCTTGGTGTAAATGAAAGTAGAAAAGCTTAGCAACCGTAAGAGTGATATGTGATTTAGATTACTACCAAGACTAGTATCCATTCTTTTCAGAGAAAATTAGCACAAAATTCACCAACCCAATTATTTGTATTTTCATTAGCATCAAGTCAGTTCCAACTCATGGTGAATTCATGTACAACAGAATGAAATGTAGCTGAGGTCTCATCATCCTCACAATTATGGGGTATTTGCCAGTACGTTTGAATTACTTTCATAGTCACTGGGCTGTTCTATTTCACTGAGGGTCTTCTTCCTCACTGACCCTTTGTTTTACCGGAAATAATGTTCTCCTTTCTGTAATTTGTTATCATTGACTAAGTTTCCTTTCCTCTAGTTCTCAAAGATGACAAATGTGTCTTCTCTAACTATTGCTCCATACCTGATCAACTCTTATAGTCTGAGCCCCACTTCCCAGAGATTCCTTCATCTCCTTGCTCACCAAATTAATTTCAACCTTATCTATCTCACATGTGTATCACATCTCCGATAGCCCTTCCCAGCAGAGACTATTTATTAGAAGCTGATAAGCTGTCTATTGATTTCCATTGTCTCTTCCATACATTACTCTTTTATCATCTTATAAAATCCCTGGGCATAGTGCATTTCACTACTCCATATTATCTTCTCTCATGACAATATACTTGCATTCATTTACTGAAAACACTATCATCTAGTTTGGAAATTAAGATTACAAAGTGTCCTATACTGTCATCCTGGGAGAGTCAATATTCTATAGATAGCTTAATCCAATACTGTAGCTCAGTTCCTCAACCTTCTATCTCCAATAATCTTCACATCTTCATAGATTATAACCTGGATCTTATCAAGAGTCACAAATTCTCTACTAAAATCACAATTTCACCTCCCTAGCCATATCTTCTCTTCCGTTCTTGCTTGCTTAACTGTTGGACATTATTTTATACCTGAATTTCATTAGGACCTTTAAACTATAAAGTCTCTTTATTTTTGTTTTGTTATTGTAAACTATTGAGTTGGAACCGGCTCAGCTGATTTTTCCATGGATTTTCAAAGGCAGTAAATCTCATGAGAAAATATTGCCTATCCTTCTTTGGAGGAGCAGCTGGTGGATTCAACCTGCATGCCTTTGGGATTGCAGTGCAGCTTTTTATCATTAGGCTACCAGAGATCCCCTTGTGGTAAGGAGCTGCAGTGCTATCCCAAAACACACTTTGAATCCACCAGCTGCTCTGAAGAAGAATGGACACTCTCCTCCTGCGTGACTTACTCTCTGTGAAAACCTACTGAGGGTCAGCTATGGTCTATTCCAACTCAAGGGCACACCATAGCCTTTTGTTTTGTTTTGTTTTGTTTTTTTCTATAATTATATTTTATTAATTTTCATAAACATTTACAGAGATTTTGGGTTTCCATTCATTCATTGTTGCACTATTCTCTCTACC
>NW_006399767.1:2895446-2908075 GCF_000299155.1 Elephantulus edwardii
TAAGAGCCCGGAGTTGTATGTATCTTTTGTGCTTAATGTCTGACTGAAAGACTGGTGGTTCAAATACACTCAGAAGACCCATGGAAGGGGAAAAAAAACAACCCAAAAACCTTTCAGTAAAGATCAGAGTAAAAAAAAAATGCAATTAAACTGTCCTTGGAATCACCTGAAATCACTCTGAGTTCGTTGACTTCATAGTTATAGGTTTGGGGTTTTTGTCTTGTTGTTTTTAGTAATCACCGTCATCTCAAAAAAAAAAAAACACCAAAACCAAAAACAAAAACAAAACAAAACGATAAAACCTCACTGCCTATAAGCAGCAGTGGTGGTTCAGTGGTAAAATTCTTTCCTTCCATTCAGAACATCTGGGTTCTGAATTCGTGGCCAAGACACCCATGTGCAGTCATCTGTTAGTGAAGGTTTAATGCTGTAATGATGAATTTAGGCTTAATCATTTTGATTTCACTTTCATCTACTCCCACCTTCTCAAAACCTATTCTGTTTATATTTTTCTTGATTACATTTGAATCTTTTCCTCTTTAGTGACTTCTTCCTGTTGCTTTTTGAAGTTTTCATATTCTCACTAGAAGTAAATGGCTAAACATCTCCTTCCTTTCCTCTATAGAAAGATTTACCTCTCTCTTCACACACAAACTTTTCAAAAGTGTTGTTTAATATTGTCTCCTGTTTAATGAACCCATTCAACCAACAAACATTTATTTAATGGCATATATGGCAGATACTGTTCTGAAATTAGGTTGAGAGTTCGTTCATCAAGACAGCAGTAAGAATCCAAAATGGTTTTTGTCAAACTTAGTTGATGTTCCTCCATCACATTTCTTCCATACAACTATATGATGCTTGTCAATAACTTTTACTTGACTCTCTCATACTGTTTGTTTTACTGTGTCAATCAAATCTTCCATTACTGTGACAGCAAACTCAGTCTATGGCTATGCCAGTGCTATACTTTATTCATGCTCATTCATGCTATATGCTCTATTAGATTCTCTGAAGCACAGTCCATAGTCTGAGATGGTGTACGCTTGTGAGGATGTAGATTTGTATAGGGTGAGAAATATAGAACTTCTTCATGTTTACAAGAAAAGAAGTTCATTATGAAGCTTCTAGGTAACTATAAAGGATTACAGACAATTTGTATAGCCTACAAAGAGTTGTATACATATGGAAGTTAGAAACATGGTTTCTCACTCAACCTTCTGTTATTCCTTGGTTCTCTGGAGGTACTGTTGGCACAATACATCAAAAATGTAAATTAAAAACAACTCTATATTAAAGTCTCACATATGTTAAAGGGTACATTCCTCTACAATTATATACTCAAAAAATACAAATTTTGCTATTGTTTGACGAGTTTAGATAAATACCTAATATCTAATACTAGCCTGGCTCATAGTAGTTTCAGTGTTCCCCCCCACCCCTGAAAAACATTGGCGTTTTATGGCTGTTTTCTGGAGTCCAGTGATTTAGTATTACTTTAGGAATACTTAGGGCAGTCCTGAAAAGATTTTGCAGTGAGTCTGGCACATCCATAAAATGAATGTATCCTGAATTTTTTCCCTTCAGGACCAAAACCAAACAATTAAGCAAGCAAAATCCTCCAAAACAAAACCTAAAACTACCCAAATCTACTATACTTGAGCCATTTCTGACTCATGACTTTCATAGGATTTCCTAGACTGTAAATCTTTATGAGAGAAGTCTGCCCATCTTTCTTTTGTGGACACATTGGTAGATTTAAGCTGCTAACCTTTGTGCTAGAAGCATGATACTTAATGTACTATACCAGGAGAGTTCCCTGGTTCAAGATGTAGATAAGTTAATGATAAATGACATCCTTCTAGAAGACTTAATTGCTTTCACTCAGATAGTATTACAACCTTTGCTGAGCCATTTTATGTCAGTGGCAAACAAATGTAGGAAATAATTTTTATTTGATGGAGGACACTTAGTTCCTTTAAATTATAACTCACAAGTCAACTATGCATAATACTGATACTGTTAAAATATTAAGTGCAACAAAATTCAAAGGAACACATGGGTAAAACCCCTAAACATAAGCCTATTTAGAATATGAATATATGGGCTCTTCAATGACATATTATTGTTATACACAGTTAAGTCAATTTTGACTCACTAATAGCCCTATGTTGTTGTTATATACTGCCAATCAGAAATGACTCTTAGCTAATCCTCCAGTGCATTTTTAGAGACTAAATTGCATGGGAGGAGAGCGTCTCATAAAAACCAGATGGATTGAAATGGATTTGTAATGGATTTAAACCATGTGCTTTTGGGTTGTCAGTGCAACTCCTTACCAATAAGCCATCAGAGGTCCATAGGGACCTTATAGAATACAAAAAAACCTGCTCTATAGGTTTTTCTGTTTTGGGAGGTTCTCCTTGCCAGAAGGAAGGAGTACAGTGGTGTGAGCACGGGAATCGTGGCAAGCTTTTGGAGTCGACTGCTTTTCCGGGCATGTGTTTGATGTGCAGGTTTGCTCTGTCCCTGGGAGTGAGGATAGCCAGCCTCGGCCTAGGGTTTGAACCAGGAGGCGGCCTTAAGCCCAAAGGCAGCTGGGAGAGGAGAGGAAGCAGCCATGTTGTTCCTGGTTGGCTCCTCCCAGGGAGGGTCTTGGGAGGTTCTCCTTGCCAGAAGGAAGGAGCACGGTGGTGTGCCAATCGTAATGGGTACCCAGGGTGGACAGTGTTGGCTGGAACTTCCCGAATAAATCAAGCCTGGAAGCAGGAGTGGCATCCACTTCTGAAATGGCTTGCTTCTGGAAACTCTATGTACAAACGGTGCTCAGGCTGTTCATTCATAGGGTCGCTATGAGTTGTCTACTACTCGACGGCATCAAACAACAACAACAACATAGGTTTTTCTAGATTGTAATCTTTACAAGAGCAAATTACTAGTTCTTTCTTTCAAAAAGCCATTGGTGGATTTGTAACACAAACTTTGGCTAGTGGCTAAATGCTTAACCATTACATCATTAGAACTCCCTCTTAAGAGTGGATTTTATGGGAAATTGCAAACCAATGAAGGAATTTTACTTTTCAAAAAGAAGAGCAAACTGGAGGTGAGGAGTGGGCAGGGAGAAAAATGCAACAATGAATGAATGGAAATCCAAAATCTCTGTAAATGTTCATCAAAATTAATAAAATAAAATAAAAAGTGGACTTTAGTAATGTCACACATTACTATAGGCACTGGAAAATTGTTTAGAATTCTCAATATGCTGTTCTTTATGTAAAGAACACATTTATTTAAGGCAATGAAGGGGGGAAAACCCCACAACAACCCAACTTCCTCAAAATGCATTTAAAAATGAGTCACAGACATAACCAAAAAAACAAACTATAGACCAATACCTTGCATGAACATAGATGCAAAATTCCTTAATAAAACACTAGCCAACAGACTCTAAAAGTTTATAAAAAATAATTAATCATGACCAAGTAAGATTCATAGCAGCAATGTAGGGATGGTTCAACATAAGAAAACCAATTAATGTAATTCATCATATCAGTAAAGAAAAGAACAACAGTCACATGATTCTATCAATTGATATGGAAAAAGCTTTAGCAAAAATCCATCACACATTCCTGATAACAACACTCAGCAAAACAGGATTAGAGGAAAATTTCCTCAACATAGTGAAAAGTACGTACACAAAAGCAAAAGCCAACCTCATTTTTAATGGACAGAGTCTAAAGACATTCCACTTGGAAACAGAGACCAGGAAAGAACACTCACAATAGAATACACTCCTATTCAGTATTTTATTGGAAGTTTTAGGTAGGCCAATAAGGCAAGAGAAGAAAATAAAAAGCATCCAAATTTGCAAAGAGGTGGTGAAACTGTTACTATGATATGGTGGTGTACACAGAAAATCCCAAAGACTCAACAAAAAACCATTAGACTACTGGTAGACTATTTCAATAGAGTAGCAGGATATAAGAACAACATACAAAAATCTGTTGGAATTCTTTACAGCAAAAAAGAAAGCACAGAAAAGAAAACTAGAAAGCAATACCATTTACCACCATTAAACCTACTAAGAGACACAAAAGGCCTTTATGAGGAAAACTATGTAACACTACTACAAAAGAATAAAAGAACTAAGTGGGGAAATTCTATTTTAATGAATAGGAAGACTGAACATCGTGAAAATGACAATTCTACCAAAAGCAATCTGCAAGTTCAATGTAATCCCAATACAAATGCAAAATTAATACTTCAAAGTGATAGAAAAGGTAATTTACAGTTTTATTTGGAAAAGAAAGAAACCTAGATTAAACAAAACTCTTCTGAGAAACAAAAATAAAGAAGGAAGCATCTCACTTCCAGATCTCAAACCTATTACACAGTCATGTTGTCAACAGCATGGTACCAGTACAATGACAGACGCATAGATCAATGGAGTAGAATCCAGAACTCAGAAGTCAACCCATTTACCTACAGTCAAATGATATTTGACAAAGACAAAGAACACACATTAAATGGGGAAATGACACCTTCTTTAATATATAGTGTTGACAAAATCAAACCTCCATATGCAGAAAATTGAAATGGAATCTACATTTCACACCCTACACAAAACCCAAACTTAAAGGAGCTCAGAGACCTAGGGGTAAAATTCAAAACCATAAAAATTATAAGAGACAAAATGGGATCAAATTACAAGCCTAAGCCTATGGCATAAATAGCCTTGCAAACATAGCAAAAAAAAATGTGCAACTAGGAGAGGATAAAATGAATGGAATCTTCTTAAAAATAATATCCCTGTGTACATCAAAAACTTTCTCTGACAGGATAAAAAGAAAGCTCACAGACTAGGAACACTTGGCAACAACATTTCAGACAAGAGTCACATAACTAAAATTTACAGAATATTACAGAGCCTCCATAAGAAAAAAGACTGATAATTTAATCACAAAATGAGCAAAAACCAGAAAAAGTCTTAGGGCAAAGAAGGGCATTAGAATGGCTAACAAATACACGAAGAAATTTTCAAAATCACTAGCAAGGAGAAAGATGTAAATCAACACAGCAATGAGATACCATCTTACTCCAGCAGCAGTAACAAAGTTTAACACAGTAAACAAATGTTGGAGAGGATGCAGAGACTGGAACACCTATGCACTCTTGGTGGAACTGTGAAATGGTACAACCACTATGGAAGGCAGTTTGATGCTTCCTCAAAAAGCTGAATACAGAAATCCTATATGGCCCAGCTATTTCATTGCTAGGAATGTATTCCAAGGAAACAAGAGCTGAGATATGAATAAGGATACTTTCACCTGTTTAAGGAGCAGATGCAACATGACTGTCCCCATAGTACTAAACAAATAGTAACATGCCACCCCACATGTTTCTGCATCTATTCCTGTGAATCATTGAATCAAATATCCATTGCAAATTGGCCCACAGTTGTGGGGTTTATTAGGGAAATAGATTGGGTAGTGAAAAGAGGTAAAGAATATCACACAATGCAAGTCCAGGCTTAGGCCCACAATCCCAAGTCAGAGTAACAAGACACAATTCCTCAGTTAGTTCAGACAGCTTCTCAGTCTTCAAATGAAAGTCTAGGTTCAGTTCAGCAGCACAAATAAACTTCTGGTTTCCTCAGTCATCCAATAAGCTTTATCTCAAAGCAGTTGCAATTACATTTTCTTTAATCATCCAACAAACCAATTTTTAAAATGTGGCTCCATCTCCAAGGTTCTTCTAGTTACACATTGCCACAGTTTCTTCACAGAAATGCCACAATCTCTTCACTGTCTTTCTACCACCATCTCTCAAAATGTCTTCACAATCCCTTCACAGTGTGGGAAGGGCTCTCTCATATATTGAATCCACAACTGTTGATGACTTTCAAGATCTTATGTCCACAGTTAAGGAAGCTGGAGACCATCCCCTCAATGGGGATTAATACAATGGCTAAAAAGGCCAATTTTCAAGGATTCTGACACCAACACCATCTATGTTCATGTTAGTGTCATTCACAAAGCAGGAAAATGGAAACAATCCAAATGCCCATCAAGAAATGAATGGATTGAGAAATTGTGGTACAGTCACACAATGGAATACTATGCAGCTCTAAGACACAATGATTTTATATAATACTATATAACATGAGAGTGTCTAGGAAGCATTATGCTGAGTGAAATAACATAATGAAATAAGGACAAATTCTTCATAAGACCAGTATTGTGAAAATAGAAGGATAACTGATCAAGATAGATATAAATGTTCAAAGAGAGGAAGAGGGGATGTTTGAAAAGGGGAAGGGGAGGCAATCACTGAGATGGTGGAGGTTGGTGGATGGGTAGGATGGAGGGCATGGGAGGGACTCAGTGGGAACTTAGTGGGATGGATTGTTGTTGAGTATCATACCATTGTGTCAGAACTGACCCATAGCTGACACTCCAGCCAGTTTTCAGAGGCAGTACATTACACAGGAGAAGATTACCTATCTTTCTCTCACAGAGCAGCTGGTGGATTTGAACCACTTGCATTTGGGATTGCACTGCAGCTTCTTACTGTTAGGGCCCCAGAGCTCCCTAAAGACACAGATAGGTGGCAGTTAATTGTATGAAGTACAGTGTGTACAAGGGACTATATGGGGTATAGTGTGCATGAATGAAGCATAATGTGAATGGGTGGTTATATGCAAATAAATAAAAATTGAGAGAAGAAAAGATAAATAAAGCTGTGTGATATAAATGAATAGTGGATACTGCAGATGTAGAAGGTGTGCAATTCTGCCTTTGGCCAGTAATTCATTGAAAGTACTAAAAGGGAAGATTTATCTTGGACATAATCTTGTTAAAAGCAGAATTTGGTAGTAAGTGTTGGGAAAGGAAAGATTAAGTACCACTCAGGGTTCTGAAGAGATTTGCATTTGAACGGATTCATAGACCCAAATTGGATTTTCTATTGAAAAGATTCACATTTGAATAAAATACAAGCAAGAAGAGATAGGAAGGGGTGGCAGAGAGACTGACTTTTTAAAACTGGAACAAGCTGTTTGGCTTCTGAGGCAGGGTAAAGCTGGTGTCATCAGAGTATATTTCCAGGACTTACAGGGAGCTGGCAAGTATACCCACTTGTAGTGATCAGCTGGATCCACTGGAGTGGAAGTAGGAGGCATACAACAATGCCTGTCAGGAAGAGACAGGCTGAGCTTGGATGAGTTCCTTCAGTATTGTCCGCCTAGCGTGTACAGATATATGAGTATGCAAAAAACAGTTTCTGGCTTGAGAAGCAAGGGTCATGAGGACCCTTGACTTATTGGCTTGAACCTATGCAGGGGCTAAGGTTGAGTAAAAGGACCAAGAGGTCTGGAACATAGGGAGAGAACACAAGTGTGTATATCGCTATCATCTCTCATCTCTCTCTCTCTCTCTCTCTTATCTCTATCTCTATCTTTCTATTTGTCTATATCTACTACTGTAATAAAGAAATGTGATACATATGCCTAATATTGAGGGAGCTCTGATGGCCTAGTGGTAAGAAGCTGTTCTGAAATCTCAAAGGCACATGGTTCAAACCACCAGTTAATCTATCTTCTCATGGATTAATTGTCTCTGTCAGTTCCAACTTGACAGCTAACAACAACCTAGGAGTGAGATTGCTGGATCAAATGGTATTACTATTTCCAACTTTTAAAGGAAGTACAAATTTTTTCCCCTTTGAAACTGTTCTCTCCCTCATCTGTTTCAATGCAGTATACATTATTTTTTTTATTTTTTAAATTTTTTTTTTGCAGTATACATTATTTATCCCATCTTTCTCAGTCTCCCCCAACCCTGATGTCAGTCCTGTTTTACAACAGTGGCACTATGCAGTATTTATCCTTTTGTGACTGAGATATTTCACTCAGCATAATGTCCTCCAAGGTCACTCATTTTAAATAATATGATAATAATTAAAGAATTTTTTTTCTTTTACTTTTCAATGAGAAGAGTGAACTGGATGGGGGGAGAGGTGGGCACGGAGAAAAGTGCAACAATGAATGAATGGAAATACAAAGTCTCTGTAAATTTTCATTAAAATTAATAATAACAAAAAATTTTAAAAAGTGTTTTCCATGATGATTACACTATTTTACAGTCCCATGAGCAGTGTTAGAGATTTCCAACCTCTCTATATTCTTGCTATGTATGTTGTTTTATTTAACTTTGCTATTGTTACTGGAGTGAGGAAGTATTGCATTTTTGTTTTAATTTGCATTGACAGAGAACTGCCAGAAATTCAAGTTGAATTCAGAAGAGTTTATGAAACAAAGGATATAATTCCAGAAGTCAGATGAATTTTGGTTAATACCTGGAAGATATTTATGTGTATTTAATTGACTATGTAACTTTACTATATGGATCAAAACAAATTACAGATAACATTAGGAAGAATGGTAGTACCAGAGCATTTAATTGTTCTCACATGGAACCTGTCTATAAACCAAGAAGCAGCTTTTCAAACAGAATAAGGGGAGATAACGTCTGGTTTAAATAGTATGTATTACAGTTTTATACTTTTACCATATCTATTCGGTATATATGTTGAGTAAATAATCTGAGAAACCAGAATGTGGCATCAGAATTGAAGGAAGAGGATCCTGTGTTAGGAAAATGATGCTGTCTTGTTTATTCAAAGTGATGAGGACAAGAAGCACTTACTAAAGAGATCAAAGGCAATGTACTTCAGTGTGGGTTACATAAAACAGAAGTCCTCACAAACTACATCAATAAGTGACATCATGAGAAAAGATTGAAGTTGCCAACAATTTCATTTTTCTAAAATTAACACCCATGGCAGCACCACTCAAGAAATCAAAGGAAATTTTCTGTAGAACGAATCTGTTATGGAGGACATCTTTAAAGTGCAAAAGAGCAAGGATGTTAGTTTAAGGACAGCTGCTTCATCCTATGTCAATTTCAATTTTTTAAAATATGTGTATATATAAAAGTTAGACAATGAATAAGGAAGACCAAAGTAGAGTTAATGCCTTTGAATTAGTGTTGGAGAAGAGAACTGAATATCTTGTGGACTGCTACAAGAACAAGTCTCTTTTGGAAGAAGTACAACCAGGGTGCCTCACTTCTTAGAGTAAGATGATGAAACTTCATTTCACATACTTTGGACATGTTGTTAAGAGGGACCAGTCCTTGGAAAATGACATCACATTTGGCAAAGGGGAAGGATTGATGCTGTGACTGCAACAGTGTTTTTGAGTGTGGTGGAGATTGTGAGGATGGCCCAGGTTTCAGCAGTTTGACCTAGTGTGCATAGCATATCTGAGAGGTGAAACTGCTTTGAAGGCATTTAACAACATCAACAGCAGCTAATGATAAATATCTATTGGCCGTCTAAACTTTGATGAAATGTCTTTTCACGTCCTTTGCTCACTTTTAACTGGATTTTAAAAATAATTTTGCTGTTCAGATGTTGTAGTTCTCTAAGCATTTTAGGGATTAATCCCTATGCAATTGATTCTTATTCTCTACAAAGAAAAGGAATGTAGAAGGGTTGGGCTTTTTTGTTTTGTTTTGGTTTTTTTTATGAATTCTGTTACAAGATGATCATAGAAAACTTCTAGAATATGAACTAGTAAATCTAAGGCAATGTGTTTGTATACACTCATGTGATTGTGTCTCATTTGTCAATATTGTTCAATGGTTTCAATTCTCTGGCATGGAGTTTTAAATGATGCATAAATAGACTATTAGTGGATACTGTTTCGTGAAGCACCACCTACTCTAGTCCAACCAGTCACTAAGGTATTTTAAAAATCTACATTGCTCTTTGAAGTTTCCCAGAATCCTTTTTCATATTCTGAAGCCTGCTGGTAAGCTTATGGCTACTATACATGTAGGCTTGAGGTTTGACTGGGGAGAAGAATCAAATAATTTATTTCTGCTGAAGTTCAGCTTTGGTCATCTGTGTCATTAGATCAGACTCCCAGAAGCTCGTCTCCACCTTTGCTTCCTCCAGGCTAGATTACTGAAAATCCCCGCTTGCTGGCCACTGAATAAATTGCTCTCTGAACTCGTATTTTTTCATGTTCATCTGCTATTCTATTTTATTACATAAATAAATGAACCATGTTACAATACCACTAATTCCAGGTTATCATTACTATTCTATACAAAACTCTGTATAAACATCTTGATTTAGAATTTGCATTATCAGATAATATGTGTGCTTGTTCAAGGAAATAAATTATTTTAAAAGAAAAATATGGCATTAAAATGAACATCAGACATCATGTCATTTCTCCTGTAATGAATAAGCCCAACTAAGCACATACATTTGCCTGAGATCTTTGCTAATTTCTGTGATTTTTTTAGTAGTTTCCTAGTGCGGCAACAATAATGTATCACAAGTTACTCTTTGCCAACCACAATTCAGAGGCATTCTTCAGTCCTCTTTATTAATTATTCAGAAGCATAGGAAAAGAACAGAAATTATTTTTTCTTTATGGATGTAGAAGCCAAAAGTCTAATTCAGTGTCAGAGCCAAATTGATTTCTTTCTTTTTTAAAATTGTGATTTTAGTCAAAGTTTGCAAAGAGTTTGGTTTTCATTCATTCATTAATACACATTTTCCTCCCTTCCCAGGCCCTAATTCACTTTCTAATGCTTCTCTTTCCCCAGATTGTTAATTGTTGTACACAAAATGTCTAGTTCATTCCTTTCAGATTGTCCTCCTTTTCACCTATTCCAGAGGAGTGTTCATTATCTATTCTTGTCCGACTCTCCCCCAGCCCCTATATAAACCCTATTGTTATAATAGTGGTCTTATGCAATATTTGTCCTTTTGTGATGGAGATATTCCTTCCATTCAGCATAATCCATGTTGAAGTATTTTATAAATTTATAGTTTTCCAATGCTGTACTCCATTGTGTAGACATACCACAGTTTCTTTCTCCACTCATTTGTTGTTGGGCACTTGGACTATTTCCATCTCTTTGCTATTGTTTATTATTATGTAATAAACATGGCTGTGCATACATCTGTTTGAGTCATAGCTCTGATTTCTTTGGAGTATATTTCCTGTAGTGGGAATATCCAAATAATATTATTACTGTTAACTTTATGAGGCTACCTTCCATAGTTGTTGTTATGTGGCATTGAATTGATTATGATTCATAGCAACTCCATGATCAATGAATCTGAATCTTGCTCTATCCTGAGGCAACCTTACCATCTCTGACATACCTAACCCCACTACCACAGTCCCTATCTCATCCAGGGTTTTTCTGTCTTGAGATGACCTTCCACCCTTCCAAGTATAATGTCTTTCTTCAAGGAGTGACCATTTCTGGCAACATGCCAAAATATATGAGACAGAGCTTCAAAATCTTTGCCTCCAATGAGCAACCTGGTTTCACTCCATCCAGGACAGACCTGTTTGCTCTTTTGGCAGTCCTTTGTAGTTCAATATTCTTCTCCCTCCTAGTATTTATACCCATTTTTAATTCCCACCAGTAGTGTATGAGAGTTCTGATCGCTGCTGCCCTGTTAACCTTTACTATTATTGCTGGGGCAAGATAATATCTTTACATAGGCATTCTGCAAATGTGATGCATTCTGACTAACTCCTAAGGATAAATCTACAATGTAAGCATAAGATGTTTTGTACGTAGAGAGGGTTAAACCAGGTTACTCCTTGGAGGCAAGGATTCTGGGGCTTTGTCTGACATACTTTGGACATGTTGTAAGGAGAGACAGGTCCTTGGAGAGGGACATCATGCTTGGTAGGGTAGAGGGACAGCACAGGAGGGTAAGACCCTCTATGAGGTGGATTGATTTGGTGACTGGGGTTATCGGGATGGGTGTGTCAAAGGCAATGCGATTGGCACAGGATAGAGCAGGGTTTAGTGCTGTTGTACATAGGGTCGCTATGAGTCGCAAACGACTCAATGGCACGTAACAACAACAACGACAACATTTTATTGATAGCATGCCACTACTATTTTTATTAGCTCATCACTTATAATCAAATTATTATTTTTAATGTCTTCTTCTGTTTAACAATTTTGAGTATGTTTTAAAAACCAGACCCTCTTCCCTATTCAGTGGGAAGCTCTGGTGGCGTAGATATAAGGAGTTATACTGTCAACCCAGAGGAAATAATTTCCAATCCACCAGCTGCTCTAGAGGAGAGAGAGGTCCTCCCACGTGATTTGCTGCCTCTGAAAATCCATTTGAGGCTCAGCTATGAGTTGGTACTCACTCAATAGCATATAAAATCGACAACCTTATTCAGAAGGCAACACTGACTTGGTGCCTAGTGGTAAGAAATTGTGCTGTCAACCTTAAAGCATGTGGTTTGAATCCATCAGCTGCTCTGCATGAGAAAAATAGGTAATTTCCTTACATGATATTTAAAGCCTCTGAAAACCTGCTGGAGGGTCAGCTATGGAACAGTTCTAACTTGATAGTACACAACAATGCAACATTATTCAGTCTAACAGAGACTATGATGGCTTAAAAATGGTTCAATAGTTTTATGTGTGGCTTTGATACTAAAAACTATGAGCATTTAAGATATACATTGTTGTTGTTGTTGTGTTGTTATGTGCCGTCGAGTCGCCTGC
>NW_006399767.1:2910640-2925076 GCF_000299155.1 Elephantulus edwardii
TCAAGACAGATCTAGCAATGACTTTTTTAACTATGAAAGCAACTCCATTTTTCCTCACTTTTTCATCTCCAGAGTAATATATCATATGATCATCCGACTCAAAATGCCCCATGCCAGTCCATCTCATCTCACCATAGGGTAAAAAAAATATATCAGAAATGAGGCTGGGTGAAATGGAAAGATCTGTACTCATGCCACATCTACTCATCACCTCCACAAACGGGGAAGTTTTAACTCTTTATTTTCTTCTGAGAAGCATTAAGGGAACTCTGGTAGCCTAGAGGCAAGAAGCTGAGCTACAATCCCTAAGGTATGCAGTTCAGGGCCACCAGCTCCTCTGCAGGAGAAAGATGGGTAATCTCTTCTTGTGTGATTAACTGCCTCTGAAAACCTGAGAGTTGGTCAGCTATGGGTCCAACTTTACGGTACATAACAAGCAAGATGTATTCTGGCTACTATCTAGGACAGACTTGTTGACTCCTTTGATATATAGATATGTAGTATGTTTGCCAATTTTTGCTAACACCATACCTAAATACTATAATTGCTTTGATTTTTCAGTGTCCAAAGATCACATCAGATGATAGAACTGAGAATACCATATCTTGAGCCTAACGAATTGAAGATGTCAAGATTCTGTCTTACATATTTTGGACGTATTATCAGGAGTGGCCAGCCTCTGGAGAAAGACATCTCCATCTCAGTAGAATAGATCAGCGAGAAAGAGGAAGACCATCAACAAGATGAATTGACGTGGTGACTGAAAAAAGTCTTAAGAAGTGCTTTTGAGGCTGGTGCACGATCAGGCAAGGTACCGTTCTCTTGTATATTGGGGAACTATGAATCAAAGCCCAGTTGATGGCATGCAACAATTACATACTATTATTTACGTTACTGGTGAAATACCTGCTTAAATCAAGTACTTGCAAGCAGAAGGGGTGGTCAGTTTTAGTTGTTTGTCTTGTATATAGTGATCCTGTGTACAGCAAAAATGAATCTCTGCCTTATCCTGTATCATTCTGACAATTTCCACAAGCTTAACCCTATTTATTGTTGCAGTCACTGCGTCAACCCATCGTATTAAGGTTATTCCTTTCCACTGCTGACCTTCCACTTTTCCAAGCATTGTGTCATTTTGTAAAGATTGAAAAACATGGCCAAAATATGTCAGAGAAAAGTCTCACCATGAAAAGTGTAGCTACTTACCTGTAAGGAGTTAGAAGGTGATTTAGGAAGTAGATGAATTACTTGAACTTTCAACCACATCTCTTATTTTACACTCTACTTTCATTCCCACTTCCTGAAGTAGCTTGGCTGACAATCTTGAACTTTGAGAGGATTTCATTATGTTAATTGGGTTGTTTCTCATGTTATAACTGCTGTTAACCTCTTGGGTCTTATAAATCAATCAATCAATCACTCACTCACTCAATCAATCAATCATTGCTATTGTGTACTATTGAGTTAGACACGACCCATAGCTGACCTACCAGCAGGATTTCAGAGGCAGTTAATCAAACAGGAGGTCGCCCATTTGATTTTTGCCTTCGAATTTCCTCCCCCTTTTATAAGCTTGTATTTGTCTGTATTTAAGTATTATTTATAAGTAATTTCCTACCTTGCAATTTACAGTCTGTGAAACCCACTTGAGGAACAGCTATGCATTGATTCCAACTTGACAGCAATGAGTTTGTTTTCAGTTTATACTAGGGAGCTCAGGTGGCCTAGTGGCAAGAAGCTGCACTATAATCAAGAAGCCCACCAGCTGCTCTGCGGGAGAAGGATGGACAGTCTCCTCCCAGAGATTAGCTGCTTCTGAAAACCTGCCAGAGGTCAGCGATGGGTGATTCTGACTCTACGGTGTTCAACAATAACAACCCAACATTATATTAACACGTTGCAGCAAATGACGGCAAACGAGTTTGTAAGCACGGTTGTCAATTTTAAAAGTGTGCGGCAACGTATTAAAAGTACTCCCAATGCCATGTGACTGCTACATTTATAGAAGAATGAATCTCTGTAAGTCCACAGATAAGAACTTAAGGTTTCCTTACAGTATTAATACTGTTAAAAACTCAAACCCTCTGAGTCAGTTCCGGTTCACAGCTTCTCTTCATCTGATTTCTGCGTCTGTATATCTTACATAAGGAGACTGTCTTTCTCCTGTGAAGGGGACTCAAACTCCCGACCTTTCAGTTATTAGCACAGCAGTTAACCTGCTACATCATGTTGGCTCCATGTATAATGCAACAAAGAAAGATTTTATTCACTGCCATGAATGTGACTGTAAGTTATGATTATAACCTCTCTTCTATCCAAGGCTCTTCAACACTACTCGCTGCCTCTATCCCAGTGTTTTTCCAAATGAAACTTAATGGGATAGAGTACCCAGAGAGTTAATAATTAATATCCAGAGCCACTGAGTTACTGCAATCACATGTATGCTAACAGAAAATCATTAACTAAAATTTACTCAGTAGACATTAATTTTATAAGTTGCTCCTTTCAGTGGTAAAGTACAGGTTGTATGTTTCCTGGTGGTGTTGGCAAAACCTAGAAGGTAATCAAATCTCTGCATATATAATGGATTTGGAGGTCTTCTCTGTCTTGGAAATGTACGCGTGCATCATATCCTTTCCCCTTTCTCAAGTAAGTATGAACTCGTGTCAGCCTTCATTAGCTCCTCACTTTATCTTGTGCTAACCCCGTACAGGGGAGTAGGTTACCAGGCAACCGCTAGCTGTCTCAAAGAGTGTCTGCGGCAATGGTACCTCCTGATACCTCCTGTCACAATGTCTCCTGTTAAGTTGTCAGGATCAGGGCACCAATGTGGTTGCCATAGTCACTCTTAGCAGTGGCCTGTGGTTGACTGAGTGAGAGCAGAGTGCTGAGTTCCCCAGATAATTAATGAAATAGGCCACTGTAGCTGTCATTTTTAAACTAAACAAAGTTCTGATTAGTATGAAGGGATTTACACAGTTAAAGACTTTGTGGTAATTAGGGCAATGGTAGCTTAAATATTTCAAATGGGTGAGAAATCATGCTGTTAATGAAATAGCATTTGCAAGCTTAACACATAGGTTTTGTTACCCATAAAATGTGTCAGAATAACCTATTGCTGTCCAATCAAAAACAATTCTTTAGAAACAGAACTTGGTCTCTTTAAATTGTTTTTACATGGGCAAGTAGCTTCAGCTTCTTTTAGTAAAATGTATGTATGTGTAGATAGCAGTTTGATTCTTAATCTGAGTGTTTGTTGTCAAAGGCATTGATAGTAGTAATTACTGTGTGTGCTGTGTAGCTTTGGCATTTACTCCAACTCATAGCAACCTCAAGTGGCAGAGAGAAATGTCCCATAGAATTTTCTTGTCTGTGAACTGAATGCCACATCTTTCTCCTGCAGAATGGTTGGTGGTTTCAAATTGTTGATTTTTTGGTTAGAAGTCTAGTGCTTTACCCCTTTGTAGTCACTTCTCATCTTCTACCCCCACTCTCCCAGAATGTCCTCTATGAAAATTATACGAAGTATCATACAGATGAAATCAGACTGTGAATAACCTTTTGAGTCTGGTTTCTTTCACTTAGCATAGTCTGTTTGCATTTCATTCATGCTGTAGTAGATATCAGTGGTTGTTTTTTCTCTAAGTAATACCTCATTGACTGACCATGCTGTAGTTTGTTCATTCAAGCTCTTGTTGAGACATTTGAGTATTAGTAAGTATCCTATACACAATCATTTTGAACCTTTGTTTTGAACTCTAGTTTTTATTTCAAATGAGTTACCATTAAGGAATGGATTGTTGTTTGTATGGTAATAGCATAAGGGCTTAGTTTTATCAGAATGTGAAATATTAGAACAGTAAAATTTATTTCAAAATGTCTGTGCCATGTTTAATTCCTACAAGAAATGTGTGACAGTTTTTAAATACCTTCTCCAACAACTGATCTTGTTAGTTCCCCCTCCCCCCCATTTAAATAAGTGTATCGTTTCTAGCTATTGCAATTCAAAGGTAGTCACCACATATTTGCCATTGGAGGCTTGTTATTTTGTCCGTCGAGTCACCCATGACTCATAGCTACTGTATGTACAACAGCCCTAAACTCTGTTCTATCCTGTGCCAATCTTATTGTACCCGAGACACCTATCCCCATTACTCCAGTCACTGAATCAATCCACCTCATTGTGGGTTTTTCTCTCCTACACTGTCACTCCACTCCCAAGCATGACATCTCTCTCCAAGGACAGATCCCACCTTGCAACATGTCCTAAGTATGTCAGATAAGCTTCAGAATCCTTGCCTCCAAGGAGCGACCTGACTTCACCCTTTCCAGGATGAACCTGTTTGTTCTCCTAACAGTCGATGGTATATTCAATACTATTCTCCAGCACCACAGTTCAAAGGCATCAATTTTCCTTCTATCATCCATTTTCCAGCTCTCTGATGCATAGTAAGATCATGGCCTGTATCAGGTGCACCTTGGTTTCCAGACTAACATCGTTGCTCTTCAGTACTTAGGAGAGGTCTCTGTCAACTGACTTCCCAATGCAAATCATCTTTTAATTTCCTGGCTGCTGGTACCAAGAGTGTTGACTCTAAAGCCAAGCAAATTGAAGCGTCAACAACCTCAATCTCTTCATCATCTATCATGATGCTGCCAATCGGCCCAGTGGTGAGAATCTTTGTTTTGTGGTTATTGAGCTTCAATCCATATTGAAGACTGCAGTCCTTGACCAGCAAACACTTCAGGTCCTCCTCAGTTTCAGCAAGCAGGGTTGTATCACCTGCATAACAGAGATTGTTGATGAGTCTACCGCTAATCCTGATGACACATTTCTCCTCATAGAGCCCAGCCTCCCATATTTATTCCCATTCCAAAAAAAAGTTGACCTGACAGAGTATGGAAATTTCAAACAATATCACTAATATCACATGCAGTCAAAATTCTTCTGAAGATTATCCAAAAGGTGACTGGAACAGTACATTGATAGAGAACTATCAGAAATTCAAGCTGTTTTTAGAAGAGGTTGTGACACTCGAGACATTATCTCCAAAGTCAGATCAATCTTTGCCTAAAATACAGAGTACCAGAGAAATGTTTGTCTGTGTTTCATTGACTATACAAAGGCATTTGACTGTGTAGATCACAACAAATTGTGGCTGACTTTGAGGAGAATGAGAATCCCAAAACACTTGACTGCATTCAGGCAAAACCTATAGTCAGACCAGGAAACAGTCCTGAGTATAGAACAAGGCAACATTGTGTAGTTCAAAATGAGGATAGGAGTGCATAAGGGGTTCATCCTGTCTTCATATTTTCAATCTATATGCAGAGCAGATAATTTGAGAGCCTTGACTTTCTGAGGAGAAATGTGGCATCAGGGCTGGAAAAATACTTTTCAAAGAGAGGAGTGAACTGGGGGTGAGGGGGGTAAAGAAAAAAGTGCAACAATGAATGAATGAAAATCCAAAATATCTGTAAATGTCCATTAAAATTAATAAAACAAAATTTAAAAAACACAACAACAGCAATAACAGAAAAAAACCCAACAAAATAAAATAAACCAAAAAAATACTCATCAAAAGTTGCATTATGTAGGTGATACAATCTTGCTTGCCTAAACTAAGGAAGACCTGAAATATTTGCTGCAGAAAGTCAAAGACTGCAGTTTGCAATGTGGATTAAAGCTTAACATGAAGAAGACAAAGATTCTCACCACTAGGCCATTTGACAGCACCATAATAGATGGAGAAGAGATTGATTGAGGTTGTTAACAATTTCTGCTTGCTTGGCTCCACAATCAACACTCTCATGACTAACAATGAGAAGATAAAAAGATAAATTGCACAGGAAAATCTGTTGTCCGGGACCTATCTAGTATGGGGAAGCAATGATGTCAGTCTGGAGACTAAGGTATGCCTGATCCAGGCCATGATCTTCACAATTACTTGCTGTGAATCAGAGAGCTGAACATGATAAAGGATGATACAATAATTGATGCTTTTGAATTGTGGTGCTAGAGAAGAGTATTGAACATAACATGGACTTCCAAAGAGTAAACAGGACTCTCTTGGAGAAGGTGAAAACAAGTTTCTCCTTGGAAGCTTGGATTTTGAAACTCCATCTCACATACTTTGTACACGTGTCCAGGAAGGACTAGTTCTTAGAAAAAGCCATCATATCCAGAAGAGTAGAGGGACAGCACAGGAGAGGACAACTCTGGTTGAGATGGATTAACACATTAATTGGGGTGGTGGGAGAAGATGTATCAGAGTCAGTGAGATTGGCTCAGTACAGGACAGACTTCAGAACTGTTTTACATAGAGTCACTATGAGTCACAAGTGACTCTATGACAAGTAACAACAACAACTTCTAATAACAAATCAGACTTAACACCAGGCCTGAGGGCTGCAGGCCTATGGGCCCAACCAACTGTTAATCATACAGGCTCACACACTTAAATGGTTTAAACAAGAGGCTCCTGAATCACAACTGATAATAAAATAAAAAAAGATCCGCCTTCCAGATCCCAACTACTTCAAACAAGAGGCTCCCAACCCCTAACTGACTGTTTATCATATTTTTTCCTAAAAAAAAGACCCAACTTCTCAATCCCAACTGTTTTAAATAAGAGGCTACCAGGCCCCAAACAACTGTTAATCACAAAAGCCGACCACTGGATCTTAATTGGCTTAAGCAAGAGGTTTCCAGTCTGCAACCTACTGTTAATCAAATTAAAAAAAGACCATAGTCCGAATATGTATGGAGAAATGATACAACCCTGACACACATCTTTCCCAATTTTAAACCTGTTAAGACAACAGTTTTTTAATCTAGGTATAGATTTATTATAAACACAAGTGTTCTGGTATTCCTATCCTTATCAATATTTCTCATAATTTGTTAGGATCCACACAATCAAATACTTTTGCCTAGTCAATAAAACACAAAAAAGACATTTATTCTTCTGGTAGTCTCTGCCTTCAGCCAGCATCCATCTGACAATGATATCCCTGGTGCCATCATCTCTTCGAAACCCAGCTTGAACTTCTGGAAGCTCTCTCTGTCAACACACTAGACTAGCCATTATTTTTTTCTGCCAGAACGGATGTCACGTGCTTTTGGCGTCTACGATTACCTGGGAAGATGGGGTGGGTCTGTGGGGTGTGATGGCTGTGTGGTGAGGTGCCCAACTTCAGCCAGTCAGTGCCGAGCCTCTGTTTTGACCTTTCTGTAACGATCTTCAGCAGTATTTTTCTTGCAAGTGATATTAATGATATTGTTTGATTATTTCCACACTCTATTGGTTCATCTTTCTTGAGAATGGGGACAAATATTGATCTCTTCCAGTCAATCAGCTAGGCAGCTGCCCTTCAATTTTCCTGGCATAAAGTGGTGAGCACTTGCAGCACTGCATCTGTTAGTTGAGAAATGTCAATTGGTATTCCATTGATTCCTGGGGCCTTATGTTCTGCCACACAATGTAGTGGTACCTAATTGTGGTTAAAATTTGTATTTACCTAATAACTAATTAAGGAACTCTTGTTGTATAATCTTTTACAAGTTGCACTGATAACACAAAAGTTGCATGTCTCTGATGATTCAAATCTTCCAGCATCTCAGATAGAAAGAAGGAAATTCTTCTGTTGTGATTGATTATGACTTCTGAAACTCAAAGGAGGGTTGTTATGATTTGAACAACCTTGATAGTAGAGAATGAGAGACAGAAGGACAGAGAGAGAGAGAGGGAAAGAGAGAAAGAGAGAGAGAGTTGTGTTGTAGTACATTAAGTCAGAGGAGGGTACAATTTCACCAGCTGCTCTAAAGGAAATAGATGGACATTCTCCTCCCATAAAGATTTATAGCTTTAGAAACCTAATGGAGGGTCACCATGAGTTGGGTTTCACTTGATGTCAATGAGTGGTGTGGTAATGATTAATTACACTGAGATGTTTTTCATGTGCTTATTTGCATTCTACGCAACTTCCATGGAGAAGTATCTGTTTACATTTGCTCATTTAAAAACCTTGGGTTTATTTTTATCTTACTTTTGAAATTGAAAATTCTTCATGTATTCTGGTTACACACTCTTTATAAAATAGGTGAATTGAAAATACTGTGTTCTAGTCTATGAACTTACTTTTTTTTGCAATTATATAAAATACTATTTTATTTACAAAATCTGAGTACATTGTTTTCAATGTACAGATTTGATGGGGGGGCATGCGAGGGATTATATTGTGGCATTAAATCTGAGAAATTTTTTCCTAAACTTAAAGTCACAAGTTACAAAGTTTGAGGTTTTTTTCCCTTGAAAGGAAAATGTCACCACTTTATAATTACAAGCAGTCTCTGGTTTATGAACAAAATCCATTCCTAACTGTACCTTTAAGAATTTATTAAGTTGGAACAGGTGTGCATGATTCTTATCTAGCCTTCCATTACTGCAGGGCTGGAAGCCTTTTCAATAATTTAAAATTGTGCATGCAGCAGGAGAAGTTATTGTTATGAAGAATATGAGTGAGTAAGGATTGGTTCAATCATTGCAAAGTGAAGACAAATTTACACAACTTTAAAGCAGGCCTTCAGAGATGATGGTGATGGCATAATATCTAACTTTAAGATGACAGACACTACTTTGAGAGAGTGATTCTCCACCCTTTCTTGTAACACAGTCTCATACATAAGGCTCCCGCAAGGACTGACTAGAACTCTCCTGTGTCTCCCAGTCTAGAATTTTATCTTCAATTTTTCTCATTATGATTACTGTGAGAAATCACTCAAGTTGTAAAACAATTTTAGTTGTTTCGGTGAAGCATCATAAGCCTTGGCAGAACTGGTTTGGAGTCCTTCATTAAAGGGCAAGTTGTTGTTGAATGCCATTGAGTCAAGCACGACTCATAGCCACCCTATGAACGGAAGACCTGAAGCCTTTCTATAACTATCACTGTTTCTCAAAATTCATAGATTTTCCAGAGGCATGTTGTTTAGGAAGTGGATGCCAATATTCACATCTTGAAGAATAACTGTAGTTCTAGACTGCTTTTTATTTGTTAATTGCTTTTCATAGAATTTGTGAAATATTGTGAAAGACTTTTTTACCTGCTTGCTTTTTTGGGGACACAGGGATTTACAGATTATTTTTTATCTTCAGTTCAATTGAAAATGTATCAATTCTCCATTTATTTGTATTGATATTTTTATAAAAACATTTATTGATTACATATATGTGTATCTATTTCTGGATCCTTTTCTATTTATCTCTTCTTTCTCCAGAGTCACTTTCTCTTGATTATTCTAGTTCTATAATAAATAAGGTAGATTCTTCAAATTTTGTTCTTATTTTTTGAAATTTTGGCCTTTTCTAGTTCCTTTTCTTTCTGACACTTTTTCAGTGTCAACCAGTTCTTTATGGTACAATGAGTCTTTCGATATTCTATCTCTTTTTAATATTTTCTACATCATTCAAGATTTGCCTATAGCATCTCTTAGTAGCTGGAGGTGTGAATTTGTTTTTCAATTCTTTCAACTTTAAAAACATAAGGTGAGTTCTTCCCCTTTTCCCCTCTCTAATTCTAGCTCTTTGTACATTGTTATACTCCTTTACTTTTTCTTCTCTTGCTGACCTTTTAAACTTTCTGTTCATTTCTTTTACTTTAACATTTCTCCCCTTTGTTTTGGTTTCTTGAAGTCCTAGTGCAATTTTCAGAGTTTCTTTTAAACATTTTGACTTTTTTTTTAGCTTCAATTTGAAGTTGAACATGAGTAATTTATGCTCTGTTCTACAGTCAACATCTGGTCTGGTATTTGCTACTGATTTTGGGCTTCCCTAGTAATTCTTTCCGCAAATACTGTGCAATCCACAATGTGTGCAATCCACCAGTGAGGTCCATGTATAAAATCACTTTTTGTGTTTTTTTAAAAAAATGTATTTTCAATTAATAAATAACTGTATAAAAGTCGGTCATCAAGTGTCCAGCCTCATTTTGTCACAAAGACCATAGTTTCCTAATTCTATTTGTTTCTCATTGTTTCCAACTCTTGCATTCCAGTTTCCAATGCTTTTAATGCTTCTTGATTGCCTGTTTGGTCAATTTCAGACTGCAAAAGTTGGTAGGGATCCTCAATTTTCTTCCCTTTGACTGTAGTTGTTGGTGTACATATTTGAATAATAGTCATATTAACAGGCCTTTCTTACATGTATATGGATAGTATTCTTTAACTAACCACATTGTACATTAGGATAGATCTTGAAATCACCTTTTTCACTACGATTGCAACACCATTCTTCCCCAGTTTTTTATTCCTGGCGTGACGGATCATATGACAGTCTGATTCAACGTGGACCATGCCAGTCTGTCTTAGTCCACTAATGTCTGGAATGTCAATCTTCATGTACTCCATTTCATTTTTTACAACTTCCAGGTTTTATACATTAATATGTCATACATTCCAGCTTGTAGCTGTTTCTCCTCATTTTGAGTGACTTCAAATCTAAGCTCTAGTTCTAATACTATATTCCTCTACTGCTCATTGCACCTGAATATAGGCTTTTGTTGTGTGTCATCAAGTAGGAACCAACAATATATAACCCTCCAGAAGTATACCACATGGGAAGAGATGGCCCATCCTTCTCCCACTGAGCAGCTGGTGGATTCGAACTGCATACATTTGGAATTGGCGTGCAGCTTCTTATCACTAGGCCACCAGAGCTCTATATTGTTCATGGATTCACTAGTTTCCTAGACTATATACAGAACAATGAGAAGCCAAAGCAAAGAGAAGAAATCAAGAAGTTAAGGAGCTGAATGAAGATTTCAAAGGATAACTCAGGAAGACAAAGCAAACGATTATAGTGTAATACGCAAAGAGCTGGAGTCAGAAAATAAAAATGGTTAAACTCATTCAGTGTTTCATAAGCTAAAGGAAATGAAGAACAAATTCAAGCCTCAAGTTGCAACACTTAAGGACGCTATGGGCAGAAAATTAAAAGATGGGGAAGCTTTAAAAGAAGAATGAAGAAGAAGTATACAGAGTCACTGTACCAAAAAGAATTGACTGACACAGAAGAATTTTATGAAAGAGCATATGATCAAAAGGCAATGATGATGAAGGAGGAAATTCTAGCTGCTTTGAAGGAAATGGCAAAAAAATAAGGCCCCAGGAATTGACAATATACCAATTGATATATTTCAGCAAACAGATGCTGCACAGGACATAGTCACCAGGTTTTGTCAAGAAGTCTGGAGGACAACTGCCTGGCCAACTAACTAGAAGTGATCCATATTTATTCCTATCCCCCCAAAAGGTGATTGAACAGAGTGTGGAAATTATCAAACAGTACCACTAATATCACACACAAGCAAAATCCTGTTGAAGATTATCCAAAATTGACACTAACATTGACAGAGAACTAGCAGAAATACAAGATGCGTTCAGAAGAGGCCATAGCACTAGAGACATTATCACCAATGTCAGATGGATCTTGGCTGAAAACAAAGTGTACCAGAGGAATGTCTATCTGTGCTTCATTAACTATGTAAAGGCATTTGACTGTGTAGATTACAACAAATTATTGCTAACCTTGAGAAGAATGGACATCCCAGAACACTTGATTGTGCTCATGCAAAACCTATACTTGGACTAGGAGGCAGTCATTAGACTAGAGAAAGGAAACACTCTATGCTTCAAACTCAGAAAGGAGTATGTCAGGGATGCAGCCTGTCTCAATACCTTTTCAATTTGTGTGCAGAACAGATCATTCAGGAGGCTGAATTCTATGAGGGTCAATGTGGCATAAGTATTGGAGGAAGACTCATCAACAACCTGCATTATGCAGATGATACAACCTTGTTTTCTGAAACTGCGGAGGACCTGAAACATTTACCGCAGAGAATCAAGGACTGTAGTCTTCAATATAGACTGAAGCTTAGCATCAAGAAAACAATGATTCTCACAACTGGACCAATTGGTAGCACCATAATAGATGGAGAAGAAATTGAGGTGGTTAATAATTTCAGCTTACTCAGCTGCACTATCAACAGTCTTGGCACTAGCATTCAGGAAATTAAAAGATTAATTACACTGGAGAAGCCTGTCAGGGACCTACCTCTCCAAAATGGTAAAGAACTATGATGTCAATCTAGAGATTAAGGGAACACTCCATAGTTTAAAATTAGTAAACGGCACATCAGAGTATCCTTTCTCCATATAATTTCATCTTTACACTGGGAAAATTATTTTAAAAGCTGGATTCTATGAAGAAGAATATGGCACCAGAATGGAAGAAGACTCCTCAAAACCCTGTGCTATTAGAGTTGCACAATTTGGTCAGTGGAAGGAGGGGTAAAAGAAATGGGAAAGACCCAGCTGGGACCTAAACTTACAGGGAAATGATGGGTATAGACCAATGGTGATTAATTTTATTAAACATAATATATGGGAATGATTATATGAAACACAGTGTGAGTGAAGAATAGTGTGAAACAATGTTTACGAACTTTGTAAGCAAACCAATGTTGTTGCCGTTAAGTGCTGTCCAGATGTAGTAGATGACTCATAGCAATCCTATGAATGAAAGACCTGTACCCTTATATAACCTTTATTGTTTCTCCAAGTTCATAGGGTTTCCAGAGCTATTTTGGAAGTGGATGCTACTTCTGTTTTCAAGCTTGTTTCAATCAGGGAGCTCCACCAAACACTGTCCACCATGGGTAACCATTATCTCATCTGGCACATCAGTGTCACAGTGTTTAACATCACAGAAACCACAAGTTACCTCAAACAAACCAATAGAAATTAAAAATTATAAAAACCAAACCAAACAATCCTGTGTTATGCAGACGATACATCCTTGCTTGTTCAAAGTGAGGAGGCCTTAAAAACTCACTACGGAGGATCATAAGCTATAACCTTTAGTGTGGATTTCATCTCATTGTCAAGAAAAAAAAGTATCCTCACCATTGGATCGATAGGCAACATGATGATAGACAAAGAAATTAAAAAAAAAGAATACCAGCTCCAAATCTGTTGGAAAGAAACATAGAAAAAAACATTAAAAAATGCGCAGAAGACATTAAAACTATGCTTTGAAGAAATTTGTAGCACTGAATGCCAGTATTATAAAATAAAAGAGATGTCAAATCCATATTCCCAGCTTAATAAACTAGAAGGCAAACGAACAAATTTAACTCAAAGTAAGCACAAAGAATGAAAATAGTTTTATTTTTTTAGTTTCTATTTTTATTTCAATTAATTTAAAATATACTCTAACATTTCTTTTATATTCCTCTTTGGCCTATATGATACTAAGAAAATATATTGTTTAATTTCCAAGCATGTTATGTTTTTTCTAGCCATCTTCTAATTGTTGATATTAAAGAACATCCTTGCATAATTTTAATAATTCAAATGGTTTAAGCTTTGTTTTGGAACCCAGAATATTTGTGTTCTATGTGCCCTATTTTTAATTATTTCATCGTTGTATAAGAGGTTTTATAATTATCTGTAAAGTCAGATTGGTTGATAGCAATAGGCTAGGTCTTTTGCATCTCACTGATTTCAAGGTCTACTTGTTCAATTAACTAATGAAAGAAGACTGTTGAAGTGTATAAGTCAATAGTGGTAAATTTACTAATTTCTCTTAAATTTTAGTGGTTTTACTTCATGCATTTTGAAGGTCTGATTTTAGGGATAGAAACTTTGTAGACAGTGTGTGTGTTGTGAATCGATTTCTGTAGACAGTGTGTGTGTGTGTGTGTGTGTGTGTGTGTGGTGAACTGATTTCTGTAGACAGTTTGTATGTGTGTGGTGAACCGATTTCTTTTATGAAGTGCTTCTTTTAATTTTTTGTAGCATTTTTGTTCTGAGGTTTACTTAAAATCCAAAACAATCTCCAACTCATTGCTATCAAGTTGGAACTCACTCTTAACAGATCCTGTAGAGGATTTCTGAGGCTATTCTATAAAAGAGATTGCTCACCTTTCTCCTTCATGACCACTGGTGAATTCGATTGAACTTGCAGAGAAAGTCTTTTGGTTAGCAATGCAACTCTCTACAGATCATGTCACCACAACTCCCTTTTCTTTTGCTATGCCTTAAATAAAGGAATTACGAATTCATCTACATTTGAGATTTATTTTTGTTATGGTTGTACTCTGTTTACCAAATTCTTAAAATTCCTCAATGAGGAACCATCTCACTCCAGTAACAGTGGAAAAGTTTAACAGGGCAGCAAATAATAAATATTGGAGAGTTTATGGCAGGAAAGGTACTCTTATACATTGTTGGTGGGATTGTAAAATAATACACTCATTCTAGAAGGCAGTTTGGTGCTTACTCAAAATGCTGAACATAGAAATTCCATATGACCCACCTATTCCATTACTTGGGATAAACTCTGAGAAAATGAGAACTGAGGCACAAATGGAGATTTG
>NW_006399767.1:2932029-2953743 GCF_000299155.1 Elephantulus edwardii
CGTTCCCCCGGCGTTCCCCGGTCTGGCGGCCTCGCCCTCGCGCTGCGTCGCCCTCGCGCTGCGTCGCCCTACAAATGGAGATTTGTACTTCAGTGTTCATAGCAGCATTATTCACCATTGCAAGAACATGGAAACAGCCCAAATGTCCAACCACAAACAAATGGATTGAGAAATTATGGTACATTCACACAACAGAATACTATGCAGTATGCAACAAACAGGAACAAGGATTTTGTAAATAATTACCTAACTTCAGAGGGACTGGCTAGCATTATGTTGAGTGAACGAACTCAGTCCCACAAGGACAAATCTTGTATAAAACTGCTATTGCAGAATGAGTATAAGGATCCAAGAGGAGTGGCAGAGGGTAGAAACAGAGGGATGAGGATGTACAGGAGGAGGGGGGATTAATCATGGGGTTGTACAATTTGATGGGTGAGGGGAGGTGAGGGAAATGGAAAGAATCTGGTTTTGAAAACAATGTATTAGAATTTTGTAAGTAAACTAATATAAAATAAAAAAACACACAATTCTCTAGAGTTACCTTGTGTTTAGATAGAAAATAGTTTGCAAAAGCTTTAAAAAGAAATCAACAAAAAAATGGAGAGAAGCTGTGGTATATTCACACAATGAAATACTACACTGTGTTGAAAAACAAGAAATTTATGCAATATTATTAAAAAATGGGTGACCCTGGAGGACATTATGCTGAGTAAAATATCTCAGTCACAAAAGAACAAACACTTCATAACATACCGATGTAGAATGTGACTGACATCAGGGATGGGGTAAGACTGAGAAAAATTGGATAAGTTATGTAGGTTGCATTGAAACAGATGAGGAAGAGGACAGTTTAAAAGCGATATATGATTGGGTATTATGGTCATGATAAGAGTCCAGAATGAAGGCTGCATAGTGGAGTGTACTCAAGGGGTGGAGGGGGATTATATACCAGTGAAAGAATTTTTCTTTTACTTTTCAAAAAGAAGAACGAACTAGGGGAGGGGTGGGCCGGGAGAAAAATGCAACAATGAATGAATGGAACTCCAAAATCTCTGTAAATGTTCATTAAAATTAATACAATAAAATTTTAAAACATATCTATTTCATCTACAAATTTAGGTCTTCCCTTTATTTCTGAGCTTAGGGATGATTTCTCTTTGTGCTCTTGTTCCTCTTCTATCAATTGACTGCTTTCACCTGCCATTTGCCATTTTTTAGCTTAGTATTAGCAGATGGAGGCTCTCTCTGTGTGTCTTAGCGTTGGTCCAGTGGGTAAGCCTTTCTAGTTTTCCCGTTCTTGACTAATGTTAGGAGATGTCTAAGGAAGTGCATCAAGGAGGCATTCCTAACTCTCATCAGATGAAGACTTCTTTTTTTTAAAAAAATATATTCTCTTGGCAAAGCTCCAGTGGTTTACCTGGAAATGAAGGTAATTATGTTTACTGCTCTTCTCTTAGTAGCAACAGTGTTTGTTTCTTTTTTGAAGATAAGATAAAGATATGGGCAGGATTTCATGTTTTTCTACTAGTGTCTATTGTTCTTCCCCCCCATTTCTGTGCCATTACACATTCTTCCTTAGTTTTTTTTGACTCTAGTGAGGTCTGCAGAGGAAAGCATGTGAGTGTTTATAGATTCTGTTTAGGTCTGTAGCTTTCAGAAGTTTTATTGACCTTGAGGCAGAACAAACACAAATCTCACCCTCTAGAAAGTTCCTTTTTTGTGTGTGTTGTTGTTTTATTTAAATTTATTAGTCATGTCAATAAAAATGTACAGAGACTTTGGATTTCCATTCATTCATTGTTGCACTTTTCTTCCCTCCCAACCCTCCCCCCCTAGCACACTACCCTCTGGAAAAGTAAAAGAAAAATTCTTTCATTGTTTTATAGTCCCTCCCCCAGGTCCACTCCACCATGTAGCCTTCGCTCTAGACTCCTGTCATGACAAAAAATACCTAATCACATAACCTTTTTAAACAGTTTTCTCCCTTATCTGTTTCAATGCAGTATACATTATTGAATCTGTGTTTCTCAGTCTCTCCCCAACCCCAAGGTCAGTCCTGTTTTACAACAGTGGCACCATGCAGTATTTGTCCTTTTGTAACTGAGATACTTCACTCAGCATAATGTTCTCTAAAGTCACCCATTTAGAATAATATTGCATGAGTTTCTTGTTTTTCAATGCAGAGCAGTATTCCATTGTGTGAATATACCACAGCTTCTCTAGCCATTCGTTTGTTAATGGGCACTTAGGTTGTTTCCAACTCCTTGCTATTGTAAACAAAGCCATAATGAACATGGGTGTGCATATATCTGCTTAGATGTCAGTTATGGTCTCTTTGGGGTATATTTCCTGTAGTGGAATTGCTGGGTCAAATGGTATCTCTATTTGCAACTTTTTGAGAAAGGGCCATCCCGCCTTCCACAGTGGTTGCACCATTTTACACTTCCACCAACAGTGAATAAGGGTTCCAATTTCTCCACAACCTCACTAGCATTTGTTGCTTGCTGTTCTGTTAAATTTAGCTATTCTGACTGGGGTGAGATGATATCTCTAGAAAGTTTCTTAAAGGCTGTATGTACAGGACAATATTGCCTGTCTTCCTCTTAAGGAACAACTGGTAGTTTTGAACTTCTTGCCTTTGGATTGACAGTGCAACTCATTCACCACTAAGCCAGCAGAATGCACATTTTTTAAAAATTAAATTTTATTTAAGTTGTGATTTTTAACAAACATTGACAAAGAATTTAGATTTCTATTGTTGCGCATTTTATCCCCTTGCTCTTTCTTCTCCCTTCCCCAGCTCACTTTTAAAAAAATATTCACTCATTGTTACATAATTACCTGCCTCCTACTCTCCCTATCCTCTTTACAATGATATATCTCTTATTCTGGGTTGTTGTCATATGTATAATGCCTATTCATATATTCATTTTAGGCAGTTCTTCCTTTCATATGTTCCAATGTAATTATCTTTATCTATCTACTCTTATCCCATTCTTCTCCCAATACCCCGTGTTAGACCTGCTTTATAACAATGGTGCTGTGCAGTATTTGTCCTTTTGTGACTGAGATATTTCACTCAACATGATGTGCTTATAGTGTTTTACAAGTTCATTGTTTTTCAGTGCTGTGCAGAGGTCACATTTAGTTTTCAGTAACTTGTTAAAAGTTTGAACGAATTCTTAGGTTTTGTCTTGTATGTGTCCTACCTCTGCTCCAGGTTAAAATTATTGAATCCTATCTCTTGGCAGCATCAGGATGGATGGTGAAGAGATTGAGATTGTTAACAACTTTAGTCTGCTTGGCTCCACGGTCAACACTCTTGGCACCAGTAGCCAGAAAATAAAAAAAAAATATTGCGATGGGAAAGTCAGCTGTTAGGGACCTCTCCAGGGTACTGAAGAGCAATGGTGTCTCTCTGGAGACTAAGGTACGTCTGATACAGGCTATGGTCTTTGCAATCACTTGTTATGCATCAGAGAGTTGGACAATGACTAGGGAGGATAGAAGGAGAATTGATGCCTTTGAGCTGTGGTGCTGGAGAAGAGTATTGAGGGTACCATGGACTGCTAGGAAAACAAACAGATTCATCCTGGAAAGTGTTAAACTAGGTGGGTCCTTGGAGGCAAGGATTCTGGGTTTTCATCTGACATATTTATTTGGACATGTAAGGAGGGACAGGTCCTTGGAGAGGGACATCATGCTTAGGAGGGTGGAGGGACAGCGCAGGAGAGGAAGACCCTCTATGAGGTGGATTGATTCAGTGACTGGGGTAATCGGGATGGATGTGTCAGAGTCAGTGCGACTGGCATGGGATAGAGCAGGGTTTAGGCTGTTGTATATAGAGTCGCTATGAGTCGCAAGGGACTTGACAGCACACAACAGCAACAACATCTCTTCTTGGAGATACTAGTTTTTCTTAATAGTCTGGATAGTTGAATGCCCTAAGACCTCAAATCTCTGATAAGATTTTTTTTTTATGGTTCTGATAAGATTTTTTTAAAAAACTGTTTAGTTTAAAGATTATATGGGCAATTTGATATAATAGTGGAAATAATAGTTTCTAGTTGTCTATCCCTAAAAAGAGTTAGAAAGATATATGTTTAAAGCAATTTTATTTGGAAATTTGCATATTTTAAATGCATATGAAATGTAACATTTGATAAATTTTGACACAGGTACACAGTTGTGAAACTATCACCTCTATCAAGATAATGAATGTATATACCACTCTCTAGAATGTCTTTGGAAGTTTTCCAAACACCTCTCAATTGCCCTTTCTTACTCCTCTTATACCTAAGAAACCAGTGTTGTATTTTCTCTCTCTATAGTTAAGTTTACACTCTAGAATACAATATACACGGTTTGTGCTGTTTACAGTACGCGCTATTTCATTTCTAGCTTCTTTCACTCAGCATAGTTATTATGACATTCACCCAATTTGTTGCGTATATAATACTTTTTATTTCTGAGAAGAGTTTAAATCTATGAATACACAAGCTTATTAATATATTTACATATGATACATATGATAGTCAATTGGAATGTATTTAGATAGTGTGAATAGAGAGAGATCGGATGGTGTAGTCCCTAGAGACATGTGCTGTTAACCCAAAGACTTCATTGCTGGAGATTCAAATTAACTATTGTCACCACAGGAGAAAGGTAGACATTTTCCTGCAGTGTGACTAACAGCCTCAGAAACCTACTGAAGGGTCACCTACACAACTATGAGTAAATTGTGACTCAACATTATTGAGCTGAATGCGAATATATCCTCTGAAAATTTGTATGCAAGTCTTTCTATGGATACACAAGTTCAAGATGAATTTAGAAGAGTCTCTGTAACACCAGTTATACAATTGCTGAATGATGAATCTTCAGATGAATCTTCTCTGGAAGCAGACAATACCAGAAGCATGCCTATTTGTGTTTTATTTACTATGAAAAGGCATTTGACTGTGCAGGTCATGACAAACCATGGCTAAAATTGAAAAGAATAGGAATTTTAGAACTCTTCATTTTGCTCATGTGAAACCTATACCTAGTTTAAGAAGTTGTTGTCCAAACAGACCAGGGGGACACTGTAAGGTTTAAAAAGAAAGAAAAGTGTGTGTCAGGACTGTATCTTATTTCTATAACTATTCAATCTATATACTGAGCAAATCCTTGAAGAAATTGTAGTTAATGAAGAAGAATGTGACGTCAGGCTTGGAGGAAGACTTATCAAGAAGCTGTTCTATGCAGGTGAAATAACCTTGCTTACTGAAAATGAGGAGGACTTTAAATGCCTGCTGCAGAAGTTCAAAGACTACAGCTTCCAACATGGATTACATCTCCACATCAAGAAAATAAAAATCATCACCACTGGGTCAATAAACAACATCATGATAGGTGGACAAAAGATCAGAATTGTCAATGATTTCAGCTTGCTTGGATTTTATCTTTCTTTTGAAAGAAATTTGATTGTGAAATCAGTAGTTTTGACACTAGCAGTTAAGAAGTCAAAAGACATGTTACACTGGAAAAAAATCTGCTGTGAAATATCTCTCCAATGTGCTAAGGAATAGTGAGGTCAGTTTAATGACTAGACTGCACCTGTTTCAAGTCATATAGTCTTTTCAGTTACTTGATCTACATCTGAAACTTGAACAATGAATAAGGATAACAGAAGAAGAATTGATGCCTTTGAGTTGTTGGTTTGGAGAAGAGTAATGAATATCCATGGACTGACAGAAGAACAAATAAATATGTCTTGGAGAATGTACAACCAGGATGCTCCTTAGAGGCTAGGAGAATAAAAGTCAAAAGAACAAACCAATTATTAGTCCAAAGATTGAAACACCTCTAGTTTGGTAAATAGCACAAAAGTGCTTGTTCTAGTCAGTAACTATCAGAACAAAGAGTCACATTTGGCAATACCATTTCAGACAAGGATCTCATATCAGAAGTTTATAGAAACCCACAGGGCGTCAACATAAAAAAGACTGATAACACAATCACAAAATGGGCAAAGACATGGAAAGAATGTTCACAGAAAAAGAGATTCGGATAGCCAACAGACACACAAAGAAATATTCAAAATCACTAGCAATAAGAGAGACGCAAATCAAGACCACAATGAGATACCATCTCATCCCAGTAACAGTGGCAAAGGTTAACAGAACAGCAAGTAATAACTGTTGGAGAGGATATAGAAAGATAGGAACTCTCCTGCACTGTTGGTGGGATTGTAAAATGGTACAACTACTCTGGAAAACAGTTTAGCACTTCCTCAAAATTTAAACATAAAAATTCCATATGATCCAGCTATATCACTGCTTGGAATACACCCTGAAAGAATGAGAACTAAGGCACAAACAGACATTTGGTACACCAATGATCACAGTAGCATTATTCACCATCTTAAGAACATGGGAACAGCCCAAATGTCCAACCACAATCAAATAGAGAAATTTTGGTACATTCGTATGATAGAATATTACATAGCAAATTACAAGAATTACGTAGAATATTACAGAAGTAATGATTTTGTAAATTACTACCTAACTTGGGAGGGACTAAAGAGCAATATGCTAAGTGAACTAATTCAGTCCCATAAGGACAAATACTATATAAGACCATAATTGTAGAATGAAAGTGGGGAGAGGGGATGCAGAAGGGTGAGGAAGGGGGAAGTAATCATAGGGTTGCACAACTTAAAGGGTCTGGGGGTGGGGTGGGGGTGTGAAGTAATGGGAAAGATCCAATGTGAAAAACAACATATGCAAACTTTATATAAATAAATCAGAATAAAATAAAAATTAAAAAAAGAAAAATACTTGTTTGGACAAGTGGAGGGTTAATGAAAGAGAGGAAGGTCATCAACAAGATAAATCGACACAGTAGCTATAACAATGTACTTGAGTGTTGTATCAGAGGTGATGAGGAGGGTACAGGATTGGGCAAATTTTGAGGCCATTGTTCATAGGATCACTGTGATTTGTAATCAACTTGATGCTACCCAACAACAACAAAAACAAGTAAAGCATAATGTCTAGATAATATGGTAAGTGCATATCAAAAGAAAAGCAAATTTTTTTTCAAAGTATTTTTTCATTCCCATCACTTGCTTATAGAGTTCCAGTTCTTCCATAGCTTTGCCCAAACTGATATGTTAGGTGTTTTAAACTTTAGTTTTTCAAATAGATATGTCAGAGAGGTATTTTTTTCCCTCTATACCTATTCAATTTGTAGGCTGAACAAATATTTAGGGAAGCTGGACTTTATTAAGAAGCATGAGGCATCAGTATTGGAGGAAGGTTTATCAACAGCCTGTTTTATTCTGATGAGGCAACCTTGCTTGCTGAAAGTGAGAAGGACTTGAGGTATGTGCTTCAGAGAATCAAAGACTGCAGCCTCCACTATATACAGATTATGCCTCAACATTAAGAAAACAAGAATTCTCACCACTAGTCCAATAAGTAACATCATGACTGTGATGGTAGCTTAACTGTTGGCTTTTCTAGCCATTATGTTAGCTTCTCTGGTCTCCAGTAAACTTAACTGTGGACATGTGGTCTTACAAAATCATCAACAGCTGTAGAACTAGGATATCAAAGAATGCTTCCCATAATATAGGGTGAAACCTGGCGAGAGTGACATGGAACAAGACCCTGGTGAGAGCTAGAACCAAAGACAGTAGTAGAGAGATAGTGGAGAGACTGTGTGGCATTGTTGTGAAAAGACTGTAGAAAGGTATGAGAGGAGCCTTGATAAACAGGCCATAGTTAAAGATTTTATGCTGTTCTTGCTCTATGATTGAAGGAGAAGCTAACATAAATTTTCTGAGGCAAACCTTTCTGGATGATTGAGGGAATGAGAGACTTCTTGAATTTATGTTGCTGAAACCAGGACTTTTACTAATTGAGGAATTGTGCCTGGGGACTACTGGTCTAACACCTGGACTTACATGGGAAGATATTCTTTGCCTTCCCCACTCTGCAACTCATTTCCCTAATAAACTCCACTCTTGTTGCTGCAACTCTGAGTAAAGTCTGTGAGTCAACAACAAATATTGAACCCAGTGATTGGTGGAAATAGGTTGTTAGAAGAGCATGGAGGGTGGCATGTCTGACCTAGTAGCTATCTGTTTGCTGCTGTGGATGTTATTGACAAGGAAAGTTCCCCTTTATGAAGTGACTAGAAATCAGACTCGGGCTCCCTCATGTCATAATTGTTTCTTTCACAGCGACAAATTGAAATTGTCAATGATTTCATCTTGTTTGAATACACAATTAACACCTTTGGTACCAGCACTCAGTCGATCTGGAGAAATATTGGGCAAGTCTACTGTCAGAAACCACTTCAAAGTCTTGAAGAACAATATAATCAACTTAGAGACTAAGGTGCACCTGATCCAAGTCAGAGTTTTTGCAGTTACCTGCTATGCATCTGCAAGCTGCACAGTGAATAAGGATGACAGGAAAAAAATGTCATGCATTTGAATTGTGATGTTGAATATGCTGAATATCACTTGGACTGCCAAAAGGACAAATAGATATGTCTTGGAGAAAGTATAACTAGAGAACTTCTTGGAGGTGAGGATACTTGAGTCATATTGCTAGGAGATACTTTTCCTTGGAGAGTGATATCATACTTAGAAAGATGGAGGGTCATTGAAAGAGAGGAAGACTTTCAATGAGATGTATTAATACAGTGTCTATAGCAATGAGCTCAAGTGTGTCAGGGAAATCAGTAAGGCACAGGATAGGACAGTTCATACCTGTTGTTCATTGAGTCACTAGGAATTGTACTTGATTTCAAGGCAATTCACAACAACAGCACGTATGTGGTGGTGTCTCATTACAGTTTTTACTTTTATTTCTTTAATGACTATTTGAATAGTTGAGTTTTTCAAGTTCCCTTAGATTATCATCTTCTAGTGTTCTCTCTGCTGGCCCAGTGGACAGAAAGCGATGCTACCAAGGCAAAGGTAGGTGACTTTTAATCCGCGGCCTTTGGGCCTATCTTTCATTGTTTTTGTTCATTGTTTTTGTTTCCTCTAGGTCGCATAGCCCTGGTGTACAAGTTGACGTACCGCGGTCACTTTTGGTTGCTGTGAGGCTGAACACTGTGACACTGATCTGTCAAATGCGTTAATGGTTGGCTACCCAATGCGGACAGAGAGTGGGGTGGAGCTCCCCGATTAAAACAAGCTTGAAAGGAGGAGTGGCATCCACTTCCATAATAGCTTGCCTCTGGAAACCCTATGAACCTGGAGAGAGGATGAAAGGCACCCAAGCGTTGAGGACTCTCCTTCATAGGGTCGCTATGAGTCGTCTGCGACTCGACGGCACTTAGCAATAAACAGTAACAGTGTTCTCTCTGTTTAAATCTTTTAATTTTTTTAAATTGAGCTTTTATCTGAAGTGACTTTTCCTTCCACGTTAAATTTTTTTACCACCCTTGTAAAAAAATTAGTTGATCACAGATTTGTGGGTTTATTTCTGGACCTTCGAATTTATTCCATTAGCATATATGTTTATTATTGTAGCAGTATCATGATATTTTGATTTCTGTAGCTGTAGAGTATGTTTGAAATCAGGAAATACAAATTATCCTACTTTGTCTTTTTGTGAACCGTCAGTTGTCTAAGTGTGTGGGTCTAATTCATAATTCCTACACAGTTCTACTTATCTCTTAATAATTTTTGCACCAATACCCAATGTCTTGGTTAGTGTAACTTTAAAATAATTCTTGAAATTAGGCATTGTTTATCCTTCAAATTTGTTCTTTCCCAAAATTGTTGTGAGTATGCTATTTTGCAGTTCTATTTTATGTTTTAATTATTTATCGAATTTATAAAAAAGCCAACTAATGATTATGAATTAATTAAGTGATTTTTACTTTTCTGTTTACTTGGGGGATATGGTGCAGTATTAACTTTCATTCTTAACATTTGGCAGAGTCCTCCAGTGAAATGGTCTGGGTCTGGAGATGTCTTTTTGGTTTGTTTTTTTTTAGTTATAATTATGATTTCAAACAGTTATGAATTTCCACAATGATTATAAATTGTAAATTATAAATTATCTTATTAACTTTTGATGTACTTTTTTAGAAATTAGTCCTTTAATTTAACTTGTAAAATTTGTGTGTGTAGAGTTTTTCCTCATAATCGCTTTAGTCATTTTGCCGTTGTTTTGTTGTTATTTTTAGAATTTTTCTCTTGTCTAATTTCCAGAGTGTGACTATGATCTATCTTGGTGTGAATGCCTTTGTGTTTATCCTGTTTGATGTCTCCTCAGCATATTGAATCTGTAGTTTTATGCCTTTAACAAAATACGTTTTGGTAAGTTTTTAGCTATTATTTCTTGTAGTAGTTTTTTTCTTCTAGCTCAGTGGCAAGAAGCAGCACTGCAATCCCACAGGCACATAGTTCAAGGCCACTAGCTACTTCTCCTGTGTGATTAACTGCCTCTGAAAACACACTGGAAGGTCAGCTATGGGTCAGTTCTGACTCGACAGTGCACAACAACATGATACTCTAGGGAGCCCTGCTGATATGCAGAGTTACACCGTTAACCTGAAGCCTGTGCTTCTCTGGTGTTTGGATTCACCCCAGTCACTTCCAGGAAGAAAGAGTTGGGTAATCTCCTTAAATAGGATTTATAATTTTGGAAACCCACTGGAGGGGTCAATTCTGAGTCAGAATTCGCTATATGGCAATCAGTGTATATGGGCCTCTGTTGACATGATTTCTAGATCTTTTGTTATAGTCTCACAGGCCTCTAAGACTTTGTCCTTTAAACAGTTTTTTATTCCCAGTCTGTTTTTCTCTGTGCTGGTTCAGATTGGGTTATTTCTAGTGGCATGTCAACCTGTTCTCTGATTACTTTTCTCAGTCTTTTCGCAATTCTTTTGTTGAAGCTACCCATTGAAGTATAGATTATTTTTTCTTTTACTTTTGATGTTTTATTTTAAATTGTTATTTGAGTGAAAGTTTACAGAGAAAATTGATATTTTCCATTCAAGAATTCATATGTGTGTATTTTTTTGTTCGCATTTCTTTTGTTGTTTTTTTAATAATTGTATTTAATATAATCTTTCATTTACATTGTGTTTCATACAATCATTTGAACAGTTTGGTGTTGCTATTTTGTCCCATGAGTCATCTATGACTCATAGCCACCTTATGTACAATAGTTCTAAATTCTGCTCTCTCCTAAGCGAGCCTCACTGTCTCTGACACACCTTCCCCCTGTTCCCCAGTTACTGTGTCAATCCATATCATTCATGGCCTTCCTCTCCTGTACTGTCCCTCCACCCTTCCAAGCATGATATCCTTCTCCAGAAACTGGTCTGTCCTAGTCACATGCCCAAAGTATGTGAGACGGAGCTTTAAATTCCTTACCTCCAAGGAACAGCCTTGTTTCACCCTCTCCAGATAAGCCTGTTTGTTCTCTTGGCAGTCCGCGGTATGTTCAATACTGTTCTCCAGAATCACAACTCAAAGGCATCTATTCTTCTTCTGTCATTGGTCATTGTCTTCTTTGGCCATTGTCAGCTCTCTGATGCATGGCAAATAATTGCAAAGACCATGGCCTGAATCAGGCATACCTTAGTCTCCAGAGTGACATGGCTGGTTTCAGTTCTTTTAAGAAGTTCCTTACAGCAGCCTTACCCACAGCAATTTATCTTTTGACTTATGGACTGCTGGTGGCAAGAGTGTGATTGTGGAGCTGAACATGTTGAAATTGTTAACAACTTCAGTTTCTTCTCCACCTATAATGGTACTTCCAATTAGCCCAGTGGTGAGAATCTTTGTCTTTTTGAGATTGAACCACAACTCATACTGAAGGAAGCAGTCCTTGACCTTCTGTAGTAAACACTTCAGGTCCTCCTCAGTCTCTACAAGCAAGGTTGTATCATCTGCATAACAAAAGTTGTTGAGAAATCTTTCTCCAATCCTGATGACACATTCCTCTTCATAAAGTGTAGCCTCTCAAATGATCTCTTCTGCTTATAGATTGAAAAGATATGGAGATAGGATGTATCCCTAGCACACTCTTTTCCTGATTTTGAACCATGCAGTGTTTCTTTGCTGTGTTCTAATGATTGCTTCTGGTGCAAGTACATGAGCACAATCAAGTGTTCTGGGATTTCTATTCCTCTAAAGGTTAGCCACAATTTGTTGTGATCCACACAGTCAAATGCTTTTGCATAGTCAATGAAAACAGATATTCCTTTGGTACTTTTTGCTTTCAGCCAAGATCCATCTGATTTTGGTGATAATGTCTCTGATTTCACCACCTCTTCTAAACCTGGACTTTATTTCTGGTAGTTCTCTGTCAATATGTTCATGGGGTCCGAGTCACACGTAATTGCAAGTTTTTTGGGCTCGTGTACTTTTTCGGGCTTGTGCTTGATGTGAAGTACTGCTCTTCCCCCCAGAAGCAAGGTCCTTGAGGCTTGGCCTAGGGTTTAAGGCATGCTTAAAGTCTCAACGTGGGGAGGAAGAGAGGACAAGGCGGTCAGATTGTTCCTGGATGACTCCACTCTGGTCTCTGTGGCTTCTTGATGCCTGTTCATGGTGGTCTGTGTGTGCAAGTAATTGCAAATTTTTTTTTTTTTTGTCAGGTGTGCTTTTTTGGGCTCGTGTTTGCTGTGATGCTAAACACTGTGACACTGATGTGCCAAGGAGCAGGTGTGGCATCCACTTCCTAAATGGCTTGCCTCCGGAAACTCTATGAACAGTGCTCAGGTCCTTCATTCCTAGGGTTGCTATGAGTCATTTACGACTCAATGGCATCTAACAATAGCAACAACAACTTTGTTGATATACGGTTCCAGTCATTTTTGGATAATCTTCAGCAGGATTTTTCTTGTGTTTGATATACTTGATATTGTTGGATAATTTCCACACTCCTTCAGGTAACCCTCTTTTGGAATGAGAACAAATATGAATCTCTTCCAGTCAGTTGGCCAGGTAGTTGTCCTCCAAAGTTCTTGGCACAGCCTGATGAGCACATCCAGAGAAGTATATGTCTGTTGAAATGTATCAATTGGTATGTCATCAATTCTAGGGCCTTGTTCTTCACCAACTTCTTCAGAGCAGTGAAGTTCCTCTTTCATCACCATTGCCTCTTGAAAATATGTTGTTTCATGAAATTCTCTTGTGTCAGTCAATTCTTTTTGGTAGAGAGATTCTGTGTACTTCTTTCATCTTTTCTTTGTTGAGACTATTTCTTTGCTGATAAGGTCTTTGTTTCAATTTTCTTAAAGCATATTTGCAAGGAGCTTTACTGGCCTGGTGATAAGGAACTGCACTGCCAACTCAAAGGCATGCAGTTCAAATCCATCAACTGCTCTGCACAGTCGTCTTCTGTGTAATTAACTGCCCCTGAAAACTCATGGGAGGGTCTGTTATGAGCCAGTCCCAACACAACCACACACAACAGCCACAAAACATGTTTAGAGTTGCTTATTGAAGTATTGTTTGTTTTTTTTATTGAAGTATTTTTATGATGTTATTATTACATTCATTGTCATACAATTCTAATATCTCTGTCATGCCTGTGCTGGCATCTCTTGTCTTTGAATAATCACATTTAGATTTGTTTCTTCTTTAACAAATAGATTTTTATTGAAGTCCAAACAATTTGGGTATTATTTTATGAGCTTCTGGTCTTCTTTAAACTTTCTGTTTTCATTAGTTTACTCTAACACATGAGAAGGATGGAGGGTGCTACATCATTTCTCTTAGGTGAGGGTAGGAATCTATTCTACTTATTCTATTGACACCTGTGGCAAAAATTCTCTTTGTTCCTTCTGAGGAGGAGACTTTTGGACTCTGGCTTCCTACTAGGCCTCCATTGGCATCTCTCTGGACTGAGAACAATGCCTTGTTACTGCTCTCCAGGCCTGTATTGACACTATGTGGAAAAGATAGGTTACCACAGAGGATGATTAAAGCTCTGATTTCTAATGATGTCTCCTCTGATTAGAGGGGGAGAGCTGTATCTTATTATTAATGTGTGTGGAAGTCCAGGCTTCTCACATGGTATTCATGATGAGGGATACTTCTTTATCGAGAAGGAAATTTCCTGGATCCTTACTTAATCTGCTCTGATGCTAGAAGTGGAGAGGGCATGGAAGTTTGGAATTCTTTGTTAATAACTTGACAGTGAAGGAATTTATTGGTGAAGAAGAGAAAGAGTGTCAACCAGATGGATTGATAAGGTGACTCCTGCAGTCTGCTCTTTTGTGTCAGGAAGTGTGAGGATGGTGCAGGATAGAACAGTGTTCAGATCTTTTGTTCATAATGTTGCTAGGAGTCGTACTTGACAGCACCTTACAACAACAACAACAACAAACACTGTAACACTACTCTTCCTTGTCCTAATTGGGATTGATCTATATGTTTTTAGGAGGTATTTGACAAGAATAGAGTTATTGTTATCTAAAGGATTTCCATCTTGATTATCTGGGTTTTTTGTGTTGTTTTTTTTCTTTTTTTCTTTTCTCCCCTCAGTTCTTTGGATAGATCAAAAATGATTTCATTTGGGGCTTATTATATCCTTTACCAAGCATGATCTTTCTGCAAGGACTGATCCCTTCTGATGATGTATCAAAAGTAAGTGAAATGAAACTTCACCATCATCTCTTGTAAGGAACATTTTGGCTGTATATTCACCTGGTAGTCCAGCATATATTCAATATTTTTCATCCACACCAAAATTCAAAAGCATCAATCCCTCTTCATTTATTGTTCAACTTTCTTGCAATTGAAAATTCTTTGACTTGGGTTCATACCTTAGTTCTCATGGTCACATCTTTGCTTTTTTAACAATTTAAATCAAATAGATCTTTTGCAGTTGATTTGGTCAGTGCAATGTACTGTTTTGTCTCCTATGGGCACTGATTGTGGATGTAAATAAGTGTAAATTCCTGACAGCTTCAGAATCTTTTCAGTTTATCAGGGTGTTGCTTCTTTGTCTAATAGTGTTTTCTTTCTCATTAGTAAAAATAATATACATCTACTACCTAAAGAATGATTCTTTCTCCCCTCAGTTCATTCCTGGTTAACTAGTAAAGAACATTTCTTTTTCTACTTTTATCTGTTCAAGTTATTTCCTAAAAATTCAGCCTATGCAAGATTTTTTACATTTTCTTTCTTCTTTAGATAAACTTGTTTTGATCAACAAGTTTTCCCTTGAAGTTCATCTATGTTCCAAAACCTTTTGAGGACTCATTTTTGTAATCATTGAATAGTATTCTTTCTTTATCTTTGCATAGTGGCCCATTGTTTATATGTACCACATTTTACTTATATTCATACAATATCGCATATTTCACTAATTTTAATTTATGGATGGATAAACTGACGAATGAATTGTAGCTTTAAATTTTGTCTTTCCCAGGACCATTCTAACTTCTACCACCATGTGCATTGTGTGCTAGAGGCTTGGGAAGGAGTGTGAGTGTAGCTGGCAAGGCTACTGAAATGCTGTCATTTGCTTTTAACATCTCAAGCCAGCAATCATATCTTTAAAAGTCAAGTTTAATGGATTTCAGAAAGCAACGGCCACATATTTTAATGTTGTGAATATCTTTATACAAAGCAAGGAAGCAAAGAACTGGAATATGTATATTTACCTCATATTGAACTTACTATTCAATATGGATATTGGCAGCCTTAAAAAATAAACATCACACATATCTCAGAGGCCACATTCATCTTTTAGATGCTAAAAGGGAATGCATTGTTTTTAAATAGAGAGCTTGAGTGGTTTTCAAAACTTTCTTTAGATCGTCTCTCTTTCTTGGACTTGCTTAAGAAGTGAATGAAACATGGAAGGGCTTCCTCTTTTACAAAGGCAACTTTTCATAAACTTAGGAGCTCAAAAGCCAACGGCACAAAGCAATACACTTTTGTGTTTCAAATGGCTCTCATATAACAATTATTATAAAGATAGGGAAATTTTTCTTTATTATGCTTGGAGATTATAGGACAATATTTAAAAGCGGCCTGATAACTGGCATTTCTTTTTTCTTTCCTTCCAAAGACTTCCACCAGGGACATGTAACTTAAAGGTGATAACTTAAAAGGCCAGAGTATATATAGTCTTGCTGAAATCGAGCAAAAGATAAAGAGAAAAGGATCTGGCTCTTAGTTCTGATTCTGTCACCCTCTTGGTGCAAAAAATCTTAGATATATGTTTTATTATTGTTTCTTTAAGTGTCATTTACCTTATTTGGAAAGTAATAGAAAGGAACTTTAATTATCCTAGTATTGGAGAAAATAGCAGGCATTCTTTTTGTGTTTTAATTAAAAGAGTATTTTCTCCCCCCTATGAAACATGTAGGATCATTATTTGATCTCTCATATGTTTAAATCTAATATAGAATAGAAACTAGTCCTACTGAAAGATTTGGTAAACCTAACACTACCTTGTCTCACTAGAGGGCAGTATGACAAACTACCTCTCTAAAAAATGCCTTAGGTGCTTTAGAAAAAGCTTATGTATATATCATGCTCGGGAGGGTGGAGGGACAGCGCAGGAGAGGAAGGCCCTCTATGAGGTGGTTTGATTCAGTGACTGGGATAATTGGGATGGGAGTGTCAGAGACAGTGTGATTGGCACAGGACAGAGCAGAGTTTAGGGCTGTTTGTACATAGGGTCGCTATGAGTCGCAAGCGACTGGACGGCACACAACAACAACATAAACTTAATGTTACTCTACGTATTACAAGCTCTAATCTTTGTAGATGTGTCATTAGAGAATGTCGAGAAAATAGTTTGTTGTCATCATCCCTCTGGTTACATAATAAGTGATGAAAGTAGAGTCTGGAATCAAGCTGTCTGCCCATGAGGAGTGGAGTAGTGTGTAATGGGTCAGGCTGTTAATGAAAAGGTTGGTGATTTGAATCTACTTACTACCCAGTGGGGAAAGATGGAACTGTATCCTCCTGTAAAGATTTACAGCCTTGTAAACCTGATGGAGGGTCACTGTGTGTGAGACTTGACCTGGCAGTAGTGGGCTCGATCTGATTTTGTCAGCCTTACCCTTACACCTTATGTGCTCAGCTAAGCTGTGAATTCTGAGTATAAGAAGAGTAAAAAACATAAAATGTATCATTACTAGAGCTGGAATAATGTCAAAACAAAAACATATAGTAAGAAAAAGAAGTCTCTGAAACTAAATCTTAATTTCTGCCTGACAGGTAGTTTATGATTTACAAGTATATAGCTGAGGAGGAGGGAGGAAAATCACCTTTCTGTTAAATATAGAAATATTTAGACTCATCCCAATCTCATTTCTCCACCTAACAGACTTAAGAGAGGAAAGAAATGGTATTACTTGATACATTGTATCTGGTCTTTGTTTTCTATCTATACATTGAAAAGTTGGAATAAATACCTTTTGTTCTTCCCATATCTAACAAAAGCCCCGATGACAGTGATTATGCTACTGGTTGCTCATTGAAAGATTAATGGTTCAAACCCACCAGCTGCTCTGCTTCTCTGTCAGTTTGTTGCATGGGCTTGGCTTGCATGTGGCTGTGATGATGAAAGCTGTCACCGGTATTTCAAATACCAGCAGGATCATCCATGGTGGACATATTTTGGTAGAATTTTAGACCTTGATTCTCTGCCACCACGTTGTTTCCAACTCACAGTGACTGTCCCTTGCATTTATGACACTGTAAATTATAAAGAAAGGAGATAGTGCTTCTTCCTTTCTTGGGACAGGTATTGGGTCCAAACTACTGAAGGTGCAACCTTTTGGATAGCAGAGCAATGCCCTTTGGAACACACCATCAGAAATGGACTATGCAATATTAATGACATTGTCTGATATTTTTTGCATTCTGTTGGATCACTTGGACAACCAACTGGAAGAGATCCATATTTGTACCCATTCCAAAAAAAGGCAATCTTACAAAATGTGAACATTGTTGAATGAATTTATTAATATCACACAGAAGTAATATTTTGCAGTAGCACATTGACAGGAAACTTCAGAAATTCAAACTAGATTAGGAAGAAGCTACAAAACAAGGGATATCCTTCGCTGATGCCAGATGGCTTTGGCTGAAAGAAGATGTTTCCCCTTGTTGTACTGACTATGCAAAGCCTGTGTGCATCAAAGCACATTATAGACAACATTGTGAAAATTGGGCACTTAATAACACTTAATTTTGTCTATTTGGAACCTGCACACAGAACAAGAGAGAGGCATTTGAACAGAACAAGAGATACTGCAAATTTGAAAATGAGAAAAAGGGTTTATCATGGTTGTAGCATTTTACTATATTCATTAAATTTTTATGCTGAGCAAATAATCCCAGAAACTAAACTATATCAAGAGTTCTGCATTAAGATTAAAAGAAAACAACTTCTTTTTTTCTTGATTAGGCTAGTTGGTTATGGCCTAGTTACTAACCAGGGAATTCTCTTTCCTAAAAGAAAGAGAGACTGAAAAAAACTGGATAAATTATGTTTACTGCATTGAAGCTGATGAGGGAGAGAATAGTTTAAAAATAATATATTTTAGGGCATTATGATTATCTGGAATGAGGATTGCAGAGTGGAGTATACTCCGGGTAGGGTTGGAGTGGGGATGTGTGAGGGGATTGTATATCAATGAAGGAGTTTTTTTGCTTTTCAAGGAGAAGAGCAAACTGGGGGTGGGGGTGGCTGGATGGGGAGAAAAGTGCAACAATGAATGAATGGAAAACCAAAATCTTTGTAGATGTTTGTTGAAATTAATAAAAAAAAGAAAGAGAGAGAGAGAGAAAAAAAAAAAGCTGCATGTTGCCGTGAAGAGAGCATCAAAAACATGTTCAAATATTCTTCCTAAACACTTTTGTTTAGGGATCCACTTTTATTTTTCTTTTTAACGTATTGATATTTCTAGATGACTAGTTGCTGTTTGATTTTACAATAAATGTTCATAGAAGCAGCAGTCAAGGAATCAAATGATTTATTGCACTGGGCTGAAGTGCTACAGAAAAATCTCTATACGGTACTAAAAAATAAAGATACTAGTTTGAGGTCTGTGCTTAAATCAAGCCATAGTATTTGTAGTTGCTGCTTATAAAGCAAAAATCGTACAATGACTGAAAAAGTTCAAGAAAGAATTGATGCCTTTGAATTGTGTTGGGAAAGAATATTAATATACTATGCATGCTAGAGCTTTGGTGGTCTAGTGCGTAAGGAGTTGCACTGCCAATACAAGACATGTGGTTCAAATCCATGAGTCAGAATCAACTCATGGCATCTAACAAAAAGACAGCTTCCATAAATAGGGGTCCCTAGCTGGTGCAAATAACATGTGCAGCGGTTACTGAAAGGTTGAACGTTTGAGTCTACCTGGAGGTTTCTCAGAAGAAAGACCTGATGACTTAATTCTGGAAAAAACACCTACTGAAAAGAGATGGGGAGCAGATTAGGTAATAATTGTTAAGCTTCTAATACTGGAGTGGTCTGTAGGGAGTTGGGCTACTATCCCCAAAGCTGGTCCTCTCTGGTGGTTTGAGTGCAGCAGCCACTGCTTCTTGAAAGACAGCTGGAAAATCTCCTACTGTGCTGTTACCAGCCTCTGAAACTCAATCTCCATTGAGTCAGCTATGAATTGAGTTCTGACTTCAATGAGTGAAATAAGTTTTGAGGCTTTACATCTTTAACAGAGGTGATTTCCCGTCTGTATCTCAGAACAACTGGTGAATTGGAACCAAAGTCTTCTCAGTTAGTAGCCCAACAAGCAATACATTATGCTACCAAGGTCCATTTTTAACTAAAGAAGTAATAATCCAGAATAGCAACAATAATGCCACTAGCTGTAGTAGTATGTATACATAGATGATTGCTGTTGTTTGGTGCCATAGAGTCAAGTATGACTAATTGTTACCCTATTGAACAACAAATCTGAACCCTGTCTGGTTCTGAGCTGTCCTGATAATCTCTGACACATTTGAGCCCATTGCTGCAGTCATTGTGTCAATACATCTCTTTGAAGGTCTACCTCTTTTTCATTGACTTTCTATCTGTACAAGCATGATTTTCCTTTCCAAGGACTGGCCTCTTCTGACAACATGCCCAAATATGTGAGATGAAGCTCTGCTATTTTTGCCACCAAGGAGCATTCTGGCAGCACTTTTTTGAAGACATATCTTTTGTTCTTTTGGCAGTCCGTGGAATGTCCAGTGCTCTTCTCTAACATCACAATTCAAAGGCATGAGGTCTTCTGTCATTCATTCATTGTCTTAATTCATTGTCCAACTCTCAGATGCATAATAAGTGATGGGAAAAACCACGGCCTGAATCATTTACATCTTAGTCTCCATCATTACTCCTCAGTACATCATTACATCATCTCATCAGTACTCCTCAGTAATTTGGAGAGGTCCCTTGACAGCAGATACAATAATCAAAACTCACCCTCTCGATACTGAGTTGAAACCAACAAAAGCTGACTCTGCAGCAGGTTTTCACAGGTTGTAAATCACAAGAGAGAAGATTGCCTAGCTTTCTCCCACAGAGCAACTTGTGGATTTGAACTACATGCCTTTTCATTGACAGTCCAACTTCTTACCATAAAGGTACCAGAGCTTCCTGCTTGTTAAAAAATAACTGTTAAACCACACAGGCTATCAGTGGCTTTGAAAGAGGTGTAATGTAAAAAGTAGTATATTTGTAAATATATCTAGCGTATATCATGATATTTCTCCCCTGGTGTGATTCACGTTTGAAACTCACTAGACGTTCATATATATGAGTCAATGAGATAGTGAGAGATAACATTTGTTCATAATATAATTAACTCTTTTATGTTTAAATTCTGTCAATTTCCTATGTTTTGACTTGACCAAATTCTTGACAAATTTCAAGAAACGCATTTCTATTCCTTTGCTTGGTATGTTCTTTTGGTTTTAGTCTTTTTCCTCATTATTAAATGTGTGTCTTGTAGGCAACATATTTAGGGGCTTTGTCTTTTTATCCATTCTGCTATTCTTTTTCTCTTACTTAGCACATTAAGCCATTCACATTGAGCGGGATTTTTGATAAATTAGGTTTTATAGTTGCCATTTTGCTGTATTCCTTTTTCAGTTGTTTCCAGTTATTTGGTCCATCCACTGTCTTTTATCCTTTCTGTGAAAAGGACTCCCCTTAGTATTTCAGGTAGAATTTGTCTTGTTATCACTAATTCTTTGACTTCCTGCTTTTCTGCAAATGACCTGATTTCTCTTTCATTTTTGATGAACAGTTTTGCTGATACAGGATCCTTGCTTGGCAAATGTTTTCTTTCAGCGTTCTGTATGGACCATCCCATTGTCTTCTTTCTCCAATGGTGTCTGAGAAAGCAGAGCTTAATCTAATTGATTCTCTTTTATGTTGTTCTTATTATGTGCCATCGAGTCGTTTGCGACTAATAGTGACCCTATGTACAAGAGCTCTGAATGCTGTTCTATCCTGTGCCAACCTAGCCATCTCAAACACACTTATTCCCACTGCTGCAGTCACAGAATTGATCCATCTCACCAAAGATCTTCCTCTCCCTCGCTGCCCCTCCACTCTGCCAAACATCATGTCCCTCTCCAAGGACCAGTCCTTCCTTGCAACATGCCCAAAATATGTCAGATGAAGCTTCAGAATCCTTGACTCCAGGGAACACTCTGGCTTCATCCTCTCCAGGACAGACCTGTTTGTTCTCCTAGCAGTCCAT
>NW_006399767.1:2954112-2955001 GCF_000299155.1 Elephantulus edwardii
TGTGTCATCTGCATAACGCAGGTTGTTGATGATTCTTCCACCAATCCTGATGCCACATTCCTCTTCGTACAGCCCAGCATCTTGGATGATCTGTTCTGCATACAGATTGAAAAGGTATGGAGTAAGAAAGCATCAGTGGGCTGTAACATTGAATCTATTGGTCATTGTCATAACTGGGCAATTGTCTTTCATTGGTTCTTTTCTGTGGATTGTTTGTCAGGTACTATTATATATATTTAAAGATTGAAACAGGCTAGGGAGAAGGATTGGCCATCCACTTCTGAAAAGACAGGCCTTCGAAAACCCTATGTACAGCAGAACACACTTAGACTATTGCTAAGAATAGCAGACATGGCAGTTGAGACTGAGATCTTAGAAACAAAAATACAGAGAAGATGGAACAGCTGTAAGCAGACACCTAGTGACTGGAACATGGAATGTGAGAGCCATGAATGAAGGAAAATTATAAATTGTTAAGAAAGAAATGGAACACATAAATATTCACATATTAGGTATAGGTGAAATGAGATGGCTTGGCATGGGACATTCTGAATCAGACAATTATATGATTTACTATGCTGGGGATGAAAAGGTGAGAAAAAATGGGGTTGGTTTCATAATTAAAAAAGTCATTTCTAGATCCATCCATCTCTTTTATGGATGACTTTGTTTTAGCTACTTTTATTATTCTATTACCTTTGGTTTTGAAGAGTTTGACAATGATATGTCTTAATGCTTATATTTTGGAATCTAGTCTGTTTATCTGTGATATGCAGATGATACAACCCTGCATACTGAAACTGAGGAGGACCTGAAGCGCTTGCTGCAGAGGGTCAAGGACTGCAGCCTCCAATATGGATTGAGGCTTAATGTCAAGAAGACAAAGATT
>NW_006399767.1:2959070-2961308 GCF_000299155.1 Elephantulus edwardii
CTTCTTATAAGTTCTCATTGAGGTTCTTTTCTTCTAATTTGCTGATTCTCTATTCGACCTCTTCTATTCTGCCTTTTTTTTTTATCTGCTATACATAGTATAGCTATAATTTAGATCCAGGTACCTAACAGTCACAACATTATTTAGTCTTCAAAATAGATAAGGTCATGAGGCAGAAACTTCCAACTTAAACTATTTTATATTAACATTCAACTATATATTTTTGTTCTTAAATGAATTATTACATATAAGCTTAACATTTTAGAATTAGGATGCATTGAATATATTTGAATTCTGGATTTAAGAGTTTAATCTTATAGCACGATTTTCCAGTGTTTCAACTTCTTTCTTTTTTTTTTAAATTTTATTTTATTAATTTTAATGAACATTTACAGAGATTTTGGATTTTCATTCACTCATTGTTGAACTTTTTTCTTTACCGCATCCCCAGTTCACTCCTCTTTGAAAGCAAAAGATAAACTTCTTTGTTGATATACAATCTCACTGACCCCGACCCTCCCTTCCCCCCCAGTGCTATTCTGCTTTTTTATGCCTTTATCAGGTTAAGAATTTATGTAATTTTAGTCTGGATATTCTAGATTATGTTTCTGTACTTTTCTGTTGTTTCTAGTACTATGTTGATTCTATCTTCTTTCATCTTGTGACAAATTTTTCCTTTCTTGTTGCTCTTTACTTATGGCTTCAATGATTTCTTCCAACATTTGTCATTTCTCCAGTATCAGGTCTTGAGACTTCAAACAGTTGGCATTATGTCTTCTGCTTTCCTGATTCTGAATTATTTACTGGATCCTTGATCTGGCCTATTTTTTTTAGATAAGGCTTGTTTTTTCTTTTTCATAATGTTTGATCCTATCTGCTGCTTCCTTGACATGGATAGGGTTGATTATGTTTCTTCTTGAGCTAACAAAGCTTCTGAGGGGAGCTAGGAACTTCCCAGCAATTTTGTCCAGGATCTTTCCTTTACCAAGACTGGGTGGTTGCCGCTCAGTAGTGGTCTCTGTTAATAGTATACTTGTGTTTTCTGAGGTTGGATGTGAAAGGCAATTTCTGCTTTAGTCAATAGTCTTTGCTGAGAACTTCCTAGGGAATGCAGTGCCCTGGGGTTGGTGCCCAAGATCTTTCCTTTCCTGAATCTGGCTCATCTGGTCATGGAGGACGTATGTCTCCTCCCAGGGCTAAGTGGAAAGGGCCCAGTATTTCTAGTCTAATAAGCCAAATTAGAAGAATGACTCACTGACTTATTTCACATACTGATGGTCTATTAATTGAACAATGGAAATTTTCCCTAAATGTTAATATTTCTCATAAAAATTTGCAACTTTTCATTTTATTTGCAACTTGGTTATGTAGCTGAAATATAATTTCTAGCTCTTACTCCAAATTGTTCATACTCTATGTGGCTCTCTTTCACTGTTGCTTCAATATTCACAGATGCATTAAGTCCTTTATTGCTTTTCTTTGAACTGTCTGCTTTCTGTGCTTAATCTACCATTTTTGAGTTTGCTTTTATCAACTGAGGAGGCATAATCTTATAAATTCTCTCAAAGTAACTAAGAAACAGTTTGACATTTTGTAGAACATAAATTGGATTTTCTTAAACTCTGACTAATATTGGTAAGATGGCCCTTGTTTGTACATATGCCTATTACATATACTTCAGACAGGTCTCTGGATTACTGTTTCTTAAACTTGAGCCATTTGCATCAGAATTACCTAGAAGATTCAAGCTCTAAGATCTTGTCAGTTAGAATCTGCATTTTCTCTTTTTTTGTTTGTTTAGAATCTGCATTTTCAATAAGCTCTTCATGTGGTTCTTTTATGGAAGCTTAAGGTTGATGTACTTTGTAGTAGATGGTTGGATCATCACAATACTTTGCTATTTTTAATACAGGGACAATAGTATATAATATATTATGTCATACTAGAATGTGACCTCTTCCAGAAAAGGAACAATACTTTATTTACCTAGACACAAGTAAGTATTCAGTAAACACTTTTTTCCTTTCTTCTATTGATTAGCATACAATAATTAATTTACATTGTTTTTTATTTATGCACGTTGTGTTTTACACAATCTTTCATTTACATTGTGTTCCATACAATCATCCATAAACATTATATGTTATATAATTAGTTACTACTGAGTCATTGTATAGAAAGGAATTGGCAGATACAGAAGAATTTAATGAAATAATATATGAGCAAGAGCCTATGGTG
>NW_006399767.1:2962577-2979248 GCF_000299155.1 Elephantulus edwardii
GGTCCTTGGAGAGGGACATCATGCTTGGGAGGGTGGAGGGACAGCGCAGAAGGGGAAGACCCTCTATGAGATGGATTGATTCGGTGACTGGGGTAATCGGGATGGCTGTGCCAGAGGCAGTGCGGTTGGCACAGGACAGAGCAGGGTTTAGGGCTGTTGTGCATAGGGTCGCTATGAGTCACAAATGACTCGACGGCACATAACAACAACAACAACAACAACAGTTACTACTGATATAAATCTGTTATTATCCCAACTCCTGGATTCTTCATTGAATCCTTCCCATTCCTTCACCCTCTCATCAGCCCACTTCACTGTGCTATTGTACTGATTTTCTCCCTTCCTCCTTTGCTGCCCCCTTTCTCCTTTTAGATATTCTTACACTTCCTACTAGTTAGTCTTCTGTATTTACAATAATGGTTTTATTCAGACTTTGCCCTTATGAAATTGAGTTAGTTCACTCAGCCACTTGGTAGACTCTCTCATGTTATGCAGTATTTTACAAAATCATTATTCCTTAAGGCTGCATAGTAATTTCTCATTCTATTCACTTGTTGATGGGCGTTTGGCGTGTTTCCATTTTCTTGCTATTATGAACAGTGCTCCCAGGAACCACTATTCCTAGTAGTGCAATAACTGGCTCATATGGGAGTTCTATGTTCAGCTTTTTGAGGAAATGCCAAACTGCCTTCCAGAGTGGAAGTTTGTACCATTTTACAATCCCAATGAGAGTGAATGTGAGTCCCAATCTTCTGACATATTCTCCAGCATTTATTGCATTCTGTCCTGTTAAACTTAGCTGCTGTTTCTGGGGTGAGATGGTATCTCCTTTTTGTTTTGATTTGCATCTCTTTTATTGCTAGTGATTTTGAACATTTCTCCATGTACCTGTTGGTCACATGAATATTTTTCTTCTTAAAATGTCTCTTTATGCCTTTTGCTGATGTTGTAATTGGGTTATTAGCCTTTTTCTTGTGGAAGCCCTGTAGTAAACTTTTATTATTGTACTCTTGCCTGAGATGTCATTGCCAAATGTTTTGTGTTAGTCAGTGGGTTTTCTTTTCACCCTATTGGAAAAGGATTGTGTGTGTGTGTGTGTGTGTGTGTGTGTGTGTGCTTTGTTTGTTTTTTCCCTATTGTTGGTGAAAACTGTTACAGCAAATTTATTTTCTTTTTTGTGACCAGTTCAGCCTAGGTTTGTTTTTTTTTAAAAAAAATTTATTTTATAATGGTTTGCTTACAAAGATCACGTAAATTGTGCTTTACCCTGTTCTTTATTCACATTGTATTTCATACCATCATTCCCATGCCTTATGTTTTATAAAATGAATCAACATTGGACTATGTACATCACCACCCTGTCTTTTCAAGTCCATGCTGGATCTTTCCCATTTCCTTTACCCCCTCCTTCTACCCACCAAATTGTACAACACAGTGATTTTGCCCCTATCCATCCTTACCCAGTTGCTCTCACCCCTTTACTCCGTGAGTCCCCATACATATTTTACTAGTGATCCTTCTAGACTGAATTAGTTCACTCACATAATGCTCCCACTGGAAAACATTTTGATGCCTGCAAAGACTTATATTTTAGAAGGCCTTATTCATCTGTTCTATCGTTTCCTGTTTGTGCAAAAGAAATACTTTACACATGACTATTAAAAACAGTCATACCTGGAAGAAGTAAAATAAGGGTGCTCCTTAGAGGCAAGGATAGCTAAACTTCCTCTCAAATACTTTGAACATGTCAAGAGAGATCAATCCGTGAAAAAATACATCATGCTCAGAAAGAGGGAAAGATCCTCAAGAAAATGGATTGTCCCAGTAACTGCAACAATTAGTATAAGCATGACAGAAATCGTGAGGAGGGCTCAGGATAGGGTAAGATTCAGATTTGTGCTCTACTGGTCTCTATGAGTCATAGTTGACTTGAGGACATCTAACAATATTAAACACAGTCTACTAGTGTGCACCTCAAAAAGCTTAACAAGCCAGCTTTGCCAAGTGGAAGACTAAATCATTAAAATTAACATGGGTCAGTATTAAAGGATAACATAGTCCAAGAGAAAAGAATAAAATAGTTGTTGTTACCTATTTTGTGACCGAATAAATGTGAAACATATTATTGCTTACTTTGTGTCATTAACAAACATAAATGGTGTATTTTAAAAAAAATTTTAGATGGGAGAAAATAGAGGAACTAAAAATTTTACTTAAAGAGTTGAATGAGGTTTACCTTTTTAAAAAATCTCTAAATAATGAATTCTACCTCCTAAACATTAATAGTTTCTCAACTGGTAATGGGAGCCTTTAAAGAGACCAGTTTTTCCAAGAATTAAACAGGTGGTGCTAACAATAGAGCATTAAAAAATGCTGTTGCTTTGTCACTGTTTCTGCTGCTGGAAAAAGATTATGCTCCTCTCTGTTTGTGACTCAATGTTTCAAGGACTGTGGTAATGGTCGAGTGTTCTGCATACTTGTAAAATCCCCTCTGGACTCTTTAAATTTCATTTCTCTATCAAATATTAAGAGGATTTTATTATTACTTCATTTAATATACAAATAAATTAATCATCTGATGATATAATCCCCCATAATATCTGGCAAATGCTATTACAACATGACAATCTAAGCTTAATACTGCTTAGGTGAGGGAGAGACAGTGCATGCAATGTATATATTTAAATTGGCAGTTCACAGTAAATGTCGAAGTTACAGCTTGAGAAATGGGTTTCCAGAAAGAAAAAACAAAAAAAGGAAGACAAGTCAGACTGCTATGTGAGAATAATTATATCATGTAATTTGTATGCAAATATATTTAAACTAAAGAAATAATTCTAAATTATTCATAGCATAAGGTTGACTTGTATGGCCATTATTCCCCACATAAAATACATGCTATAAATCATGCTTTTAATGTAGGAGAGAATAGCTGAGGTGAAAATACAGTTTCCTCCCAGATGTACAAAATGCAATTGAATATTCCACGTTAGAAGAGGTAATTCTCAGTTACAGCATATTGGAATTACTTGATAATCCATTACATGTAAGTAGTTTAAGCAAAATGTGCCTCATTAAAACAAATTAACTTTTTTTTCCAAAGGATATATTTCTATTCTTTGTGTAAGGTAATAACTATTTATTTATAAACTATAAAACATATAGCATTGTTATGCCTACAGCACTCAGAAATTACTAGGTTATATGTTCATTAAAGAGAAGTAATTACTTTCCAGATATCTTGCCTACAATCTTTTATTGACCTCATAATGCAATTGCTATGCTTAATAGATTGATGCAGCTGTTTATACATTCCCCCCCAACATAAGAGTTTGCTACACAAGTTCAGTAATAATTCAAACAGGCACATCCGTTTAATAAGCTTAGCAGGCAGGAGCACCAAGCCTATTCTATGCAGAAAAATCATTTGATAGCCTCCAGGATATGGAAGAGATGGGCAAAGATGATAAAATGATTTCATAGCAATGGATTTGTAACTGTTACTGCCCAGGTGGGTGTTCCTAGAAAAATAACAATGTTTGAGGATAATTACTAAAATTATTTGAATTCTGGCTTTGGGAATGATATTTGTGGAGCTAGATATCATTTTATTGAAGATGCCACACACACACACACAAATTCATAATCTACTACGGATATGAAAAGGCAGGGACAGAAGCAGCAATAGTAATACAAAAATGACTTCTTTCTTGGAAGGACAGTGTTACTTGAATGTTTTATGTTGGTTCCACAGGTTCTTCATTCATTGTGTCCGTCACCTAGCAAGATAAAGAAGATAGTGGTATGAAATGAATATGCATGTATACAAATCTCCTTAAAAATAGCAAGCAAAATTGAAGAGGAAATATTCCTTATGTGGATTTAAATGATAGGAATTTGGAAAGGATGACATTTACTTAAGTTAAAACTGTTGTATACATTATATAGTATAAGCACTTGAGTCATCTATATGAATGTGCATATACATTTGAACCATCTATATAAATGTGTATGCACATACATATATATGTATATTTATTTATATAATTATGTATGTTATATGAACATTTTAGGCAATCAGTATGAAAAAAAATCATAAGAAAATGCCTTTTAACATTTACATCAGAGTTGAAACAACTTAAAACATTCAGTTAATTTTATACTAGATCAAAATTATTTTCTTAGAAATACAGTTTTATACTTACAATTTTTCTTTATGTAAAGAGCACATTCTGAGAAAGAAAAATGGACTTTTCTAATACAATGTTAAAATAGAAATGATCTTTATGTCTAGGAAGTCTTAAAGAAGAGAAAGCTCAGAACTCTTCTCAGTTTTAGCTTTTGTTTTTTTAACTAACAGAAAACAAAGTGAAATTTGAGATTCCTACAATGATTAGTACATGATTAAACCTAAAATACTGTTATCAGCCACTTAAAAATTGGCTGTAACTTTAGCTGGGGAAAAAACTAATCAGTGTTCTCAGCTTAGTATTACTATCATATGGTCATATCATTTTTTATTAACATAATACAAATATCCTGTGCGGTGCTACACCTTTCATTGCTTGCGGCTTTGGAATCAAAATGTCACAGCGAATTTTACTTTCACTAATAGATTGAGACTTGTACATTGCATTAGTAAAAGTGAACAGGAGGATGGTATTATGCCAAAATGGCAGAGGAAGCAGCCACAGAGACAATCTTCTAAATTACAACTTGCTTCTCCTCTTCTGTCCTCAAACCATAACAAAAGGATGAAATATTTTGGGAGTTGTTTATTCCCTCTTTGGAGAAAAGTTCACCTTTCTGCAACTTCTCTATATACATTGTCAAAATATCACATTATACAATTCACTGGAAGTGAACTTATTGCTAAATACCCATTAGGTTCCCAGGAGATGCCTTACATTAATTGTTTAGTGAAAGCACCCTTAGGCTATCACCAGGGAAGCACATTAAATGCATAAAAAGAGAAGTTGACAGAGATCCCTGTAGAACACGATGCATTTACCAAGCTCAAGACATCTCCAGGAAGAATCCTGGGAGGCTGTGTTGAGAATGGTCATTTGGGAAGGGGGCAGGTTTTCTGCTTTTTTCCTGCTGGTACCAACTTAGTAGGAAGGGGTCCGGGGGATGGTGCAGGGAAGTAATGAGAAAAAGACTGTGATGGTAAACAGGATTAGTTTATATGTCTTCTTTCAGAGGTATCAATGTAGTTTACAGGCAGAAAAAGTATTGAGAAAGTTAGAAAAAGGCTATTATCCTGCCAAATGAGACTCTAAAAGGAGAATGATGGGACACAGTGGAAGGGGAACAGGAAAGTTTGGAATTAAATGAGAAGAAAAGTGCTTAACGGCAAAATCTTAGACTAATGGCCAAATAAGCGGATACAGGGGGGGAGGGGGAAGTCAAGTCAGAAAATGAATGACAGTGAATTTGGCAAAAATATGTTTTCATGTCTGTCTGCCACATTGCCTCTGAAAACGTTTCCCATTCTGAATATAGCACGGGTTTTATCACTCCCTTGTTTAATTACAATTGCTGGTGAAACTATTGTGCGTCTATTATGCACTATTATGTTTGTTTATTTCACATAATTTTGTTTAGAATGTTTCTAAAAAAGAAATGTAAAAAAAGCAAACAAAATATGTGCCTGGTTCCCCCACATTCTTTTTTAAAAACTCGCACTACTGAAAAAATTCCACTAGAGGGAGCACTAGTAAAACAATAAACAAGATTGGAACAAGATTTTAACTTTTTCTTTTAGAGGTGAAAATGACTCATCCTCTTCTTCCTCTTCATAATAACTAAACAAGAATATGTTGAGATCTCAAGTGAAGAAACTACATAAAAGGACTCTCTATATTTAGGACTTCTGTTGGATTTAGATTTTGTCTTGATGTTCGATTTGGCTGCACTTAAATTTTCAACCCCCCCCCCCAAGAAACCATGCTTAAATGTATATAGTATTTAATATATATTTGTATTAATACTTCTGAAATCGGAAGTCTTAAAAAATAAGATTTTTCACCCACGTGACAGTGCACTAAAAACATTGAAGAAGAAACAGAGTAAGAAAATTATTTCCTGTCTGTCATATTTACCCAAGACACAAATATGGATGTAACTCTTAGTTAATTCATTTCATCACAGACAAGTTTTATTTTCACTGTTGTAGGGTAATATGTCATCTGTTGTAGTCAATGGTTTTGTTTTGCTAATTTTTGTAAACTTTAGTATATCTACTCCTTTAATGCTGGATTTTACTTTTTGACTCTCTTATTCACATACAACCATTCCTAACAAGTAACAATGCTAACACAGCAGAGCTACCATTTGCTATGAGAAGTTATCACATCTTGAGAATCCAGGGAATGCCCTGTCGTTCCATGTAAGTTTTGCTATAAGTGAAAAAAAAATCTGGATGAGATCAAGCCAAATTAGTTCTCTCTTAAAGACCTACACTTCCTGCACTAAACTTTTAATATGACAAAGCCATAAGCTTTTCCAGTTTAACCCTCAAGAAGGTTGCAAAATTCCTTATTATTTGGGATTACATTTTTAAAAGTTACCACTGGGCAGACTTTGATCCTTGTATGTGTCAAAGTAAAATTATACTTCATAGAATTTTTAAAGTCGGATTTTTTTTTTTTTTTAAAGTAGACTGCCAACCCTTTTTTCCATTGTGTCTTTGGGTGGTTTTGAACCTCTAACCTCATTAGAAGCCAAGTGTATTGATCATTTGCAATATTCAGGATGACTAGGAAATCAAATAACTCATTCCAATTCTTTTTGTAATGTTTGGTGGGGAAAGCATGAGGATTAATGCTGTCAAACATTTTTGGTTATTATTTTTCCCCTCAAAATATTTGTTATCCTTTGTAATACAGACTTTGCCTAGGTTTTGATAATATGCTCCTGTCCTTGGTGTCTATATCCAGTCTTTTCCTGACTTTACTTCACAGATTTGTAGAAGAAAACAAACTACTTCTTCCTTGAAGATCCATTTTCCACTGTGACACACACAAAAGTTATGGATTAGCATTTTTTCTTTTTATTCCTTGCTTTTGGTAGACTGCCAGTAATATCTTACAAATGTCAGAAGAATATTTTAGAAAATTAATGTCTAAGTTTCTAGCCATTGGAATTTCATTGTCATTTAAAAATAGCTCTGAGGAGAATAGCCATCATGCATCTCACATCAGTCTCATTAGAACACTGGATCTGGAGAAGGTTCTTAGAAATTCTTTAACCCAAATGGCTCAGACAAAGGCAACCTGAGGCTACCTGAAGTTAAATGACTGCCCAAGGTCATACAGCTGGTTGTGAGCCAAGCCCTCTTGTCAGAATTATCTGAACATAGAAACCATGGGATTGAACATTTTCTTGCTCAGTTTAGAAAAATTAAAAGAACAAACAATTGTAGACGTAGATAGAATAAGAGGAAATGAGCCAGATGCGACGTGCATTTGTATAGCACTGTATAGTTTATTAAACCCATTTCCAAACCTTGTCCCTTTCAATGGTGTCTTGTAACGTGATGGAACACTTTATGTTCATTTATGCAACAAGAGACATTTACTGGCATCTGTTTTTATTAATCCTAATAGTAAGGTAATGACTGATGCTTCTATAAAGCAAAGCACTAAGCATCTCATAGGTGGATGGTAATTGCTTTGGAAATGGTTATTTAGAGTGACTCGCTGGTGTTGAATTAGAGATTTTTTTTTTTCTTCCCCCTCTGTTTAGCTATTCTGTGGCCTCAGGTTTGTAATGGACATGAAGAGTTGTGATGGCACTTGGTGCCTGGGGCAGTGCCACCATCCTGGAGAGCTGTAATGATATCCCTAGTTCTTGTGTCCCTTTCTTCTAGCCTAAAAAATGGAGAGAGAGAGGATGGGACAAAGATACTACTTTGATCTCTAATCCCCTGTGGTCAATCCCTTTTCTCCATCTCTATTTCAGAACTCCACTACTAACTCCCTCAGGGAAGATTTGGTGAATGGTAGAATATCAGTATTAGAAGAAAAAAAATAGAGGTTTTATGTCCACCTCCTTTACTTTACAGACTTGTCCAACACCATTCACCCCTAACGGTTTTTGCATATTAAATACTGTATTTAGGGAGCCCTGGTGGTCTAGTGGGTAAGGAGTTGCACTACCCACACAAGGGTAGGCTGTTAGAATCCACCAGCTGCTTAGCAGGTTAAATATGGACAATCCTCTCCCATGAAAGTTACAGTCCCTGCAAACACACTGGCGGGTCTCTAATGAGTTCGTTCTGACTTGATGACACATAGCAACAATAACAACAACAACAATACAGTGTTTAAACACATAATTGCAACTGTATGCAGATAATAGTGGCTGAGATAGAAATGCAACCTAATTCTCTTCAGACTGAGTTCAATGTTTTTCTTAGCAATGCAGCTTTCTGTACAACTACTACCCATATTATTGTCCTTATGAAACCAATGATTCACGTCCAGATTTTTTACTTGACTTGTTAAAATATGCTGAAAATTTGTCTGACTTGTTCGTCAATCTTCAGGTAAAACAATTAACACTAAGGAAATATGTTTTGTTAAAGAGCCACCCAGGAATGACAAGTGTTTGATACAGATTGTAATTCACCCTGTTTATTTTACTTCCCCCTTTCCTCCTTCTCACCTCGTGTGATTGTTTTAGAGAACTCAGGTGGCATACTCTATAGGCAGTTGTGCTGCTAATCTCACACTGACATGTCTCTGGTGGTTCAAATCCAGCAGTGGCTCCCTGGGAAAAAATGGGCAATCTCCTATGTGAACTACAATCTCTGAAAACTCACTGGTGGATTGGCTAGGAGTCAATTCCAACTTGCCAGTAGTGAGTTGAATTTGATAGTTGTTTTATTCACTCCTCCTGCTGTAGTGTTGATTCATGACTTATGGCAAATTCCCATGATTTCTGAGGCTCTCTGGGAGCAAATTGTCCATCTTTCTCCTTAGGAAAAGCTAGAGGATTCAGACCACTGAACTTTTGGTTAGCATCCCAACATGTTACCCATCATGCCACCAGGGCTCCCTAAATTTTACTAGAGATTTTTGTTATATTTTCTTGAGGTTAACAAAATGGCCAACCCTTTACAACGGGAGATAAGAAACCAGGATGGGATGTGATTTAGTAGGATCCTCAAAAGGATCCTCTTGTCCAACTCTTCTCTTGCCTCTCTCTATTGGACATTTCCATTGATTTATCTGAGGATACAGATAGGCAGGGGTATCTTGGTTTCTAATTAACACACCTAACAATTACTTGATCACCCAGTGAATTAATTAGTACTCATTATCAGAGATTCAAAAGACACTTGGAAATCAGAAGAGCAAATCTGCATAGAGAAAAAGAGGTAAGAAGTTGAAAATAATACCCAAGAACGGATGGAAGAGTAGGCTGGTGCCAGACACCAGGCATCATTTAGGGAGCTCCTGGGAAAGAGGAAAACGTGAGTGTCAAAAAGAGATTAGGAAGACCTAAAACAGAAAACTAGAGACCTTTGGATGAACACAAAATGTAACTAAATTTCCCCCTCTTTATTCTTTTGCTTACTAGCTAGCAGTTAGTTATTGGTACCTACTACGTGTGAGACACAAAGTCAGTCATTTCAAAATAATGGTGGGACAGGAAAGTTGGACAGTTAAAATCTTTGCATTCTCAGTAGCTACAAAGAATAGCAAACCTGCCGTCTGCAGAAGAAAACATCTGAAAAGTAAGTGTATATTCTAACCCCGCAGGCAAAATCCACTCTGTTGATTTGCACCTTTGGCTCCGTCTGTCCCTCTTCCATTCCCTGGCTGCTTTTTCAGGGCACACCATTAGTATGAAAGAGCCGCACGAGGAGATGGGGATGGCGAGAGGCTCCCTTCCCCTGAGTTGTCAACAGGTACACACACGGCATCTGCGAGTCGGCAAGAGCTGACAGGCGGGGAGCCAGCTGTGGCTCACATTTGAAAATAATAATAATATCCACTTAGGAGTATGAAATTATTTATTACTACTGGTGGAATTTTTGCCAAAGGCAAACAATGAAAACACCCAATACATAAAAACTGTCCTCAGTCCACAGCTTATCACCCTTACTCACCACAGGAATGGATTAACTCCGTGACCAAGAATAAGCGGTCCTGGAGTCATTACTATTATTACTTGACTTTTGAAGACACTGGGAATTAGAGGAATCAGTGAATATGCAGAAACTGAACAACGCTTGTAAGAGCAACTTGTACAGCAGGTTTTGTGCGCATAGCTGATGGCTCTCTGTGGAGCAGACCTTCCTTCTCTTATTTCTCTCTTCTGCTCTCCTTCTCTTCCTTGTGCAGTTAGGGGCCGGTGATGAGAGCTGAAGATTGGGAGAAGTGGGCTGGAGACCCTTGCAGAAATCCTGCTTATCTGACTGTGCTCATGTGCTGAGTGCCTATTAACTTGTAGGCTGAGGGGTGATAGTTACATCCCTTTTTAATTCTTCTTTATTTATATTTATTAATACTTATTCATTAATCGTTATTATATCACATTGATGTCCCATCTATTTATTTCTTCATTATCACCCAGATGTATTTTTTTGTGTCCTGTGAACCACTGCAAGAGACAAGTACATATGCAGCTGCGCTGCGTGTGAGTTGCTGCCAGCCATCTGCTCCTTCCTGTGACTTTTTGACAGCAGAAGGGCCAGGGTAACCCAGCCTGCGTGTGTCTGAGAGCCTGAATGCACAGATTCCCCTCACTGAGAGAATCTGAGTCTGAGGATCTGGTTCCTGTAATAATTCTCAGCCTATGTGTATTTGTTTGTGTCTTGTTTTAACTCTTGTTCTTACCATGTCCCTGCCTTTAGTCTGTTGCACTGGGGTTGGGAACCTGTCACGTGGCCCCCTGCTGTGGGCACAGACTACTTCATGTCCTCTTCTGGTGTCACTTGCTCAGTTTTAGGCAGTAGACTTGCTCTAATAATGCTGCTTTCGGTTGTGTAAGTGTCTGCTCCAGGTCCTGTTTCTTGTACTTGGGAACTCTTTCCATTCAAAATCTTGGGTATTTATTTTGGAGTTTAATTCTGGTTTTCACAAATTCTAATCTGTGAGAGTCCTTGTCCTTTACCTTCATCTCTGAAGAATTAAGGTTCAGGTACCAAATCACTCTGTTCTAGGGAGATTGAGCTTTGTTTTTTGAATTTATTTACTTTTCTATACATTCTGCCTTCTTTCCTTCTCTTTTCTCATTTATTTTCTGCTTGAATTTTTTTTTCAGTTAAAAAATGCAAGATGGAAAATTTAAGACTGAATGATGCCTTTTTGTTAGTGGCTATCCCAAAGTAAGTGAGCAAGGATATCAGCTTAAAAACTAAGGTGCACCTGACTCAAGTCTTAGCATTCTGATTTGCTTCACATGAATCTGAAAATTGGAAACTGAATAAGGAAGATAAAGGAAGAATTGATGCCATTGTAATGTGGTGTTGGAAAAGAGTATGAAATATACCATGGGCTATCAAAAGAACAAAAAACAAAACTGTCTTGGAGAAGTACAACCAGTGTACTTCATCGGAGCAAGGATGATAACACTTTATCACCATGAAACATTTCACATACTTTGGGCATGTTATCAGGAGGTATTAGTCCTTGGAAGAGAGACATCATGCTGGGAAAAACAGAGACTCAGCAAAAGAGGAAACTCTCAATGAAGTGGATAGACATAGATACAGTGACTGTTACAATGGGCTTGAAAAGGGAGGAGATCATGAGGATAGTGCAAGAGAAAGGTCTTGATTCATGGGATCACTATGAGTTGTACATAGTCACCTTGATGGCATCTAATAACAAAAATAACAATATCATGGATAAAAGCACAATTGTCTTCCTTAAATTTAAATAATCAAAGGCCAAAACATGGATCTTTTCCTGTCTATCTTCTAAGATATACCTAACAAATAAGTATCACATCTATGTTGTTGTTGTTGTTGTTGTTATGTGACAGTGAGTCGCCTGAAACTCATAACGACCCTATGTACAACAGCCCTAAACCTTGCTCTATTCCTTGCCAATCTTATTGTTTCCAACACGCCTATCACATCTATAAAGAATCTAAAACTCAAGATGCATATTTCTGAGAATTTCTAAGTTAAAAATGGTAGCAACATTCAAGATATCTTAACAAATTATAGATAAAATTGAGAGGGATAAGAATCTCAGGACACTTAATTGTGCTCGTGCAAATAAGAAATTGTTGTTTGAACAGAACGAAGGGATACAGTATGGTTTAAAATCAGTGAGGGTGCACCAAGTTCTCCATACCTTTCCAGTCATTTTCACCGTAATGCTAGATGAAGAAAAGATTGAAACTATAAGCAGCTTCATTTTACTTGAATCAACAATTAACACATTTGATATTCTCAGTAAGGATGTCAGGAGATATATTACACTGGGAAAGTCTGCTGTCAGAGACCTCTCCATATTCCTGAGGAGCAATGATGTCAGTTTGGAGACTAAGGTGAGACCTGATTCAGACCATAGGCTTTTCAATCACTTTCTATGTATCTGAGAGTTGCACAATGAATAAGGATGACAGAAGAAGAATTGATGCATTGGGTAGTGAAGAAGAGTTCTGAAGAAATCATGAACTCCCAAAAGAACAAACAAGTCTGTTTTGGAAAAAGTGTAACCAGGATGCTCCATAGAGGCAAGGATGGTGAAACTTTGTCTCACATACTTTGAGCATGTTGTGAGGAGATCCAAGTCCTTGCAAAAAGATGTCATACTAAGAAAGGTGGAGGGTCAGAGAAAGAGAGGAAGATCCTCAACAAGAGAGTGTGATATAGAGATTGTAACAATGGGCTTGAGGATATCACAGATTGTTAGGATAGCAGGACAGGGCAAGAGTCATGTCTGTTGTTCATAGGGTTGCTATGAATTATAGTTGACTTGATGGCACCTGACAACAATGCTAATAAGTTAAGAATAAGATGTTTTTTATAAAAACGTTTAAAAGGTTCATTATGAGTTGGTTGAAAGTTTACAGCCCCATTTGGTGTCCCGTTCAATAACGCATGTGTGCTTTGTTTTGTGGGTTGTTTTTTGTTTGTTTTTTTGTAATATTGATTGCAGTCCCCACAATGTAACAATGTTCTTTCCCCAGGATCCTTTGCTGTTCCCATTCATCTTTCTTTGCTGTCCTTTCCTTGTCTTTTGACCTTTGTCCCTGGGTGAATGCTACCCTTTATAAAGTTTATTATTTAGGGGGAAATTGCTGTTTTAAGATAGAAGCTTTAGATGAAATAAAATTAATTAATGTAAATTGTGTTTTCAAAATGAGTCTTTAATGTACCTATTTAATATTTCTAATTGTTGGGTTCCAGAGTTTATTCAATTGAAATATTTTTTTCATAATTTGTATAAAGCTGTGGTTTGCATGTAGAATCATGAAACGGTTTTACAGGAATGTAGGAAATATTGGAATGAAGCACACTATTAGGAATGTGATGTTGTAGGTCTTCAGACAATAAACACTTCTTGTTGTTGTTGTTACATGACTTTAAGTAACCGTGACTCATAGTGACCCTATGTAAAACAGCGCTAAACCCTGCTCTATCCTGTGCCAATCTTATTGTCTCTGACACACCTATTTCCATTACCCTAGTCACTGAGTCAAACCATCTCATTGAGAGTCTTCCTCAATGTCCCTCAGCCATCCCAAGCATGACATCACTCTCCAAGGACTCTTCACTCCTTGCAACATGTCCAAAGTATGTCTAATTAGGCTTCAGAATTCTTGCCTCCAAGGAACAGCCCGGTCTTACCCTCTGTAGGATGAACTTGTTTGTTCTTCTAGTTGTTGTTGTTAAGTGCCATAGAGTTGTAGACGACCCATACCAACCCTATGAAAGAAAGTCTTGAAGGCAATACTTTGATTTTTTCTCCACGTTCATAGAGTTTCTGGAGGCAAGCTTTTTTTGGAAGTGGATGCCATTCAATACTCTTCTCCAGCATCTTCTCAAAAGCATATTCTCCTTCTATTGTCCCTAATCATTATCTAGCTTTCCTATGCATAGCAAGTAGTTGCAAAGACCATGACCTGTATCAGGTGCACCTTAGTCTCCAGACTGACAATGTTGCTCTTCAGTACTTTGGAGAGATCTCTGACAGCAGACTTTCCCAGTGCAATTCATCTCTTGATTTCCTGGCTACTGGTACTAAGCGTGTTGCTTGTAGAGCCAAGTAAGCGAAAACTTTTAACAATCTCAATCTCTTCACCATCTGTCATGATGCTTCAACACCAACAACAATAAACCCTACAAGTAATATTTTCTTAAAATATTAAGCAAAATTTTACAAAGTGAGAAAATTTCCTGGAATTATAGAATTTGCTGTTCACTTTTCTAAGAAAGAACTTTCAAGAGAAAAATAATAGGACATTTAAATACATGTTCACATTTCTTTATCGTAATCCTTAAACTTAGCTCTGGTGGCCTAGTGGTAAGGAGTTGTTCTACCAATCTAAAGATGCTTCAAATCCACTAGCTGCTCCACAGGAGGAAGATAAGCAGTCTCATCCTGTGCGATTCACAGCTTCTGAAAATGTACAAAAGGGTCAGCTGTGAGTTGGTACCGGCTTGACAGCATGTTACATCTTGAATCCTAGAAATATCTAGGAAGTATAAGTTTGAAAAAAATTTAAATTTGGCATAAAAAAATTGATCTGAGCTTTAGTCCAGGTGCTTGGCTGATAACTGAAATGTCAGCAGATCAAGTCCACCACTTCTCCGTGGGAGAAGATGAAGCAGTCTGCTTCGATCAAGATGACAGCCTTGAAAAAGCTGTGAGGTAGTTCTCCTTTATCCTATAGGGTAGTCATAAATCCTGTGAAAATCCTAAGTAGTGTGAATATTCATACATTTTACTGCAGAAAGGTTAATGTGTTCATTGATGATCCAGCCCCAGGCCCCACTGTGGGTGCTGTACCATATACAGTACGCACACTTTAAAGTGTTAAAAGGCAGAGATGTTGCTTTGAGGACTAACATGTGCCTGGCCCAAGCCATGGCCTTTTAAAATGCCTCATATGCATGCAAAACCTGCAGACTGAATAAGGAAGACCATTCTCTTCTTAACAGTCCCTGAAGAGGAGAATCACATCATGCTTGGGAAAGTAGGTCAGTGAGAAAGAGGAAGACTCTCAGAGAGATGAAATGACACCTTGACTGAGACAATGGGCTCCAGGATAGTATGTTGGTGGGGATGGTGGAGAACCAAGCAGTATATCCTTTGATTGTGTGTAGAATTGCTGTGAGTCAGAACCAATCAGTTGTCATCAAATTGATGCTGACTCTGGCCATTCCCACATATACTGACTAGCACTGCTTCATATGATCATCAAGGCTGTGTCTTTGAGGGGGGGATAGACTACCAAGTCTTTTTTCTGAGAAGCATCTTTGTGAATTCATACCACTAACCTCCTAATTAGTTGTAGAGCACAGAATCATTTTCACGAGCCAGGGACTCTGTATTTCCTTTTAAATTTTAAAAAATGTTAGATTGCTAAATTCACTTAGCTACACGCCTAAGAGAAATGATTTGAGATCTGTATATAAAGTTTAAATCCACCAGTGAGTGAGTGAAGAAGACAGGCAACCTGTTCTCATACGATTTACAGTCTCCTGAAAATCCTTAAGAGGTATGAACTATGAGTTGAGTTCAAATGAATATTAAATAAAAGTATGTTGATGTAATAGCATGCTATAATATCTAGCAGCATTAATTGAATTGAAAAGTAGATGAATCACCTTAACATTCTATTGAGCTGTCTTAAAGCAGAAATAAAGGAAAAAATAAAAACAAAGCAGTGTAAGAAACTTTGGGACTTATTTATTTAAAATTCATGTGAATGTGTGTGTTGTGTGTATGATGGTTGTTTTATGCCATTGAGTTGAAATTGATTTATAGCTGATGAGAGGCCACAGATGACAGTGGAGGGAATTGTCCCTTCTTCTCTGGAAGAATAGCTTGTGGATTTGAATCATCTGCCTTTGAGTTGACACCTCCTTACCCCCTAGGCCACCAGAGCTTACACACACACACACACACCCCATTTCACATCTATATACTTTTGTTCAAAGGTATTCTCTGTTACTGAAACCTGTTCTTTTTAACTCTAGGAACTTCCAGTAAAACTGCCTTTTGAAACTCCCTGGGAAGAGCATATTGCTCTTGATCGTCCTGACTTATTTCTTGCTCCAATTGCTAAGGCTAGAGGAACTTTCAGGATTAATCAAGGGCCTCTCTTCACAAAATCAGTTGATGGAAACATTTACTACCGGTGAGAGCAGACAAGAAGAATTTGCCCTGCATTTTCTACTGAGCTCAATACTTCATGAAAAACACGTATCAATACTCACTCTACATTTTCCTGTATATCCCTCTCAAGACACCCAGAAAATAGATTTTTCATGATCTTCCAAGTCACTGCCCATAACTTTTGGCCCTAAGTAAATACCACATACCAGAACAAAGGAGATGCAATTCACGTTAAGAATACCTACATTTCAAAGCAATGTTTTCCATTTAAAAGCATGTTTTTACTAATCATGAGAGTTTGCTATAGTATTTATATTCAGAAATTTTCCTCATACTGGTATTTAATATATAAATTAAT
>NW_006399767.1:2980393-2999223 GCF_000299155.1 Elephantulus edwardii
AGGGACATCATGCTGGGCAGAGTGGAGGGACAGTGCAGGAGGGGAAGACCCTCTATGAGGTGGATTGATTCAGTGACTGGGGTAATCGGGATGGATGTGTCAGAGGCAGTGAGATTGCACAGAATAGAGCAGGGTTTAGGGCTGTTGTACATAGGGTCACTATGAGTCGCAAGTGACTTGACGGCACATAACAACAACAACAACAACAAAAACCCACTGAAGGCTCAGCTGTGGGTCAGTTCTGGCTCTACAGTACTACTTAATAACGACAACAAAATATTAAAAACTGTTCTGAAAATCTCAAAAGCAAAGTACTAACAAGAAGTCATGTTAATTCCTTATAACTTGCAAAGTTATTTTTGTGTGTAATATGTAGTGTGTGTGTATACTGTTGTTGTATACTGTCAAGTAGGAACTGCGCCATAGCTGAGCCTCCAATAGGTTTTCAGAGGCCATAATTCTCTCAGGAGGAGATTGCCCATTTTACTATTGCAGAGCAAATGTGGATTCGAACCAAGGGCATTCTGATTGCAACATGGCTTCTTACCACTAGGCCACCAGAACTCCCTAGTGTGTGTATACTCACATTCTCGCGTGCGCTCTCTCTCTCTCTCTTGCTCTTTCTCTCTCTCTCTCTCTCTCTCTCTCTCTCTTATCTCTATCTCTATCTATCTATCTATTTTTGTTGATTGCCTTCAAGTAGAGCACTCATAGTGACACTATGAACAAATGGCCTGGAACCTTTTTGTAACTATGGACATTTATCAAAGTTCAAAGAGTTTCTGGAGGCATGTTGTTTAGGAAGTGGGTACCACTACTGCTTCCAAATATGTATGTGTGTGTGTGTATAATATTTTATATTAGGTACTTATACAATATTTTATTTTAGATGTATTTATCTGCTAAATACACGTCATGGTAAAATTACTTTGATAATATACAGTCTGCTTCACTTCTATTTCATTTCTAAAATACCTTTTGACAACTTTTTGATCAAGGATACATAATTATCCTAGATATAAAAGGAAGAAAATATATGAGAAGGCAAAGTGTTTTGTTTCTGTGGGTGCCATGGAGAAGCCAAATGTCTCTCTTAAATATCTGGCTTATCTCATCCTCTCACGTCTCTTCTACTATATCTGGTAGTAAGTACTGCTCCCAGTTTATGTTTCCTGATCAGACTGTTCCTCCTGTCCACTTGTCTCTATTCACTCTTTGTTTTTCTCTTTTTATCTTCATGCATTATTGGTACATGTAGATCTGCCATACACCCCCTCTCTTCCTCTGCACATGCAGGACTTTCTTTTTTTTTTTTTTGTCCACCTAAAAGGACTTTCTTTAACCTCAGCTAAAGATTCCTTCATTTATTCAGCTAAATGTTCCCTTCAGTGGGGTAAGAGTGGAGGCCTGGGCATGAAGGATCAAAGCCCGAGGCAACATCATTTATTATTACAATCAGGGCATAAGAAATAAAGTCAAATCCTTTCTATTTAAATAACAGGATTTTGCTCCAAAAGATCTCTTCCTATTTTTTAAATTTTGTGTTTTTCTGTTTGACTCTGTAAGAGATTAAATACTCAGAGAATCAATAGGATTTTATTTGGCCCTGGGATATTTTCCCTTTAGGAGAACAGCAGATTGTTGGTAATTGTTACTTTAGTGTCATGGTGAAGTCTCAGTCTAGCAATGGTTTTATTTTTCTGAGATACTATACCTTTTTCTAGCAGCTGGAAAATTATGCCATGATTAAAAAATCCTAAATAAGTATAATAAAGGCACTCTATTTCCAGTAGGGGATTCCCTCTGGAATTGTCAGTCAGACTGTGAATCCAGGGAGAGTCGTAATGCTGTTGAGCCCATGGTGCGATTATTCATCTGGTACGACTGTGCAATCTGTTCTGTGCTCAACCTTCCAATAGTAATAGCCTTAGAATGGTAAATTGTGAAGCGATATTGTTGGCCAGAATCGTAAGGACACAGGGGAAGTCTGGCTGTAAAACACCATGTTAGAGACAAAGTGTAGACATGGCAGAGTCGTATCTACATGTCTGCCTCTAGAAGTGGGAGCCATAGACTGGAATTCTGTGGAAAAAATGGATCACCATCTCTGTGTGCTCTTCTTAATGTCCCAGGTATCTGTCATTTGTCTTTTCACAGATAGGTTGCACTGTGTGTTTACTTTGCAATATCAATAGTCAATATAGGTGCATATGACTACTCAGCCCACAAAACTCCAGAGTCCTAGCCTATGATAAGAGGGGCATGGAAAGGCACACACAAGGCATATGCAATATAAGAAACTCCAGAATCTATATGGATATATTGCAATGAAGGAAAACTTTTTTCTCAGATTGCATCATAGGGAATTTGGTTTTGGAAGTCACTCAATACTTTTCAATATAGTAAATGACTTGCTTACCTCCAGAAACTCCATGAACTTGGAGAAATGATGAAAGTTATACAAATGTTCTGGTCTTTTTTTTCATAGGGTCGCTATGAGTCTTCTAGGACTTGCTGGAACTTAACAACAACAACAATATCAACAACAACATAAAGCTCTGTTGCCTTAGTGGATAAAAAGTTAAGCTAAAGGTGAGTGATTTTAATCTGGGGCCCTCAGAGCTGGTTTTAATTGTTTTTGGTCCAACATTCTTCTAAGTGGTATAGATCTGGTCTGTCCATTTGCTGTGCAGAGGTAACTCTTGGTTGCTGTGATGCTAAACACAGTGACACTGATGAGTCAAATGCGAGAATGGTCACCCATGGTGGACAGTGTTTGGTGAAGCTCCCCGATTAAAATAAGCTTGGAAGCAGGAGTGGCATCCACTTCCAATATAGCTTGCCTCTGGAAACTCTATGAACTTGGAGAAATGATGAAAGTTATACAAATATTCAGTTCTTTTGTTCATAGGGTTGCTCTGAGTTGTCTACGACTTGACAGCACTTAACAATAGTAACAAATTACTTTTCTTATGAACCTTGAGAAGTTAGGCTTTAAGGAAGTTTTCTTTTCCTTGAGAAAAAGGACATAATGATGATTCCATCCAAATATGGAGCACTAGAACAGAGAGCTCTGACATAATCCACAGAGAGCTGCACTGCTAACAATACTTTGGTGGTTCGAATCCACTAGCTGGTCCGTGGGAGAAAGATGAGCAATCTCCACTCATGCAGTTTACCAACTCCTGAAAACTCATTGGAGTGTCTGCCATGATCCGCTTCTGACTCTAAGGCCGTCAATTTGACTTTGAGAAGCAGGAAGAAGACCAGTTAAGCAGAGATTCTGTCACTACACATAGCATCACCATCTCTCTCTCTCTTTCTCTTTCTCTCTCTCTCTTTTTAGACTCTATTGAGGCATTGTATTTGCCCTATGTATTACATCATTAGAAAAAGGATCCCAGGATTTCCTCTCCTGTCTGTTTTCATCTTCCTTCCTCATGGTCCATGATGCCAGCCAGCTGTGGTTGTCAGTACAATGACTGGCAGGATGGGAGCAGGTGATTATACCACTTTTCTAGATCGTTGAGTCACATCAAATCTGTGCCTGATAACCAACACTTGTTTAACCTGCCAGTGAGGCTGACAACAATTTCCCCCTGCTCTGTGATCATCAGCGATTTAAAATTTGCCAGTGTATCCATCCATACGTCATCATCAGTTGTTAGGAACAAAACTACAGCTTGTTAAGAACTTGAAAAATAAACAAACTAAATTAATTAATAATAAAAAAAAAAAGAACATGGCACTTGACTGTCCTGTTGGCCTTGTTGATGTTCTTGAGAGCATCAGCCAGGACATGCATCTGGAGCAGAAAGACGATGGAAAGAGAACATCATCATCATCCCTTAAATGCACCATGGGTGAGTTGGAACTGCCTTATATTTGACCTGCCAAGACATTGTTAAGAGGCTGCAAATCACACAGATGGAAACTGTCCATTTTCCTCCTGTGGAGCGGCGGGTGACTTGGAACCACTTGCCTTTGTTTTAGCAGTGCAGCTCTCTATCAGTTAGGCCACCAAGCCTCCCTATCACGTGGAAGAAATGACATCCACTCCCAGGCCTTATTTTATACTTTCAGTTTATTAATTTTTGATTCACCGAGAGATTAGACTAAAGATGACAGAAGAAGAACCTATGTCTTTGAGTTGTGGTGTTGGAGAAAGGTACTGAATATCCCATGAACTACCAAAAGAACAAACAAATATACCTTCAAGAAAGTGCAACCCAGGTGCTTCTTGGAGGTAAGAATGGTGAAGCTTATTTCCCATATTTTTGGACATTGTTAGGAGGAGCATAGAAAAGGACATCATGCTTCGAAAGGTCAGTGAAGGAAAGAAAGATCCTCAGTGAGACGGATTGACACAGTAATTATAATCATGGGTTTAATTAAGTATGTCAGAGATGATGAAGATGGCATAGGATAGGTCTGGGTATGTTGTTGTTATGTGCCGTCGAGTCACTTGCAACTCATAGCGACCCTATGTACAACAGTCCTAAACTCTGCTCTGTCCTGTGCCAATCACACTGTCTCTGACACTCCCACCCTTATTACCCCAGTCACTCAATCAATCCACCTCATAGAGGGCCTTCCCCTCGTGCACTGTCCCTCCACCCTCCCAAGCATGATGTCCTCCAAGGACCGGTCTCTCCTCACAACATGTCCAAAGTATGTTAGACGAAGCCTCAGAATCCTTATCTCCAAGGAGCCGCCTGGTTTGACCCTTTCCAGGATGAATGTGTTTGTTTTCCTAGCCGTCCATGATACCCTCAATACTCTTCTCCAACACCAAAGCTCAAAGCATCAATTCTCCTTCTATCCTCCTTAGTCATTGTCCAACTCTGATGCATAACAAATTATAGCAAAGATCATGGCCTGTATCAGATGCACCTTAGTCTCCAGACAGACACCATTGCTCTTCAGTACTTGGGACAGGTCCCTAACAGCAGACTTTCCCATGGCAATATGTCTTTAGGGACCTCTCCAAAGTACTGAAGAGCAATAATGTCTCTGGAGACTAAGGTGCATCTGATACAGGCCATGGTCTTCACAATCTTGTTATGCATCAGAAAGTTGGACAATGACCAAGGAGGATAGGAGGAGAATCGATGCCTTTGAGCTGTGGTGCTGGAAAATAGTATTGAGAGTATTATGGACTGCTAGGAAAAGAAACAGATTTGTCCTAGAAAGGGTCAAACCAGGTGGCTCCTTGGGGGCAAGGATTCTGAGGCTCTGTCTACCATACTTTGGACATGTTGTGAGGAGAGACTGGTCCTTGGAAAAGGACATCGTGCTTGGGAGGGTGGAGGGACAGTGCAGGAGGGGAAGGCCCTCTATGAGGTGGATTGATTCAGTAACTGGGATAATCACAAGCAACTCAACGGCACACAACAACAACAACAACACTGGTGCCAAGAGTGTTGACTGTGGAGCCAAGCAAACTAAAGCTGTGAACAATCTCAATCTCTTCACCATCCATCCTGCCAATTGGCCCAGTGTATAGACCCATTTTTTTGTACGTTGTTGTCTACTCAACCTGAGGTTAGATTTTTGCAGCCTGAAAGAGATAAGGCAACACGTCTGTTCAACTCAATCAGATTAACACAACTAATTCTCTATTCACAGAATGTGTGTGTCGTTGTGTACTGTAGAGTTGAAACTGACTCATAGCTGACCCTCCTGCGAATTATCAGAGGCAGTTATTTCAATTGGAGGAGATTACCCATCCTTCTCCCTAGGAGAGCTTTTGGGATTGCAATGCACTTTCTTACCACAAGGCCACCCAAACTCATGCATAAATATCCACAGGAAGAAGACCCTTAAACCCACAGCAAAGATGGGGAGTTAGTGTGTGATAACGAAATAATTCATTGATACAATGATGATGCACCAAAATGTTTTTCGTTGTTTTGGTTGTATGCTGTTAACTGAGTTCTGACTCACAGCACCCCGGTTGGACCATGTAGAACGGCACCATGGGGTTTGTGATCTTCATGGGAACAGACTGACAGATCTTCTGCAGATAAGCTGGTGGGCCAGCAGCAGAGACCTCTTGCTTAGCATCAAAACATTTAACCACCATGATTCCTTGCGATGAAGCCACAAAATGCCCAAAGTTATCAACATGAAATGAAGATCTTCACTTCTCAAATGAGTATTACACGAGGCAATTCATGACTTCTGTACTTTTGATTAAATTTATTCAGAAGAATTATTTTTCTCCATGGTCTTGCTCCAAAGACATTTTCATACCTCATTTTTCCAACATGAAAACTCAGAGACAAATAAAAGGCTTGTTCAGTATCACAAAGAGTTCATGGGGAAGCACTTAGATATTCTCTTACTGATCTTCAATCTTCTACCTATATGCTTTTTTAGTTCACTTAGGGTTTTTCATGAGAATAGCCATTCATTACATCTTAGTACTATGGTGCTTGGAAGTTATTTAGTGCTTTTAGTATACATCTCTCTCCCTGCTAATTCTCCTGGGTCGAATCTCTTGATTGTTCTTGTAGTTGTTATGTGCCATCGAGTTGTTTGCGACTCATAGCGACAAGAGCTCTAAATGCTATTCTATCCTGTGCCAACCTAGCCATCTTAAATGCACTTATTCCCACCACTCCAGTCACAGAATCCGTCTCATCGAAAGTTTTCCTCTCCTTCACTGCCCCTCCACTCTGCCAAACATGATGTCCCTCTCCAAGGACCAGTCCCTCCTTGCAACATGCCCAAAATATGTCAGACGAAGCTTCAGAATCCTTGACTCACTATAACCCCACTCAACTGGAGTTGAGCATTTACATGATCTGTGGAGCATTAAAAATACTGACATAACTTTGAAAATCTCATATCTCAATGAGCTTTCAGTAATTGATTGCAGTGTGATAAAGGTTATCATCAGAAATACATTATGTCCCCAAATAACTTCCCGTAGTAACCTGAACTTACTCTTATTTGGCCTAAAAAGTCAAGTGGTCCCTTAGGAGAGAATTTCACAATCCATCTAACCTACAAGCTTTGGGAAGCTTGGGGAAGAAATCAAATATTCCACACTTGCAGATCAGACTCTGCAAAATATCTTGACTGCTAGAAAATCCTTGGGGATATGATATATTTGAAAATATATTCTAATGCAACACCATCTCCTGAGAAGGCGAAACCACTGAGATTCTCAAATCCTGAAAACAGGACACTCTCGTGGTACTACCTCCTGAAAAAGAGCTACTTGAGGGTTTTTTTGGGGGGGGAACCAACTCCCAAATCCTGCAATTATCTATCACCAGACAACTTCTTGAATCCAGCTTACCTAAGCTATTCCCCACCTCCACCCTCCTTACTCTGAGAGCAAAATGAATCCTGCAAGCAGTCAGGGTACTAATGGTCTATTTTTTCCCCCCACATTGTTTCCCTTCCTCCCCCCTGAAACCTGAAGCAAGCGACTGGAGAGACTTCTGGAGCCTCTTCATGCTATCACTTCACAAGCTGGAAGGTGACAGCTTCGCCTGGGACTAATGCAGTCCGACATAATTGAATGTGGCCTGGAGCAAAGCAGCTGCCTGCAGCCACTCTTGATTGTAGCTGTCATCAGGTAGAGCCTGCTGCAGGAAACTGCGTTCCTGTGGAACTCCGTCCCACCACTCAGCTCCTTGGTGATAGCTTATTTACCCTTACGCTGCGACCACAGTTTTGTAGTTAATAATTGTCAGTATCATACTGCTGAGTGAGTGCAGACACTGGGTCTTTGAATTATCAATAATCTTTTCCGTGATCTCTCTCTCTCTCTCTGCTATCTTTGTTCTGGAATGAAATGAACTGCAGAAATCTGTTTATCCCAACAATTTGGTCGGCTTAAAAAACACTACTGTATCCCTTTTCACTTTGTTTTGCTTAGTGATATATTCACCCACAAAACAGCAACATCTAAACATGCCCCAACTTTTTCTGTAAATTTCAACATACACAGCAAATTGTCTGCCAACTTGTTTTAAGAGTGGAGTCAAAAGTATTTAACATTTCTTGATTTTTCTTTAAGCAATTATGAAGGCTTATCAAGAGGCAAGGTTTGATAATTTAAAGCATTATATTTATATTTCTAAATATGTAGATGTTCATTTTAGAAGATCAGAATAAATTCTATTTTATGTGATATATAAATATTTTGTTATATGTGTGTAAGAGAAATACATAACTATGTTTAATAGTCGTGTTTTATCATATAAAAGAAGTTACAGTGTTTTGAAAATTGAGATACAAGTGAATTGAATTTGAAAAATATTAGTATGATTTGGATTTTAAGGTATTATTTTTATTATTTTATTGTGTTCACTCTTGTTTAATCAGCATTTAAAAAGAATGTTTTAATCCATTTGACTTTAAGAATTTAATTCCTCATATAACATTTGTGCAGTAAAACTTTAGTTCTAACCAAATTCATGTGACAGACTGTAGATACCTGTTTTGTTTGATAGATATAAGTAAATGGAGATGCTCAATGTTTCCATGACTGAGGATACAAGCTTGTAGATGTCAGCCATCAATCCTGACAAAGAATGCCGAGTTCTTGAAATAACTTGAAGATTTAAAGTCTGCTTCTTGGAACTTGGAAAGTTCAATTGTTTCTGTATTGCTTCTCCCAATCCAGTTATCTAGAATGCTTGATCAAAACTTCTGAATGTCTAACCACTATAAGCTACTATATAATTTATCTATCTATCTATCTATCTATCTATCTATCTATCTATCATCTATGTATCATTATAAGTCAGAACCGACTAGACACAAGTGGGTTTGGGTTTACTTTTTAGTCATGCTAAAGGACCCCTGATGGCTTAGTGGGAAGAAGCTGCACTGCAATCCTGAAGGCATGCAGTTCGAGGCCACCAGCTGCTCTATGGGAGAAGGATGGTCAATCTCCTTTTCTCTGCATCTGGGTCGATTCCAACTCTGTGGTAAACAACAACAAACAAATATAACTTTAAAGGTGCAGAAAGTTGGACTATTATATGTTGAATTCTAACAGGGTAGGGATAACATATCAAACTTTTTCTAAAAAAAATTTCTAAAGTACCATAGAATTTGAATACTACTTATACTGTTTGGCTTTCTTAAGATGGTTATTCATCTCTGCAAGATATGGAATCCAATTTAAGAAAGGTTTGATTAGTTGATATTATTTTCCATTAAAAGGAGAAAAAGAATTTGTACTAGTCCTTTGTGTGTGTGTGTTAGGCATTTTTGTTTTTTATTTTCTTAATGCTTTCTACAATCCTTCCATGTAAGCTGTACTACTTGGCAGCATTAGAAGGTAGAGTGAAGTCTTCTGTCACAGATTCAGGATTTCCTATGCTTCCTAGTAGCACATGTCTTCAGGTTGACCTATTTAAAGAACAGATCCCACATCAATATACAGTTTTACTATAAAGTAAGTGAATTTAGGTGTCGTAATCGGGCATCATGTTTTGTGTAGTATCTCTACCCCAGACTGGACTTCCTTCATGTTCTTCTCTGTGTATGTTAAACTATAGTTAATTCTATAGGTTCACATTTTCAGCAATTACTTCAGCAGTTTAATTCCCCAGAATTTGTATGTAGAATGTGATCTGTAAAAGTTTGTTTTGGACCAAGGTATTGATTACTTGAGTAGGTTATTTCTGTAACTCTAAGTGTTGTATAGTCCCCTGAACATTGAGACATACTAAAGAGATGGAGGTATAAATTTAGGTAAATGTAGTTTTGATTGTGGAGTTGAATTATCAGATTTTTATGACTGCACATGGAACTGAAGGCTAACATGCAAAGTGTCAAAGCTTAGTACTGATTAATAGATGGTAAGTGATCAAGGTTCCCTCTCCTGCTTACCCTAGAAATAAGCCAAAAAATGATAGTATAACTTTAAGTCCTAATCTATTAAGCTTATCATTGAGAACCTATAGAAAATTTTAAATTTCTCTTCAGGGTGAAATTTTTATGGTCTCCAGAAGCTGAGTTGCATGAATAGTGTTCAGAAGTCTTTACTTTACTTGAAAAAGAGCACAGATCTATGATTACTTTTTATTTATTCATATGCATCTATTTATACATGTTTACACATAAAATTATATACATGTATAATCATATATAATTCTATATGAAATCATATATATTTCTATATGAATCTCATTTAAAGGATAAAGAAGTAAATTAAAAGATTATCTTGGACTGTATGGAGAAGAAATAGCTGTTTTTAGCATTTGAACTAGAGATATTCTGACAAGAAGTATCCTTTTATAAGTCAGTACAGATTGGGGCAAGTTTTACATCTGTTTTTCAGAGGGTTGCTATGAGTTATAATCAACTTGATGGCATCTAACAACAACGACACAGATAGTAGAAGGATAATGTCCAAATATGTCCTTTTGTTTCAAGTATTTTGGCTATGACATATAAACACTAAGCCCTGTAATGTCAAACACCTTGCTTTATAACATGCACTCTTTTTTGACCATCTCTTCATTTGCTTTCCTACTCAAGATTTTTAACTCTTACTTTCATTACTCTGTTAAGAAACTATTGTTTTACTATATCCACTGGTCAATCATGATCTGTTCGATTTTTAAATAAATTATTGTGGTTAAAAATATTAACTTTTAATTTCTGCTTCCTTAGCTAGGTGGGGAAATTTTATATTCCTCCAGTATTTTTTTCCCCTCCTTTATAATGAGTGTATTTCACTTGTCTGTGAGCTGTATTTTTCCTACCAAGCAACACAAGGGATTCGCCAACAGTGATAGCATTTTCTCTTGTTTTGCAGCATCTAGTAGCTTTAGAAAAAAATGGTAATGGGCAAATGCATTAGTCTTTTTAAGTAGTTAAGTTATCACAAGGCCTCTCCATTCAGGCAGCAAAATATGTATCATTTACAGGCAGAATTGTTAGCCATCACATCCATTAAGATGATCTCTAAGATTAATGGCAGTTCTGCTGAAAATAGGAAAAAGAGGCATCAGGTAAAAAGAAAAGCAGCACCCCGCTTTTCCATCTTTTAAAATATGACCTGCCCGGGCTGCTGCTGACTGGTGAGCCAGGGAGAAGCTGTGGCTGGAGGTTGCTAGGTGGCTGTGACAATGAGATTGTTCTCAGGGCCATCACTGCTAGTGAGACACAGCAAACCTGGCGCATTTTCATGAACATGAAAAAGTGTATTTTTAGGAATCGGCCAACTATGACTAGTCAGCTGTCGGATTGTATTTAGATTTGGGGAAGGCTGTGAGGGAATTGAAACCACTTGTTTCTCTCTTTCTCTCTCTCTACTTGTCACTGCAATAAAGTTGGCTCTGGCTCCAGGGAGCCCTTGGTAAAGTACAATGCCCAGGGCTATGGGAGATGGAGGCCTCAATAACTGATATGAAAGGTCCTTAATTAAGCACTTAGCATTTCAAGGCAGTCATCACTGTTCGCCCACAGCCCGAGCTGGCAGTCCGTCACCACCGATAGGCCACCTCGAAGACTAACGTGAGTTGAGTCGAGTCTTTTGTACTTGAGGCGAGCCGCCCGGAGGCACAGGCTGATCTGGTGACCCTCCCAGATACACTTTCTCTGCCGGAAGGAATAGGATATCGGATGTGACAACATTGCGACCAGGAGAGGATTCCCCCTCCCGGCTGTCCACCCCACACCCTCTGAAAGATCAGAGATTTGAGGAGGAAGTTAGAATGACAGTGGCACTTTCTTGGCTCAGCAGATCAGTATGAATATAACTGAACCCAATGAATGAATAATGATGAATGTATTCTGAAGCAAAAGGGAAAGCCCCTTCATTGTAAAATGTCAATTATTGTGCAATTACCCAGGGCCCAGAAAAAGTTAACTAGGAAAGAAGCATTTTCCCCCCTTTTCTTTCCCCACCGCATTTAATTCTGTGGGTATGTGAAACCAGAATAAACAAATGCTGGGTGAAGTTTATCTTTATATTAAGGAGCTGGGAGATTTGGCAGCATTAAAATGGAAAGGGTTAATGGAATGAACTATAGATTAAATTGTAAAGCAATCAAAGAAAACCAAACAGTTTATAGCAGACAAGCATCTTCTGGTGTTTGGGTCTGTGTCAAGCCATGGATGTGGAAAATTAAAGCCATACTGAGAAGGGAAATGAACCATGTCTAATACATCCCTAGCAATAAAATGTTTTCACTAGGACTGTAAAACTGTGGCTTACATTAGGAAAAAGAAAATCAAACTATATGTCAATTCCACATCATGGGACATGAAGTGTCCACAAAAATTTATATTACTATTTAGAAGTGTTTCATTCTGGTGTTTTATTGTGATTGGATGCATCCTCCGCACTATCTTTTGACTGGTATGAAAATGATTTGAACTACTTTTTTAGCATTTATTTTACATCTATTACCTGTTCTATTACTTTTTATTATTTTATTGTGCTTGTGTAGAGGATTTTGCACAGTTTTCATTATAATGTAACATTAAGTCAATTTATTTGTGTATTACATGCTGTATAATTGCACCTTTTTCTGGAACAATTTGGATTTCATTATCTAACAAATCAGCGCTGGTACATTTCTAAAAGCTCTTGTTAGAAATCAAGTGCATTTTCAAAGTAGGACAACAGAGGTCAAGTCTGCACCAGGAAGATTCCTCACTAATACTGGAACGATTTAAACATCAGGTGAAGGTCATATTGAAAAGAGAGCAATGCTTGTTTCTTTGAGAAAATATTTAATTATTCACTATTGTACTAGGTTAAGATCAATAAGGATCAATACTGCAAGAAACGAAATCTTGTAGAACAAAGGGTTTTGACATGGAACAGATAACAGTAAAATATAGATCAGGGCAAGGACAAATTAATCCAGGAAAAACATCAATTGTAACTGTGTTTGGTTTATTATTATAAAGGATATCAAAATGCCATTTGGCTGCTTAGTTTACAAGGGCCATAAATTGTATAACTACCAGACAAGATGAAGGGCACATATGTTTTCACACAGCTATTTTTGTAAGCTGATCCATGCCCAACACAGAGGTAACAAATAATTTCAGCAGTCACATAGGTAAAGTGCAAAGTACTAAAAACATACAAAAGCTACTATCACTAGAAATTGATTAAGCTATCAAATCATCATTAAAAGAATGTGATGTCTTATTGGTGTAATCATTTTTTTCATTTTCAATGAATTGGGAGACAATGATGATATTCTTTGATATACTTTACAGAATGCCGATTTGGTTTTTATATGCTGCCAACCCAGAGGTGGTACATCTCTCTGGCGTTTTGAATACACCAGCAGCATCTCAGGAAAAAGATTGTCAGTCTCTTCCTGTCTGATTTAGAACTTTTGAAAAGCCGAAGGAACAACAGCCATGAGTTGATTCTGACTCCATGGAAATGTAAGAAAGAGATTTTTAGTTGAAAGGGATCTCTAATGTCATAGTTGGTAGGGAGTTTCACTGCTGACCCAAATACTGTACCTCTTTGGTTGTTTGAATCCACCAATCACTCTTTGGGAGAAAGATGAGTAATCTTCTGTGCAATTCACAGCCTTAGAAACCTGCTGGAGGTAGAGATATGAGTCTTCTCTCATTCAATGGCAATGAGTTTGAGTTTTTGGTCAGGTTAAAGAAAGCCCTGGTACTCAGTGTTTAATGTATCTATCTAGTTGTTAACCAGAAGTTTGGCAGTTCAAATCTACCAGATGTTCCACAGGAAGATAAGAAACCCTGCAGTAAAGATTTACTACCGCATTAACCCTATAGAAGATTGCTATGAATTCACAACAGTAGGTAGATGATGGGTATTTTGGGTAGATTTTTAACTTTTTGTGAGTGGTTTGCCTTTTTATTCTCATTACACATTCTCTTGACTCAACTGTGATGATTACCCACTGGAGCCTCAGTTATGAGTTGGTTCCAACTTGATGACAATGAACAAAAACCACAATTGAAGTACCTATTGAGAAATATTCTTAAACTGATTAAGAAAATAAGTAATTTATTTTATTCAGCTTCCACGATAGCGATTACCGATGCCGTTTCCCCTCCGCCCCTTAAAGAAATATGGCATATAAGATCTGTAGGAGTGAAAAGAAAATCAATTGCCATTTACAAGGATCAGTATCAAATACTCTTTTGATGAATTTTGTAATATAGATGCCAAGTCTTTACTAAACAAAGACATCTTGCTTTCAAAGAATTCTTATAAAGAATAAAAATGTACTTCACTCCATCTGACAGTTCACCTGTTATAGTTCCTTTCCTCTTGAAAAATTCTCAGTCTTTTATTTGATCAAGGAATTTTGTAGCCTTTTTTGCACCTAAATTCTAAAGACTTTAAAAGTTACTTTAGTGCAAAATTTAGCACATATTTTTTAATATGTGAATGATATAATTTCATTAAATCTTGGGATTTATTATACTAAATTTAATCATCACAAATAATACCTTTGAATAACATTTATATGCTGTAATGCCTTTCCTCATTTACAGAATCTAAGAGTGGTAGGAAATAACAAACAACAATAGCATCAATCTAAGTCAATTTAGGCATGTTTAAACTTCCCATGACTAAAATAAACTTGAGTATGCTTTTGTTGTTTTTTATTACATTTGTTTTTTTTCTTTTACTTCGCTTTTCATTTTTACACTTCCTGCTTGAAATTATACTCTTCTTTCTTTTGTATTGAGTCCCTAGTTAGTACAAATAGCTAACTAAATAGTTAGCAGTTAGTGGCCACCAAAAGGAATGGTGGGAGAAATTGTGATCTACCTCTGAAAAGGGAGTCATTGAAAACCTGTGGAACATAGGTCTATGCAGACACACAGAGGGCACAAGGAGTGATGGTTTTGATGACAATTACTTTTACACACACACACACACACACACACACACAGAGACATACACACACATTCACACACATTGCCTAGAGAGAATGAAACCTGTTTGCTCCTTGGTAACAAGAATCTTGAAGCTCCATCTTACATACTTTGGGCATGTTGCCAAGTGGGACCAGCACTTGAAGAGAAGAACTAATGTTTTGGAAGGATAGAGGGTCAGTGCAGGAGAGGAAGACACTGGATGAAATGGATTGACACAGTGACTGTGGCAATGAGGTCAAGTGTGTCAGAGATGGTCAGGTTGGTTCAAGATAGGGCAATGCTCAGAGCCATTGTTTATTAGGTCACTGTGAATTGTAGTTGACTCTATAGCTGTGGTGGTAAGGGTTGACTGTTCGAAATAGCTCCCCTAGCCATTGACTGACTTTGACATGATGAGCGTGAATATGAGAATAGTGTATGTTAGATTTAGAGGATCTTCCTCATCAGCAAAGAATCAGCAAGAGAATGTAATGCGTCTTTTGAGGTCAGGCATTCTTTGCCAGCGAGAGTAGGGCTGTCAGGAAGAGCGGCCATAGTAGCCAGCAGAGATCTGATGTAAGACAGGACAGACCTGGGGATTCCGCTCTTCAGTGCTATGCTAGAGCCAGAAGCTTTTTGCCCAAGATTGTTGGTGGACTGGAGGGTTGGGGAGGAGGTTCATAACTGGCAAGTCTGAGAGCTTTGTGACATTGGCCTAAAGCAAGCAGTGGCGCCTCTGCAAGCACGTATCAGAAACTGTCCTGACTGTATTCTGCTGCTAACTTGAATTATAGCCTTTGACTTCCCAAATATGGTTCTGTGGGGTCTGTTAGCTATTTCATCAGATTTAGGACCCAGTTGGGTAGTACACTTGGTGTTGGGATGAGTAGAAAGTAGTTCGGGGGCGTTGGGGATATGTCTGACCTCAGGGGAATTGGTTTTGTGTTGTTGATGTTATTGATATGTTTCCCCTAAGTGGAGTCTCCATGTGGCCCTTGTTCTTTTTATAATGGCACATAACAACAACTATACATACATACACTCACACACAGTTGTTCTTGTGTGGTGTTGGGTCAGAACAGACCCATAGCTGACCATCCAGTGGCTTTTCAGAGGCAGTAAATAGCACCAGAGGAGACTAAAACTGTATACTTTTGGGATTGCAGCACAGATTCTCATCACTGGGCTACCAGAGCTCCTGACATTGTTTTTATGTGCCATTGAATCATGTGTGGATCAAAGGGACTCTATGTACAATAGCTCTGAACTCTATCCTGAGCCAGTCTCACTGTCCCCGACATACCTACCCCGTTTATCCCAGTTACAGTGTCAATCCATCTCATCTGGGGAACTTTCTTTCTGTGTTGTCCCTCCGCCCTCCCAAGAATGAAGTTCTTTGCAGGGTCTGGTCTCTGCTGGTCACATGTGAGATAGAGCTTCAAAATCTTTGCCTCCAAGGAACAACCTTGTTTCACACTCTCCGGGATAAACCTGTTTGTTCTCTTGGCAGTCCATGGTATGTTCAATACTATTCTCCAGAACCACAACTCAAAGGCATCAATTCTTCTGTCATCTTTGGTCATTGTCCAGCTCTCTGATGCATAGCAAGTCATTGCAAAGACCATTCCTGAAGTCTCTAGACTGACATGGTTGCTCTTCAGCACTTTTGAGAGGTCATTAACAGTAACCTTTCCCAGAGCAATTTGTTTTTTGATTTGTATTATTATTTATCTCTCTCTTGACTTTTTAATGTATACTAATGATATCAGGGTCAATATTTTACTAATTCCTCTTTAGAAATCTCTCTATTCCCTCTGTAAAACACTTACTATTGCTTTCTTTCTTGTGTACTAAAAAGACCATCTCTAAATCCATCTTGAAATACAATGTTGTGAGTAACAGGATAATATCCATATGTCTACAAGGAAGGCCTGTCATTACCACCAACATTCAAATATATGCACAATAACAAGAACCAAAGAGGAGAAAATAGGTGATTTCTACCAACTTTTGCAGTAAAAAATGGATCAAACATGCAACCAGGATGCTACTTATAATAGTGGGTGACTAGAATGCAAAAGTTGGGAATGGAAAAAAGGAATCAGTAGTTGGAAAACACAGGTTTGGTGACAGAAATAAGGCTGGAGATAAAATGATAGAATTTTGTCCAGACAATGATTTATTAATTGCAAATACCTTTTATAAGAAACAATAAGTGACAACTATATACATGGACTTCATTGGATAATCTGCACAGAAATTAGATTGGCCACATCTGTGGAAAGAACCACTGGGGAAGCTCAAGATCAGCTGTGAAAACTAGGCCAGGAGCTAACTGTGGGACAGACCACCAACTACTCATATGCAAGTTCAAGCTGAACCCAAAGAAGGTCAAATCAAATACACAGGAACCAAAATTTTGCCTTGGGTCTACCGCACCTGACTTAAAACAAAAAACCCACAAAAAACCAAACAAATCACAAACAAAAACCAACAACAACAACAAAAAAATCTCAAGAACAGATTTGAGGCCTTGAACACTAATGAGTGAAGACTAGATGAGCGGTGGGAGGATATCAAGCATATTATCCATGAGAATGCAAAAGGTCATTACAAAGACAGGAAGAAAAGACCAAGTTGGATGTCAGAAGAAACTTTGAATATTGCACGAGAGTGCAAAGAAGCCAAAGCGAAAGGAAGAAATCAAGAAGTTAAGAAGCTGAACAGAAGATTTCAAAGGACAGGTTGGAAAGACAAAGAAAAGTATTGTAATGAAATGTGCAAAGCGCGGGAACTGGAAATTCAAAAGGGATGAACTTGCTCAGCACTTCTTAAGCTGAAGGAACTAAAAAACAAATTCAAGCCTCAAACTGTAATTCTTAAGAAGATAGAAGGAGTATACAGAGTCACTGTACCAAAAAAGAACTGGCTGACACAGAAGTATTTAAGGAAACAACCTATGTTCAAGAGGCAATGATGATGAAGGAGGAAGCAAGCTTTTCTGAAGGAAGTAGCAAAAAAACAGGGCTCTAGGAATTGGTGGAATACCAATTGACATATTTCAACACACGCAGCCTTAGAACTGCTCACCAGGCTGTGACATGAGAACCTGGAGGACAACTACCTGGCCAACTGACTGAAAGAGATTCCTATTTATTCCCATTCTAAAGAAAGGTGACCTGTCAGAGTATATAAATTATTGAACAATATCACTAATATCACAGACAAGCAAAATCCTGCTGAGGATTGTTTAAAAGTGACTGGAACAGTACATCGACAGAGAACTACCAGAAATACAAGCCGAGTTTAGAAGAGGCCATGACACTAGGGACATCATAGCCAATGTCGGATGAATGTTGGCACAAAGCAAAAGAGTACCAGAGGAATGTCTATCTATGTTTCATTGACTATGCAAAAGCATTTGATTGTATGGATCACAAAAATTTTTGGCTAACCTTCAGAAAAATGAGAATCCCACAACACCTGATTGTGCTCAAGTGAAACCTTTACTTGGACCAGAAGGCAGTCATCAGAATAGAGCAAGGAACCACTGCATGGTTCAAAATCAGGAAGACAAGGATTTGGAGACTCCATCTCACTTACTTTGGACATGTAATTATGAGAGGCTAGTCTTTAGAGAAGAATATCATGCTCAGAAGAGTGGAGAGACAGCACAGGAAAGGAAGACCGTGGACAAGGTGAATTGACACAATAACTGGGGTAATGAGGGTAATCGGAGATATTGGCTCAAGATAGAGCAGGATTCAGAGCTATGAGTCATAGTTGACTTGGTGACATATAACAACAACAATGAGTTTCTATAGCTACTGAGTTACATGTTCACAAAAAAATTCTTTCTCCCTCCAAAAGTTTGAATATTATTTTATAAGCTACTAAAATATTAAAAATATTTGTCTCTATGAAAATAGTATTGTATGTTTTAAGAAGACTTGATGCTATGAATTGCAGGAAAAGAT
>NW_006399767.1:3000008-3001981 GCF_000299155.1 Elephantulus edwardii
GGTCCTCCTCAGTTTCAGCGAGCAGGGTTGTGTCATCTGCATAACGCAGATTGTTAATAGATCTTCCACCAATCCTAATGCCACCCTTCTCCTCATAGAGCCCAGCTTCTCAGATAATCTGCTCTGCATACAGGTTGAAAAGGTATGGAGATAGGACACATCCCTGGCATACAGGAAATAGTAAGCAATATTTTATGGACATGATTTTTGTCTTAAATAACAGGAATTCTAATTAGTATACGTATGTTATTGTTAAGTGCCGTCAAGTTGACTGTGACTTACAGTAACTTCTGAACAGTTAGTCTGAACCCTTCCCTGTCTTATGCCATCCTATCATCTCTACACAGTTGAGCACCAAGTTAGTCACTGTATCACTCCATCTTGTTGAGGATCTTCCCCTCCTTCACTGATCTTCTACCTTTCCAAACACGATATCCTCGTTACACCATTGCCCAAGTATGTCAGACTCACTCTCTTTGCCTCAAAGAGATATTTGCTTGTCCTTTTAGCAGTCTATAGGATATACAGCACTCTTCTACAGTACTGCGTCCCAAGGGCATCAATTATTTTGTCATCCTTATTCATTGCCTAACTTATAGATGCATAGTAGTTAAAAACCATGGCTTGAATCAGGCACATCTTAGTCTTCAAACTGACATCTTTGCTTTCCAGTACGTTGGAAATTTCCCTGAAAGCAGACTTTCCCAGTCAATACATCTTTTGATCTCCTTTCTTCTAGTGTCAATAATGTTGACTATGAATGTAAGTAATGTGAAGTCACTGACAATTTCTATCTCTTCTCTATCTATCGTAAAGTTGCCTATTGGTTCAGTGGAGACTTTTTGTTTTCCTGATATTAAGATGTAACTCAGGCTGAAGGCTGTATTTTTTGATCCTCTGCAGCAAGCATTTCACTTCCAGCAGGCAAGTTTGTGTCATTTGCTTAATGCAAGTTGTTGATGAATCTTCCTATGATACTATGCTACATTCTTCTTCATATAGTTCAGTTTCTTGAATTATTTCTCAGGATACAGATTGGTATAAAGAAAGGATACAGCCCTGATGAACTCTTTTCCTGATTTTAAACGATGTCATTTCCCCGTGTTCTGTTGATACCACTCCTTCGTACTTTAGGTGTAGATTTTGCATAAGCACAATTAAGTGTTCTGGGCTTCCTATCTTCTCAATGTCAGCCATATTATGACCCAACAGTCAAATATCTTTGCATCAGTAAAACACACATAAACATATTTTTTATTTCCTCTTTTCTTAGCCAAGATCCATCTAATATCAGTAATTATATCTCAGGTGCCATGACTTCTTCTAGATTCAGCCTAGATTTCAGTCAGTTCTCTCAATGTACTGTTCTAGCTGTTTTTGAATGATCTTCAGCAAGATTTTACTTGCATATGATATTAATGATATTACTTGATAATGTACACTTTCTGTTAGATTACCTTTTATTTATTTTTTTTTCTTTTTGAGGGAATGAGAAAATATATGGAATTCTTCCAGTCAATTGTGCAAGTAGCTATCCTCCAAATTTGTTGGCATTGCCTGGTGTGTCTAGGATCTCATGTTTCTTACAATATGTCAATTTAAAAATGGATAAAACAGATATATACATGAAGAAAAAAGTATTTGGCCTTAGCTCAAAAGATTAATGGAAGAATGAATGTATATTAATATTTAAAATCTGCTGTTGGGGACCTCTCCAGAGTACTGAGAAGCAACAATGTTAGTTTAGAGGCAAAGGTGGGCTTGATCCAGGGCATAGTCTTAGTAATTACTAGCTATGCCTCAGAAAGCTGGACAATGACCAAAGATGCAGAAGAAGAATCATGCCTTTGATTTATGGTGCTGGAGAAGAGTCTTGAACATACCATGGACCACCAAAAAACCAAATAGGTTTGTCTTGGAGAGGGTGAAACCAAGTTTCTACTTGGAGCCTAGGATTTTGAAGCCCTGTCTCA
>NW_006399767.1:3003341-3005195 GCF_000299155.1 Elephantulus edwardii
GTGTTTTGGGGTTGGTAGTGCAACTCCTTACCACTAAGCCACCAGAGTTCCCTAAGAACTAATTATATACCACAAATCATGCACAACATGTGAATTTATAAATCTAGGTTAATACATCCTGTTTTTATAAAAAATAAAATCAAATAAAGCAAAAAAATGGTAGTATTTTGAGTGGGAAAATATTGCTTTACATAAGATACAGAAGACGGCTTATAAAGAGCTTGACTTTTGTGTCACTTTCATACGTTAAATATATCATAGATTGCCAGAAGAAGAAACAAAACATGTGTTGTAAGAAGCATAGTAAGAATATACCTTAGAAGTGATGGTGTTAAGATTTTGTCTCATGTACTTTGGACATAATATTAGGAGAAACAAGTCTCTGGAGAAGACTGTAATGTCGGGTAAAGCAGAGGGTCAGAAAATAAAAGAAGGTCGATTAGCTAGATGATACAATGGCTGCAAGAGTGGGCTCATCTGTGAAGTGGTTGGATTCTGGAGAGTAGGTTCTCTTGTTTTATTTGGAGGTCAGGTGTAAACTGTTTGATTGTTGTGCACCTATGTTAATAGCAGCTTTGGTCACAAAAGCGAGAAAATGGAAACAACTCAAATGCCTATCGACAAATGAACAGACTGATAAATTGTGGTACATTCACGTAATGGAATATTATGCAGTGCTAAGACACAATAATTTTGTATACTACTATATAACACTAGAGAGTCTAGAAGGCATTATGCTGAATGAAAGAACTCAACCACATATGGACAAACACTACATTGGACTAATACTGTGAAGTTAGGGGAATAATTGGGTAAGAAATTTATAAATGTGTAAAAGGGGAAGGAGAAGGATAGAAGGAAGAGGTCATAAAGAATGGAAAGGGAGGAAAGCACTGGGACAGCAGAGGTTGGTGGGTGGAGGGTGGTTGAAGAAATGGGTGAGGTTCAATGGGGACTTGAAAAGAAGAGACAACAATAGGTATGTTGTTGTTGTGTACCATTGAGTCAGAATTGACCCATAGTTGACTCTCAGTGGGGTTTACAGAGGCAGGTAATGGCACAGGAGGAGATTGTCCATCTTTCTCTTGCAGAGCAGCTAGTGGATTTGAACCATGTGCCTTTGGTATTGCAGTGCAGTTTCTTACCACTAGGCCACCAGCGCCCCCTTATAACAGGCATAGGTAGATGGTAATGAATTACATAAAATTTTGAATGATTACATAAAACATAATGAATATAAAAAAACACAATGTATGTAAATGACATAAAACTCAAAGTACATGTACAAAAATGATGTGTATGAATGATTGTATGTAAACCAATGAAAAATTTAAAAAAGAATACAAAAAGTAGTTCACTGATATTGGAAAGGAAACATCCAGATTTGACAGGAAATGGAGTTGGAAATGGAAGAATTTCGCTCTCAGGCTTAGTTACCTTTCAATTACAACTGATTCCAAATAGATATTCAAAATTCTCATCTTTATTTTATCTCTCCTGTTCTATAGAGAGAAATATAGGAGAATCGATTGTTTTTGCTTTTCCAAAGACCCTTCTTCTTGATGACAGATCAACTTTTCTTTTTCTTTATTGGAAGGTGGTGTAATCACCAGCTCAAGACAAGAGATTGGCACTAAAAGTGACATTATCAGGGGGGGTGGAAAAAAATAGATAACAAAAATAACACACACACACACACACACACACACACACACACAGTTGTTATTGTGTATTGTTGAGTCTAAATCCACAGCTGACCTTCCAGTGAGTTTTCTGAGACAGTTAATTGAATGGGAGGAGATTGTCCATCCTTTTCCCATGGAGCAGTTGATAATTTGAACCATGTGCCTTTGA
>NW_006399767.1:3006395-3009348 GCF_000299155.1 Elephantulus edwardii
AAAAAAAAAAATGAAGGTCCACAAAACAAAAAAAGAAATGGTGCCAACAACACAAGTGTATGCAGTTTGAATCTACTAGAAGTTCCATGGGAGAAAGATGGGCAACCTTCTTTCATGCAATTTACTGTCTGAAAACCTGCTGGAGGGCCAGCTATGGGTCAGTTCCAGCTTGACAACACACTACAACTTCAACAAACTCATCCTAGGAGTTTTGTAATTTGTTGTTGTTAGGTGCTGTCAAGTCAAGTATGACTCAAAGCAACCCTAGGAACAACAGACCTGAACCCTGTCCTATCCTGTGCCATCATCATAATCTCTAACACACTCAAGCTCATTGCTGCAGTCACTATGCCAAACCACATTGAGGATCTTTCTCTCCTTTGCTGTCTCTCTACCTTTCCAAGTATGATGTCCCTCTGTAAGGAAAAAATCTCTCCTACCAACCTTCTCAAAGTATGTGAGGCGAAGCTTCACTATCCTTGCCTTTAAGCAGCATTCTGGCTACACTGTCTTTAAAACAGCTGCTTTTTTGGCAGTCCACGGGGTCTTCAGTACTTTTCTCCAATACTACAGTTTAAAGGCACCAATTTTTCTCCTGTTGTCCTTATTCATTTTCTATCTTTCAGTAGTATAACAAGTGATTGATTGAAATGACTATGATTTGAATCAGGTACACTTTACAGTTTGTTCTTATTAGGTGCTGTCAAGTCATGTAAATGTCATAGCAACCCTATGAACAACAGCTCTGAACTCTGTCGTATTTTATATTGTATTTTTTTTATCCTCCTATTTTTTTTACACACTTGAGCCCATTGCAGCAGTCACTGTTTCAGTTCATTGTTTGAGAGTCTTCCTCTCTTTGCCAATTCTCCACCTTTCCAAGTGAAAGGCCTCTTTCCAAGGAATAATCTCTATTCAACATGCTGTAAGTATGTGAGATCATTTTTGCCTTCAAGGAGCACCCTAGCTGTACTCTCCAAGACAGATTTGTTTGGTCTTTTGGCAGTCCATGGCAGTCCAACAGGTGTCAATAATTCTTCTTATTCACTGTCTGGCTCTCAAATACATAGCAAATGATTGAAAATATCATGTCCTGAATCAGATTCACGTCAGTCTTCAAACTGACCTCATTGATACTCAATAATTTGAAGAAGTCTGCAGACTTTTCTAGTACAATATGTCTTCTGATCTCCTGCCTGCTGGTATTTGACAGTTTAAGGTCTTATAAATCATAGCAGTATAAGATTTCATCAGGAAAAAGAAAAGATTATTTCAATTTAAAATAATAAAATCCTCATACCTTAATTATGTGACTCTGCCTTGGAGTCTTTCCTAAGGATGACATATCTGGATGACTAGAATTGAATGAGTTCATGTTGAAGTTTTCTTAATTCACATTTCTGGAAGCTAGACTAGAGTTTGTCACAAATATGAATAGACTCTACCATGGGTATAATGGTGAAATTTTTAGAAACTCTAGTCTAACTCAATGGGAAAGCGGTCTCTAGATGGGATAGGAAGTGATAGAGTGGAAAGATTGTATGAGGTTGAAGAATCTTACACTTTAGTGTTATATAGCCCTTTAAGATGACAGAAGAAGAATTGATGCCTTTGAGTTAAGGTACAGGAGAAAAGTCTTTAACACACCATGGATAGCCAAGAAAATAAACAGTTTTATCTTGGAGAGGGTGAATCCAAGTTTCTCCTTGGAGCCTAGGGTTTTGAAGCTTTGTCTCACATACTTTGGGCACATGGTCAGGAGGGATAGGTCCTTGGAGAAGGACGTCACACTCAGAAGGGTGGAGGAACAGTGTAGGAGAGGAAGATTCCGGATGAGATGGTTTGTTACAGTAACTAGGGTGATGGGGGTTGGTGTGTCTGAGTTGGAGACTGGCTTAGGACAGGACAGGCTTCAGAGCTGTTGTACACAAGGTCGCTATGAATTGCAGGTGACTCGATGGCACATGCCAACAACCACCACCACCACCACAACAATAAATCCAGTTATTAGAGAATATGCACTATTACCATCGGCTCAAGAGAATAATCTCTTGCAATTTGTGTAACTCACCAAATGTCAAGTTACCTTCTTTCGAAGATTTTTATCTCCTTGCATGAAGAAAGTACCCTTCACACTACTCTAAAGTGATAAGAGCTGTCTTTTTCTTCTACTGGACATCTTCATTGTAGTTTTTAGCATTTTCACTATGTCTGCATAAATTTTATTTGTATATAACTTAAGAGTTGTTGTATTGAGAAAGTGAAAATTTTGGTCTTGATGACAGCCAATAAAAATCAAATGAAATTTCCCTCAGTATTGCTGTTATATTCTCCAATAGAATGTACATGAATAATGTTTCATAGAAGACATAGATGTTCCTAGTAAGACAGAAACAAGCCAACAGTAGAACTATAGAAATTATCACAACTCCTATTTTAAGTAGTCTGGTAATATAGTGGCAAAAAGATGCACTGCAATTCCAAAGGAACACAGAGGCCACCAGCCGCTCCATGGGAGAAGGATGGGCAATCTCTTCCCGTGTGATTAACTGCCTCTAAAAAAAACCACTGGAGGGTCAGCTGTGGGTCAGGTTCAACTCTATGGTACACAAAAACAACAACAATAGCTTTCGTATTAGGGACACATCCAGCCTCAATAAATCTCAAACTTCACTGCATTTACAAAAAAGCTACAACAATACTTCAAATATTAATATGTATTTGCTTGGCAAACAATTTATTCTTTTATTTGCATTCATTTCACTAATTTTGCCACCCAGAAGTTCTTATTAAGAACTCTACTGACTCTTTACAATGTACTGGATTCTTTCCAAAACACTTTAAATGTACACATGACAGGATAATATCTATACGCATACAAGGAAGTCCAGTGAATACCACTATCATTCAAATATATGCACCAACAACCAGAGCCAAGGAAGAGGAGGTAGAA
>NW_006399767.1:3011755-3024185 GCF_000299155.1 Elephantulus edwardii
TTGTTACTCAATACTAGTGACATAGCCTTTAGCATCACAGCACCCACAAATTACCTCAGTATAGTAAACTGACAGACGAGTACTGTACTAATTAGAACAAGAATACATAATAAGCAAGAATACCTATACCCTATACCCATACCTATACCTATTAGCAATGTACAGATTGTTCCTCCAATACAACAAATTGACTGATAAGTCTCGTAGTTTAGGAGGGTACAAGTCCAAACCCCAGGTACCAGCTTGAGGGATGATTTTCTCTCTCTCTAATAGTTCTGAAGGAAGGTCCTTGTCTCTGAGCTTCTGCTTCTGATAGTTTACTGCAGGTAAGGCAGGCAAAGAAGGGTCTTCCACCCATCTCCACCATCGTCATTAAAAACGAACGACAGTTTGACTTTGGTCAGGCCTTGCTGACATCTCCTGGGTGTATAGAAGGCAAGTTGGATTCTTCAAAGAATTCCGTGGCATCAGGATTTGAGTAAATCACATCAAGAAACTTCATTATGCAGATGGCACAACTTTTCTCGATGAAAGTGAGGAATACTTGAAGCACTTGCTACAAAAGATCAAACACCGCAGGCTTCTAGATGGATTGTATCTCAGTATAAAGAAAACAAAAATACTTACCACTGGACTGATAGGCAACCTTATGATAGATTGAGAAAAGATTAAAAACGTTAAAGATGTCTTACTTAGGTCACAATCAATATACTTTATACTAGCAATCAGGAGGCAAATTGAACTAGAAAGGTCTGTGGTCAGGGATCTCTCCAAATTAGGCAGACCATAGTTTGAGGACTGCAGTGTGTTTTATTGAGACTTTTCAACCACTTGCTAAATTGCTGCAAGCTGGAAAACGAATAAAGATGACAAGAAAAATTGAGACCTTTCAACTGTTGTATTGAAGAAGAGTACTGAAAATCCCATGGACTGCTTGAAAGAATAGACAGATGTACCTTGAAGAAGGCATATCCAGAATGCTCCTTGTAGGCAAGAATGACAAAGCTTCATCTTGCATATTTTGGACACGCTGTTAGAAGAGGTTATTTCTTGGAGGACATGATGTTTAGTTGGGGCATGGCTAAAGAGAGGAAGATCCTCAACCAGTTGGTTTGACACATTGACTCCAGCAATGATCTTGAATGTGTAAGATTGTGAGGTTGTTAAAAAATAGGACAGGGTTCACATCTATTGTTCATAGGGTCACTAGGAGTCATTCTTGACATGACAGCACCTAGCGACAACAAGACGTTCACTCACTCACTCATTACCTCCAAAATTGGGACTAACTCATAGCTGATTTTCCAAGGCTGTAGATTAGGATGAGAGTATATTAGCCATTTTTTAATTTATATGAGGAAGCAGACATAGAGAAGATAAGTGAAATGTCCACATTTCTACAGTTAGACTGTAGAAGATGGATCTAAGTTCTCACATGGGTAGAGAGCTACTTTAGGGTCCATAATTTCTGTGTTAGCCTTCTGTTTCACTCATCCTCTTTAACAGATGCTGTTGCCAGCACTCTCTGGCCTGCTCATCTCTGAGCTCACCGTCACTTTGGATAACAAGCAATTTTCCATTGAAAGTTATGCTCATTTGTACAACTTCCTTTTTTACCAGAGTACACAAATATCCCCAGGGTGTGGGAACAATCTAGAGCTTGACAGGTCACAACCTCACTAGTTCTTCCATCTCGCTTCCTCTAACTCCCTTCTTCAGCCTTTATTACTAGAATTCTTTAGTAGAGATGATTATGCTCTCTGGCTGTCAAGGCTACTATTGACATAATACAAATTACCCCTAGACTCAGTGGCTTATAGCAATTACTTATTATGGTAACTTTGAGTCTGAATTCAGGAATGATGTAACTAGGTATTTCTGCCTTACTGTCTCTCCTGAGGTTGGCATGCCTGTCTATGTGACTAGAATTGGATGGGCTCATGTTGAAGACTTTTATTCACTTTTCTGGTGCCTGAATATATCTAAACAATTCAGAGCTAAAATACCTAGCCCTTCCTGGAGATCTCTGCTTGTATGTAATCTTTCTATATAGCAACATCAAGGTAGCACGATAGCTTCAGAACAGCTGAATTTCTTCAGGGTACCTAGAGTACATTTCAACACCAAGAAAACAAAAATACTTACTACTGGGACAACTGGAAACATCATGATAGACAGAGAAAAGATTGAGATTGTCAATAATTCCCTCTTACTTGGGTCCATAATCAACATGCTTGGTACTAACAGTCAAGAAATAAAAATAGTGTTGCAGTGGGAAAATCTACTGTCAGGGACCTATTCCAAGTGTTAAAGAGCAATGATGTCACCTTAAAGACAAAGGTTGACTTGACTATGCCAGGGTCTTTTCAATTCCTTGCTAAAAAGTTGAAAGTTGGTCAATAAATAAGAAGAATCGATGCCTTTGAGTTATGATGTTGGGGAAGAATATTGAATATTTCATGGACTTCCAAAAGAACAAACAAATATGCCTTGGAGAAAGTGCAGCCAAAGTCCTCCTTGGACTCAAGGATAGTGAAAATTCATCTCATATACTTTGGGCATGCTGTTAGGAGGGGACAGTCTTTGGGGAAAAAAAATTATCTGGGAAAATTGAGGGTCAGTGAAAGAGAGGAAAACTCTCAACAAGGTAGATTTACACAGAAACTGTAACAATGGGTTCAAATTAGAAATTATTATGTAATTTTAATCATATTAGAAATTTATTATTAAATTTCATTATATTAGTACTAGAAATGATAAGGATGGCACAAGATAGGACAAGCTTCAAATCTATTGTTCATAGGGTTGCTATGGGTCTTAGTCAAAAGGATGGCACCTAAAAAGAATAGCAAGCTGGATTTAAGTCTCCAAAGGTGGATATTGGAGAGAAGAGGGATAGAAAAAGAACAAAAGAGGTAAAAAGGAAGAGTAGAAGCTGAATCATCAGAATGTGGTGATTATAGTCACACTCACTATATCTTTACTAGAAGCTAATGATAAAATTCTTAACTTTTACCTAATATCTTTTTTCTGTTCCAAGATATCATATTTATCATGTGTTCTTAGGCTCCTCTGGCTGTGAGATTTTTCAGACTTTCCTAGGTGGTTTTTTTTTTTTTTTATGTTCTTGAAAGTTTGAGAAGAATTGCTCAAGTATTTTGTAGAATAGCTCTTATTTGAGACTTGTCTATTTCTATCATAATTAGACTGGTGTGAAAAAAACTATGGAGATACATATATGAAGGATTCATGCTATATTTATATCTTATAACCATTATTGCTATATACAGTTGAGTCAAAAAAGACTCACAGATGACCCTCCATTGGGTTTTCAGAGATAATTAATTGCAAGGAAGGAGATGGCTTATCTTATACACATAAAGCAGCTGGTGGATTTGAACTGCTTGCCTTTGTGTTGGCAGAGCAATTCCTTACCATTAACCTACCAGAGCTCCATTAGTGTTGACTTTTACATGATTGAGGTAAAGTCTGACAGATTTCTCTACCATAAAGTTAGCTTTATCTCTCCACTGTCTATCTTTCCTTGGTAAGGAAATCCCTATGGCCCAATTAAAGAATAAAAAAAATCACATCTGTTATATTTTCCAGTATTTTTTTCCTGCTGTTTTTATTGAGTCATAGGAGCTACTTTTTAAAAAAAATATAATCTATATATAATTTCTATGTTTTGCCTGACACATATGTTGTAAATATGTTCTATCACATGGAGTATTTATACTTGCTTAATATGATTTTTTATTTTAATTGTAATTTTAATGAAAGTTTACAGAAAAGTTAGATTTTCATTCATTCAATGAACATTTTGGATGAAAAAGTTCTTAATTGTAATGGACTAAAATTTATTATTAATATATATATATATATTTATCTCACTTCCCATTATTTCTTTTCCTTCTTCCTTCCCAACCACTCTTGCTTCTGAGCTTTATCACCAAGTCAATGTTGCCCTTTTGGTTTGCATGGTTATTTAAGGAACAAGTACCTTCTTGGTATTATAGTTCAACTCTAGACTCATCCATTGTTTGGCTAAAATTGGAGTCATATAGGTAGGGGGGTAGAAGGAAAACTGAGATCTGTTCCAAGTCTGAAGGGTAACTAAGGGTCACAGACTTGGCAGCTCTATGAGATCCCATCAGGCCAATACGCCTGATCTTATGTGTGTGATTTCTATTTTGTTGCACATTTTCCCTAACCACACTCTACCCAGTACTGTATATTGTGATTATTTACAGAGAAATCAAGAATAGTAGGCAGGCACCATTTTGCATTTCTGGTCTAAGAGTTAGTTGTGTTCCACAGGTCTCTGATCATTTTATTTTCCCTACTATTTTTTGCTCCACATAGATTAGTAAGAACAATAAAATGGTTTTTAATTTTTGTGTCATACTTAGGAAGTCTTTGCCTACCCTAAGATCAAGAAAATAGTTCTGGGAATTGTAGTCAAAAGTTTTATTGCTTTATCTTTCAAATTTAGATACACAAACCATGTGGAACAGATTTTGTGTATGTTATGAAAAGATAAAATTTATTTATTTCTTATATGAGTATTTAAAGACTACATATCCACTGGTGACTCTTAGGGAGAAAGATGGGTAATCTTCTCCTGTGTAATTTACAGTCTCTGAAAACCCAAAGGCAGGCCAGCCGTGAGTCAGTTCAGAATAAAAAGAAATGCCACAGAGAAAGAAGTAAAATCCAAGTCATGGCTTTTCCAATTGTTTCATATGCTCATGAAATCTGAACAAAGATAAATGAAGATTGAAAAATAATTGATGCCTTTCTATTGTGGTATTCACAATGAATATTGAATTTATTATGTAATGCCAAATAAACAAATCTGTCTTGGAAAAAGTGTAACCCAGAGTGCTCCTGAGAAACAAGAATGAAAAAGCTTTGTCATATATACTTTGTACATGTTATCAGGAGAGGTCAATCCCTGTTGAAGTGGCTGTTATCAGGTTGGAACCCAGTCATAGCTGACCTTCCAGCAGGTTTTCAGGGGTTGTAAATTGCATAGAAGCTTGTCTAGCTTTTCCTCCTCTAAGCAGCTGGTGGATCTGAACTACCTGACTTTAGAGAGGCAGTGCAGTTTCTTACATATTCGGCCCACAGAGGTCCCTGGATAAATAAAGTCAAAAAGAAAGAAGAAACCCTCAATGAGAAGGACTGATACAGTGACTGTAACAATGGTCTTACACATGGCAGAGATTTTAAGGATGAAGCAGGATCAAGCAGCTTTTCATTCTGCTGTACATGAGGTTGTTGTGAGTCAGAGTCAACTTGGAGTCACCTAATAAAAAAACATTTACTAAAAGGATCAGCCTTTCACTCTTGTTGTGGGACAAGGTCTGATTTATGAATTGAGGATATATTAATATGATAAAACAGTAATATTAGATGGAGTGGGAGCAGTCTTGCTCTACTCTTATTGCTGCTTATTCTGTTCTCTCCATCACGTTGCTTTTGTTATTGTTGTTAGTTGTCATTGAATTGAGTGCGACCCATACAAACCCTTCGAATGGTAGATCTGATCCCTGTCCTATCTTATGCCAGCTTCACACTTCCTGACACACTAGAGCCCATTGCAGCAGTCACTGTGTCAATCAACCTGGTCAAGGGTCTTCCTCGCCTTTACCAATCCTCCAGCTTCTGAGCATCATGTCCCTCTCCAAGGAAGACTCTCTTCTAGCAACATACCTGAAGTGTGTGAGATGAAACCTTATCATCCTTTCCTCCAAAGACCACTCTGGCTGCACTCTCGTCAAGACATACTTGTTTTTCTCTTGGCTGTCCATGGGATGTTAAGTAATCTTCTCCAACACCACAGCTCAAAAGCATCAATTCTTCTTTTGTCATCCTTAGTCATTGTCCAGCTCTCAGAAGAATAGGAAGTAATCAGAAAGACCATGGCCTCCATAAAATGCACCTTAGTCCTCAATCTAACATCATTACTCCTCAATAGGTTGGAGAAGTCCATGACTGCAGATTTTCCTAGTGCAATATCTCTCCTGGGTTCCTGACTGCTGGCTCCAAGGGTGTTGACTGTAAGATCAAGTTGTTGGCAGTTTCAATCGTTTCTCCACCTATCACGATGTTGTCTCTCAAGTGGTAAGTATCTTTGTTTTCTAATCCGTATTAAAGGCTCTATTCTTTGATCTTCTGCAACAAATGCTTGAGTCCTCCTCACTTTCAGCAAGCAAGATTGTGTCATCTGCATACAGCAGGTTATTGAAGAGACTTCCTCTAACCTTGATGCCACATTTTTCTTCAGAGTCCAGCTTCTTGAATAATTAGCTCAGTATACAGATTGAATAGGTATGGAGAGAGAATACAACCCTAACATATTCCCTTCTTAATTTTAAGCCATGTGATATTCCCATCATCATCATCATCATCATCTCACCATCATAGATAACTAATTTTACCAGTTGTCAATACTTCATTACATACTTAAAATTAGCACAGTTATTTTATTGTCTCTTCTGTAAAGAGGGAGCTCTGGTGGGCTAGTGGCAAGCAGCTGCTCTGTAATATCAAAGGCACGTGGTTTGAGGCCATCAGCTGTTCTGCGGGAGAAGGATTGGTAATCTCCTCTCTTGCAGTTAACTGCCTCTGAAAACCTGCTGGAGGGTCAGCTATGGGTCAGTTCTGGCTCCACAACAACACAACCTCCATAAAGGGCCTTACTTCACCTTAAATAAGTTTGTCTTTGTCTTTTTCTAAGAAGTAAGTCTTCAAATAATTGAGATTCAAAAGTATCCTGAAATCCCAGTTTGGTCTGAACTAATAGGGATTTGTACTAGTGAGTGGGGGCTGCTTCGATTGGAAAGTCCCACCTGGAAGGTTGATAACAAGGAGCATCTGGAAATGTGATTTAGTTTATTAAGCAGAACTGACAAGCAAAGTACAGTACCTTAGGCTTGAAATTCCTTGGACGGCAAGATCATCTCATTGACTCTCAGGACAGATAGCACGCGCCTTAAAATAAATTCAAGGTCAGTGATGGGAACATACAAAATTTCATTCTATGTGTCTCTTCGTCTATGGTTATAATTCCTTTTCAATTATAATAAAGCTATACTTGTTAGTATGTTACTCTTCATTTGGGAGATTCTGTAAGTCATTCTAGGAATTATCAAAGTCAAAAGGGCAGTGATAAACCAATCTAGGATCTCTGGCTAGCAATATAGGAAGGTGTGATATTGTGTGAACTCCCCCTAAACTTGTAATAGATGTCTGCACATTCAGCAATCTGAAAGTGTCCTAATTTGTGTCCTCTGACCCAGCTTCAGGTAGCTATGATCAGAAAGAGACAAGATGTGTGTCTTGAAGGTGTTTGGTGATGAAGTTGTGGGAAGAGGACTAGATGAGATCAGTTTCCTCATTTTCAGAGTTGAATTTATGCTCATCTTTGTCAAAGATATGAGAGCAAAGTTGGGATTTGACCACTACTTTGCACACATTTTAACAAGCACATTATTCCTTATCTTAGTTAATTTTTAATTAAAAAATACAGAAGGAAAATTGTTAAAGTATACAAAATTTCAAACATACTCAAAACAATAAACCCCAGAATACCTATCATAACAGTAGACGTTAATTAACAACTACTTGTTTAAATTCTTTTTCTAACCACTACCATTGATTCTCCAACACAGATTGTTATTTAGACAATCTTGGGCATCACATTATTTAATCCATAAATATTTCATTATGTATTCCTAAATGGAAAGGACTACTTTTAAACACATAAACAATTCCATTGGCACAATGGCTTTGTATGCCATTTAAAAATAAATTTATACAACTTTATTAATTCATGATTTCCTCAGTCAATGTCATGTACCCTATTTTATTTTTGCCCATGTGTTCTTTCTGATGATGCTCTGTTAAATATTTACACTCTACTTGTGTAGAGGAATGCCAAAACATGTGGCCTAGAATGATCTGCGCCACTGGCTAGGAGAAAGCCATTTCATTTTCTAAGACCAAATGCAGCTTGCTTCTGTGGCATGTTGTAGGATATGTCCACCTCAGAATATATGCTTGGAATTTAGTATTGCCTTTGGTTTTTAATGTTATTTCTACAAATGGTACTCTTTCTACTTTCTTTGTAATATTCTTCTATTTTTTCCTTTGCTTACAATCATCTTTGCCTTTTTCTTCTTTCTCTATCCCCTATCATAAACTTATATTTTATAGCTTTTCTGGAAAAGGAAGGAGTCCTTAAGGAAGTTTGACTAAGTTATTTTTTCTTGTACTATATTAATACGTTGGTATACCCTCAATTACTAAAATTACGGATAAAAGAAACAAGCAAACCCTCAGAAAACCTTGTTCTCTTGTATTAACTCTCATGCAGACAGCTTCAATCTTCTTTGAGGAAAAGGAGCTAACAAAGGAAAAGCCAGAAATCTAGTAGGATTAAATGATGCAATTGCAGGTGCGCCATACTAAGGAAAGGCACAAACATATGTGCATATATTTCTTGATGAGGCTGAGGCCGGGAAGCCCACATATGCACCTATCTGCCTTTTCTCTGGTGAAAAAAATGGAAGCTGACATCTCAGGGCAATTCTGTGTCAGAAATATACATCTGCATGAAGAGAGGAGAGTTAAAAATTTAATCTGCAAAGCTATTTGGAGAGTGGATAGGCCTTGACAGGCCTCCCAAATGTATTACAAGAACAAGAAGAGTGGAGTAATGAAAAAAGAAAAAAAAAGCTGTTGCAGCAAACAAAATGAAACTAAGCTTTTTTGACAGAATCAGTTTGCCAAATGATTTTAAAATTGCACTGCCTTGCCTTTTTCCTTAATACATTCTAATTTAAACATCCAAGAGTAACTTTTGAGATTTTCATGGTTCCTTTAAAGAACTCTAAAGGTAAAGTCATCATCATGGATTGAATTGCGTCCCCTAAGCCATCTGACTTTTGGAAGGGCCAGTTCTTTTGCACCATGGAGGATGGCTCTGGCCTGGTTGGTCGATGTTGAGAGTGGGCTGGGAGCCTCTCGGTGGAGCCAATGAGAGACAGGTGCAGGAGCTGGGGCATTCTTTTAAAAGTAATTTTTTAAAATGACTTTAAAATGTCTTAAAATGAATTAAAAGTCAGTTTTTCAAAGTCACTTGGGCCCTTGAGCCTATGGTGGACAGTGTTTGGTGGAGCTCCCTGATTAAAACAAGCTGGGAAGCAGGAGGCATCCACTTCTGAAATAGCTTGCCTCTGGAAACTATGAACATGGAGAAAGGATGAAAGTTACACAAGTGATCAGGTCTTTTGTTGATAGGGTCGCTATGAGAAGTCTATGACTCAATGGCACTTAACAACAGTAACAACAGTGAGAGAGCTCTGTTGGCTTAATGGATAGAAAGTTGTGCTACCAAGCCAAAGGTGGGTGATTTTAATCTGAGGCTCTCAGGCCTGGTTTTACTTGTTTTTGGTCAATATTCTTCTAAGTGGTATAGTTGACTGGTCTGTCCATTTGCTGTACAGAGGTAACTTGTGGTCATTGGGATGCTAAATACTGTGACACTGATATGTCAAATGGGATAATGATTACCCACTGGGTTAGCCATAGGGTTGCTATGATTTGTCTATGACTTAATGGCACTTAACAACAACAACAACAAGAAAAAATATGTGTCAATTTGAGTGAATTATGATTCTCTATTGTTTGGCACTTATACAAAGTAATAATCTACCATAGGGTGATCTGATCAGATCACAACATGATATCTGATCAGAAAAATCTCACATGTGTTCATCCAATAATTTGTAAAGGGATTAGGATGGGATGAAAAACAGTCCACAGACCTGATACAATGTCCTTGTAAAAAGAGTCTCCCTGGGATATGGTATGTATCATCTTTTATTTTATACGAGAAATAGAGAATTGAATAGAGTGGAAAAGAACAAAAGAACCTCCTAATGTCTTATAGAAGACCTGAGAGTATAGCATTTGGATTCAGGGTCTCTCTACTGAGAATCTCCTATACCCAGGGGAAAGATTGATGCCAAGACTCTTAGAAACCTTCAGAGAACACAGGGCTCATAGACCTTGAAAGAAGATGAGACAAACAACAAATGTTGGTGAGGTTGTAGAGAAACAGGAACCCTTATTCACTGTTGGTGGGAATGTGAAATGTAGCAACCATTATGGAAAGCAGTATGGCACTTTCTCAAAAAGTTGGAAATAGAAATACCATTTGATCCAAAAATTCCACTATTGGGACTATATCCTAAAGAAACTAGAACTTCCACCGAAACAGATATATGTGCGCCCATGCTTATGAGTAGGAAACAACCCAAATGCCCATCAACAAACAAATGGACAGAGAAGCTGTGGTATATTCACACAATGGAATACTACACTGCATTAAAAACAAAGAACTCATGAAATATATAAAATGGGTTACTATGGAGAACATTATGCTGAGTGAAATATCTCAGTCACAAAATGATAAATACTGTATACTGTTATAAAAGATAACTGACATGAGTGTTGGGGGAAACTAAGAAGAGAGGGGATAAATACTGTACATGGCATTGAAACAGATGAGGGAGAGAACTGTTTAAAAGGAATATATGATTAGGTATTACCGGTATGACAAGAGTACAGAATAAGAGCTGTATAGTAAAGTGGTCAGAGGAGGGAGGCAGGGGACTATATAACATTGAAAGGGGGAACTTTATTCCCCAAAGAAAAAAGTCAACTGAAGGGGAGGGGGACAAGGGAGGAAAATATGCAGCAATGAATGAATGGAAATCCAAGTTCTTCATAAACTTACATTAAAATCTCAATAAAATAAATAAAGATGCGGACCTTTCCCCAGAACTGACAAAGAGAGAAAGCTTTCCCCTAGAAGTGGTGCTCTGAATTCAGACTTAGTCTCCTCAACTGCAGGAGAATAAATTTCTGTTAGTTAAAATCCTCTACTTGTGGCTTTCTGTTATAGCAGCACTATATAACTAAGATAGACAAAACAACAGTACATACAATGTTATTCTGGGAAAAGGATGTATGAAATTAAACTCATAACCAACCACAAAAAAGTAATGGGAATTTCAGAAGCATCTATGACAATCTGAGGATTTTCAAACGATTACTCTTTATCTAAAATATTACATAGTATGAATGAACAGAGTTAACCATTGGAAATAAACTTCCAAAGAATATTGCTGTTTGATGTTACTCTGTGCTCTGTGTATTTTGATGGATTCTACATATTACTTCAGAAAATTGGCATTCTGTATTCCATTTCATCTTTGTTGTACAAAAAATTGTTGTGTCAGTTTTCTGTTTTATATTTGGTATTACATTTTTGTTGTATTTTAAATATTTTATCTATTCCCTGAATGCTAAAACAAACATGTATAGACATTTTGCACAAGTACATGCATGTGTGTGTAGATGTTATACTTTCAAATAGTTAACAAATAAAAGAGCAAAAATATATAACCATTCCAATATATTTAGAAACCACTCTCATAAAATTCAACATCTATTGAATGATTTTAGTGTTTCAACAAAATTTTTAATGTCAATGCTATTTTTACAGCTCAAAGTTTTATATCTGCCCCATTCTCAGTCTGAGCAAAAGCATACTACTTACTTTAGCAGAATCCTGCCCATTAATATTGTAGAAATTTTTTCCATTAAAGTCTTAATGACTACTGGAGCATGACTTTTAAGTCCTGAGATATAAGTCTATCTTAAAACGTTGCTGTAAATCTTTAATAGCTAGGTTCTAAATGTGGATTTTGGACTTTATTTTAAAATAGCAACTTGTTAAATAGAAATTCTGATCCTTTGGGCACTCAAATTCTATATACTTGTTTTCTAAACTTAACTATATTCTTTGGTAATAATTTCTGAGCTTTCTGACATTCTTATCAGAAATGTCCAACAAAATAGGATTCAGGTTTATTGTAGTAGTCAGCGGGCTTTCTATAAATATTCTCTTTGTATTCCTTCTGCATATGTGATACTTTTGTATGTCCCTCATACATTTTGAAATAACCTATATTCATGTGCTCCACTTTGGTCAGTTAGTTACAAGAGCAGGGCATGTGTTTTGTTTTGTTTTTAATTGACTTTAATAAAAGTTTACAGAGACTTGGGTTTCCACTCATTCATTGTTGCACTTTTCTCCCTGACCACCTTCTATACCAATTCACTTCTCTCCTTGATAAATAGAAGAAAGACTCTTTCATTTCTATGTAATCCCTCTCCCAACATCCACTGCACTGTACAGCCTTCATTCTGGACTCCTGATATGACAATAATACCTAATCATATATCCCTTTTAAACAGTTCTCTCCCTCATCTGTTGCAATGCAGTATCCATCATTCCTCCCCTTCTTCTGTCTTCCCTCAACTCCAATGTCAGTCCTGTTTTACAATAGTG
>NW_006399767.1:3027950-3039458 GCF_000299155.1 Elephantulus edwardii
CTATTTCAGAAGTGGGTGGCCAATCCTTCTTCCTAGTCTGTCTTAATCTGAATGTTCAGATTTAGAGGAGTATCTGACAGACAGCAATTTGTGAAGCAGTGATAGATATATTATTTTTGTACCATGTAATCCACTTATTTTAGGTATTTAAATCAATGATTTTTAAGTAAATTTTCAGAGTTGGAAAATTATCACAAGAGTCCAATTTTTCATCTCCTGCCCCTACCCTCCAGAGGGGGAATCTCATCCTTGCTTATCATGATTCTCCATACCAATCTTCAACACTCAGAAAAACCAAAGTGAAACAAAAACATTTATTTCCATTGACCATACATTGGGTTCCCAAGGTTGTAAACTGCACAAGAGGAAACTACCCAGCTTTCTCCATAGGAACAGTTGGCAGATTTGAACCAACAGATAGGTGTGACCTTTGAGTTAGGAATATAAGTTTCTGCCAGCTTTGCTACTAAAATTTCTTCCTTAACCCTAAGCAACCATTTATTTACCTTCTGTTTTGCATATTTGTTTTTTTCTGAATATTTCATACAAATGAAATAATAAAATATTTTGTACTTTAATACTGACTTATTTCACTTGCATTAGATTTTTAAGTTGCTTTTTAAAACTTAAATAAATTTTATTTCTTTTTACTGTGGAACAGTATTCCATTATATGGGTTTACCTTATTTTGTCTATTCAATCATCATTTTATCAACATTTGAAAAAAAAAATTGCTATGTTAAGCTATTTTGAATAATGTGTGGATATATTTGCTTGGGTATACCTTTCATTTCTTATAACTAAATACCTAAGAGTGGAGTGGTTGACTAATATGATAAATTTATTTTTAATATTTTAAGAAGCTTCCACAATTTAAATGTTATATAATATTAAGTAAAAAAGACTTAAGATAATAAATCAGAATATTGCTCTTCTTTATTCCTACCTTTCTTTTGGACATGCTCAGATACATATATGTTTTCTTTGTAGGGAGTGAAAATAAAGAATACTCTCTCTGGTTAATGATTTTTGGTAGAAAAATAGCCTTGAGGTTTTTCATTAGGTGTAAGCAGCACATTTATTGGACCTGTATTGGAAAGAATTTCTAAATGGACTATGTCTCTGTTGGAACATAATTCCATAATATGTGGAATTAAATGATATCTCTCCTTTCAAGTTCCTATTTAACTGTTTAAAAACCTAACTGCTCTGCTCAATTTTCTTTTTATCATGTACATATGGGAATATTTTAAAACATCAAAAACAAGCTATTCATAAGATATAAGCAGTTTTAATATCTTCCAATAAGACTCTTCTAGTATGTACCCTATTCATTCTATCTTCTGTTCCATTATTGATCTTGATTGAAGTTGACCAGGGAATTAATTTATTTTTATTTGTTATAAACAAATATCCTAAATATTCTTAAGCAGCTCTCACCTGTCAATGATACAATGACCAAACCTCAAGATGAAATCTGAGTTATAACATTTTGTATACAACTCAAAGAATTAGAGTGCAAAAGAGAAAGAAAATTAAAGGCAGCTAAAACAGGAACAGCATCATGATAGAAGCTGGCATGGAAGGATTCTAGCTGGTGGGATATTATGCCAAGGGAAAATAAATCCAATTTCTCACTTTGAGTTTAGATCTTACTTCTACTAAATTCTCTTTGACCTACAGAGACAGGCTGTAAATTCTAGTCACTGCTGAAAAGTAAGATCTAAGCTGAGGCAATATTCTCTTTGTAACAAAATTTAATCATGAAGCTGGCCCTCAGTAAGTGGAATGGGTATACTTTACTCCTCTCAGATTTCTCAATTGCTTGTCCTGAATATTGCTGTTGGGCCAATTTTTACTAACATCAACCATATAGTATAGAGTAGAACTGCCCCACAGGGTGTTCTTGGCTGTAACTCTTCCAAAAACAGGCAGCCATCTTTCTTCTGTGGAGTTGGTGATGAATTAAAACCACTGACCTATCAGTTCACAGCTGAGCACTGCTGCAGAATCAGGTTCAATTCACAGTGACTCTTTTTGGTTTTATGAGGCTGTAAATGTTAATAGGAAGAGAGAGATTGGCAATCTTTCTTCTGAGAAGGCATTGGTAAGATCTGAACCACAGGAGACCTTAGGGTTAGCAGTGCAACTCACTACCAGTAATTTGGGGGCTAGGAGTCTCTTATTTAAAGCAATTGGGATTTGGAAGGCAAGTCTTTTTCTATTTGAATAACAGTCATTTGGGTGCTGTTGTTGTTGTTAGGTGCCTTTGACCCATGATCACCCTATGAATAAAAGATCTGAACTCTGTCCTATTCTATGTCATCCTCATACTTCTTAACACACTAGAAGTCCTAGAGATAGTTATTATGTCAGTTCACCTGGTTGAAGGTCTTTCTCTCCTTTGCTGACCCTCTGCCTTTCCCTCATAATGTCCCTCTCAAAGGAATAGCCTCTACTAGCAACATGCTCAAAGTATGTGAGATTAAGCTTTATCATCTTTGTCTCCAAGGAGCACTCTGTCTGCACTTTCTGCAAGACATATTTATTTGTTCTTTTGGCCACCACAGCTCAAAGGAGTCAATTCTATTTCACCCTTATTCATTGTTCAGCTCTCAGATACATACCAAGTGATCAGAAAGACCATGGCCTGAATTAGACACAACTTAGTCCTTAATTTGGAGAGGTCCCTGACTGAATACTTTGCCGGTACAATATGTTTCCTGATTCCCTGACTGCTGGTGCCAAGAATATAAATTGTGGATTCAAGTAAGATGAAGTTGTTGATAGTTTCAATCTTTTTTTCATCTACCATGATGTTGCCTATTGGTCTGATGATAAGAATTTTTGTTTTCTTGATGTTGAGATGCAATCCATTCTGAAGGCTGTATTTTTTTATCTTCTGCAACAAGTTTTTAAAGTCCTCCTCACTTTCAGAATATTAGGTTGTGCCATCTGCACAATGCATATTTTTGATGAATCTTTGCTTAATATTGAAAGATACAAGGGGCAAGATGTTGAATGATTCAGGAAGCATCAAAAGAAGATGAAAAGAATACACAGAGTCACTATACTCAAAAGAATAGACTGACACTGAAAAATTTCAGGAATTACTATATGAATAGGATCTAATAGTAATGAATAAAGAAGTTGAAGCTACACTGAAGGCTTTGTAAAAAAGTTCCAGGAATTGATGGGACACTGATATGTTTCAATTAACAGATGCAGCTGTGGATGCATTCACCAGTCTGTGATGAGAAATTTAAAGGACAATTTGTCTGCTCAACTGATTTGAACAGATCCATATTTGTTCCAATTTCCAAGAAAGATGATCTGAAAGAAGGTGGAAACTATCAAACAATGACATTAATATCAAATGCAAACAAAATACTGGTGAAGATAATTCAAAGACTGGCTAGAACGATAGATAGAGAGCTGCAAGAAATTCAAGCAGGACTTAGTAGAGGCTGTTGCACCAGGGATATCATTGTTGATGTCAGATGGATCCTGGATAAAAGCAAAGAATACCGAAGAATATCTATTTATTATTTATTGACTATGCAAAGGCATTTAACTGTGTGGATCATAACAAGTTATGACTAACATTGAGAAGAATGGGAATCTCAGAACACTTAATTGTACTCATGTGAAACCTGTAACTAAAACAAAAAGAAATTGTGTGAACAGAACAAGGGAACACTGCATGGTCTAAAATTAAGAAAGGAGTGCATCAGGGTTGTTTCTTCTCTCCATACCTATTCAATCCGTATGCTAAGCAAATTATACAAGAATCTAGAACCTATGAAGAAGAATAACCTGCATCAATTGAACTCATCAATAACCTGCATTATGCAGATGACACAACCTTGCTTGCTGAAAAGTGAGGAGGACTTAAAAACTTGTTGCAGAAAATCAAAGAATACAGACTTCAATATGGATTGCATCTAACATCAAGAAAACAAAATTCTTACCACTGGACCAATAGGCAACATCATGATAGAATGAATGACAGAATAATTGATTCCTTTGAGCTGTGGTATTGGAGAAGAGTAATGAATATCCTACAGACTGCCAAAAGAACAAAGAAATATGGCTTGGAAAGGCTGCAGCCAGAGTGTTCTTAGGAGGCAAAGATGATGCATGTTGCTAGGAGAGATTGTTCTTTGGAAAGGAACAGGATGCTCAGGAAAGGTGGAGACCTGGCAAAGGAGAAGAAGACCTTTGAAGCACTGAACACCAGTGATCAAAGACCAGATAATCCTAGATGAAGAGGGAAGTAGAACTTGTAAACTCTTGACATTACGGTATGAGTTAGAGGAACCTAATAGTTGGCTGGTTAAGGTCGGGTTTAAAGCTCAGTATTTAGAATCAATAAATGAGGATTTAAAATTTCAAAGCCTTATTATTTTGTGATTGAACAATTTATTTAATATTTTATGCCTTGTATTTTATAGGTTTATGTAAAACTGATATTATAGACCTTTTTTGAAGGTACATTGAGATGAATTTAAAGAAGTTTTATTGTTGTTAGGTACAAGTTGAGTTGACTACTACTCATAGTGACCCTATTAACAATAGATTGAAGCATGTCCTATCCTGTTCCATCCTAATCCACTCTGATATAGGAGCCCATTGCTGCAGAAAATATGTATATCCTTCTCATTGAAGATCTTCTCTTTAACTAACCTTACATATTCCCAAGCCTGATGCTCCCCTCTAAGGAATAGTTTCTTCTTGCAACATACCCAAAGTATGAAAGATAAAAGCTTTGTTATCTTTGCCTCCAAGAAGCACTCTGGCTGCACCTTCCCTAAGACATCTCTATTTATCTTTTTGGCAGTTCATAGAATATTCACTATTCTTCTCCAATACCACAACTCAAAGATATCAATTCTTCTATTGTCCTTGTTAATTGCCTAGCTCTCAGATGTATAGCATGTGATTGCTAAGACCATGGCCCGAATTAGTCTGCAGACTGATACTGCTATTCAGTATTTTGGAGAGATTCCTGACAGTTGACTTGCCCAATGCAGTATGTGTCCTAACCACCTGACTGCTGGTACCAAATGTGTTCATTGTGGATCCAAGTAAGATGAAATTATTGAAAACTTCTTTTTCTGTCTATCATGATGTTGCCTATGGATGATATTCCTCTGATTCTGAAGGCACATTCCTCTCTATAAAATCCAGCTTCACAAATTATTTGCTCGGTATGCAAATTGAATAGGTATGGTGCACATGATTCCTGACTTTAACCTACATGGTGTTCCTTTGTTATGTTCTAACAACAGCTCCTTAGTCTAGGTATAAATTTCTTATGAGCACAATTAAGTGTTCTGGGATTCCATTCTTCTCAATGTTAGCCATTTATCACCAGTGAAAAAGTCTCTGCAAATGTTGATAATTATTACAAGTGGTGATAAGTTGTCATGGATAACAGAATTTATCTTTTCTTAAATTTTATCAATATGTTGTTGTTAGGTACCATCCAGTCGAATACAATAGCCACCTACCCTATAAGCAACATATCTGAAGCCTTTCATACCCTGTGGCATTCTCATTATATTGGACACACTTGAACCCATTGCTGCAGTTGCTGTGTCAATATATCTTATTGAAAGTATTTCTCCCTTTTTCTGATCCTCCATCATTCCAAGTATGAGGTCCTTTCTAAAGGAATAATCTCTCTTAGCAACATTTGGAGGCTCATGTATGAAGCCATTTGGATTCTGAAAGGTGGGTTTTTCTTTTTTTGGTTGAAGTTTGGGTGTGGACTGTTTGGTTATATTTCTCTTGTTCAGAACCATAGGTGAACTGATTTGATTTGCTGGATTTGGCTAACAATGAGCTTTTGACTGGAAGCCTCTTGTTTAAAGCCATTCAAGGCCTAGCGTGAGGGTCTGGGTAATTAAAAGTTGGTTGTTAATTGTTATGAACATTCTTCTAAGTCATAGAGCACTAGTTTGTCAATTTACTGTACTGAGGTAACTTGGAGTTGCTGTGATACTGAACACTATGCTGTTGGTGTGTCATATGCCATAATGGTTACCCATGGTGGACAGTGTTCGGCGGTGCTCCCAGATTGAGACAGGCTTGGAAGCAGGAGTGCATCCATTTTCTAAACAACATGCCTCTGGAAAGTCTATGAACTTAGAGAAATGACAACAGTTTTAGAACTTTTGTTCATAGAGTCACTATGAGTTGTGCTTGACTTGACAGCTTCTAACAACAACAACAGCAGCATGAACATGGCCAAAGTGTGTGAAATGGAGTTTCACTATCTTTTCCTCCAGGGAACACTCTGGCTGTACTTTTTTCAAGTCAAAGGCATCAATTTTTCTGTCATCCTCACTCATTGTCCAACTCTCTGAGGCATAGTAAGTGACTTAAAAATTATGGAATGAATCATGCACACCTTAGTTTTCAAACTGATATCATTGTTCCTCAGTAATTTGGAGAGGACCCTAATGATAGATTTGTCTACTGGAATAAGTCTTCTGATCTCTTAACTGCTAGTATCAAGAGTGTTGACTGTGAATACAAGCAAGATTAAATCATTAACAATTGAAATATTTTCTCCTTCTTTCATTATGTGACTTATTGATCCAGTGGTAAGAATTTTTGTTGTTTTGATGTTGAGATGAAATCCATATTATAGTGTTTGACCTTCTGCAGCAAGTGTTTCAAATCCTCTTCACTTTCAGCAAGCAAAGTTGGGTCATCTGCATAATGCAGGTTGTGATGGGTCTTCTGTGATCATAACATAACATTCTTCTTCCTAGGGTTAATCTTCTCCAGTTTTTTGTTCAACATAGAGACTGAACAGATATGAAGAAAGTATACAACCTTGATACACATCTTTGCTGACTTTACCACATAATAAATGCCTTTTAAAAATTAAAATTTGAATTTTAACAATTTTGGAGACTAGATGTCCAGATCTAGGACTTTTGTAGCAGGGCCGTGTTCTGTTTCTGCTTTCTCTAGAGAAGATCCTTCTTACCTCCTCTAGGCCCTGGTAGACCTGGGTGGGTCTTGACACTCCTTGACTTGTGGATGTTTGTTCACATGGAGTCCTCCAGTATGCCCCTATCTTCATTGTATTGTCTTCATTTTTTTGACACCATTCAGCAGGATTGGAACTCATTCCAGTCTGCTATGACTTCATGAATTTACCTGGTGGTGGTGTTACGTACTGCAAAGTTAAAACTGATTCATAGCTGACTCTCCAGTGGGTTTTCAGAGACAGCAAATCACAGGAGAAGAGACTATCCCTCTTTCTGAGGTGGAGCAGATGATGGCTTTGAACCTCTTTTTAGGGGGTTGAGTGCACACAGTTCTTTACCACTAGGCCACCAGTGCTGATGATGCATTTAAATAAAATATAAGTTTATGGAACAAGAACACATATACTCATGTGGAGGTGAGTACTTCAGTGTATCTTTTTTGGAGACCATGTATGTTCAATGTATGGAAGCTGTCGGCAACTCTGTAAGACAAAGATGTGCGTTCTCTTCTTCTGTTGATGTATAGCCTAAAAAATCCAATAGAGGGTCTCTGTGAGTCAGAACATACATTATATCAGTGATTGAATGAGTGAATTAAATTCTTAACTCTGCAATATTATTAGTAAACTCCATGCCCAAGGTTTCCCACATATCACAGAAATAGATCTCTTTAAGCTGATCTCTTAGCTTGAAAAATACAGATTTTTTTTTACCCAGACAGAAAATGTCCTATTTTTATCTACTGTTAAAGTGGTGTGTTTATGGAAATACTACTACTTCCCTAAATGTATTAATCTCTTATTCCCACAAATAATGGAGTGGGGGAAGAAGAAAAATACTCTGGAGTAATTTTTACTGCTAGTAACAAGAATTCACCAGTTTCTCCATGGAAGAAAGTTGAACAATCCACTCTCATGTGATTTACTGTCTCTGAAAACCTTCTGGAGGTTCAGCTATGGGTCAATTCTGACTTGACAGTACCCAACAACAACATTAAAAAAGAATAATAGGAATTTTAGGTAGGATCTGGTGACCTTAATAAACACACTGGACCTTTTTAGTGTATTTGAAATTAATTAGCCATTCTTAGTTATTATATAGAAATTATCAAACTTGACTTTTGCAGATTCTCATAATTTCCTGATTCTTTTTTTAACCTTAGATAATTTATCCTTTTTAATATATTTCATGCTTTCTTTGGAGTGTTGTGTTGGTCACTCAGCAATGGAGCAACATATTCTTTAGTGTTCAGGAAAAGGTTTTTAGTCATGAAAGTTACTCATCAAAATTCTCTGAGAAGATTCCATGTTGAATTCCAACATGCCTTGTCTCATTCAATATTGGCCTTTTCTCCAACACTGAAACCAATTACTACTGAACTCCATCTACTACTACTGAACTCTCTTTGTATATATGAGTGGAAACTATTAGGACTAATGTTATTATTATCATCAAAATTAATACTATTATTAATGATGACATTAATTTTAATATTAGTATTACTTCCCTCTTCCTGATTGAATATGATAGACCTTGTGCCCACAAAAGTGTATGACAAACCTATGGATGTTGTTAGGTGCCATTGAGTCAAGTATGACTCATTGCAACAGTGGATTTGAACATCATCCTATCCTGTGCCATCCTCACACTTCCTGACACACTAAAGCCCATTGCGGCAGTCACCATGTCAATCCATTTGATTGAGAGTCTTCCTCTCTTTCCCTGACCCTTGACACCTCCAAGCATCATGTTTCTCCAAAACTCTATTCTCCAAGAAATAGCCCCTCCTAGCAACATGCCCAAAGTATGTGAGGTGAAGCCTCATCACCTTTGCCTCCAAAGAACATTCATGCTGCACTCTCTCTAAGACATATTGTTCTTTTGACAGTACATAAGATGTTCAGTACTCTTCTCCAACACCACAACTCAAAGTGTACTTGATTCACTTATGGTATTTTCAATCACTTGTTGTGCTGCTGAGCACAGGAGCAAATAAAGATGACATAAGAAATGTCATGCCTTTGAACTGTGGTGTTAGAGAAAAACCCCATGGACTGAACATTCCATGAATTGCCAAAAGAACAAATAAATATGTCTTGGAAAATGTGTAGCCAGAGTGCTCCTTGAAATAAGCTTTGCAAAGCTTTGAATCACAAACTTTGTGCATGTTGGCAGGAAAGGCTATTCTTTGGCGAAGGATTTCATGCTTAGAAAGTTACAGGGATGGCGAAAGAGATGAAGACTATCAACTAGGTGGATTGACACAGTGACTGCAGTAAGGGTTCAGGGTGTTAGAAAATGTGAGAATGGGACAGGATACGACAGGTTTCAGATCGGATGTTCATAGGGTCGCTATGTGTCGTACTCAACTCGATGGCACAAAACAACAAATAGAGGAAAACTAAAGGACAATAAGTTAGAAATGGAGAAATGTGTTTTAAAAAGTGAAGAAAAACGTTTAAATTTTTCAAACGTTCATATTTAGATTTTGCAAAAGAATGTTGAGTATTTTAACTGAAATTACAGAAGCTATATTAAGAACTATTGATTATTAGACCCATCAAGTCACCTATGACTAGTAGTGACCTTATGTAAACAGCTCTGGAGCCTGCATTATCCTGAGTCAGTCTCACTGACTCCAACAACTACCTCAATTACCCCAGTTACTATATCAATCAATCTCATCAGGGGTCTTTCTCTTCTGTGATGTCCTTCCACTCTTCCAAGTATGATGTCCTTCTTCAGGGACTGGTCTCTACTGGTAACATGCCCAAAGTATGGAGCTTTCAAATCCTTGTCTCCAAGGAGCAGCTTGGTTTTATCCTTTCCTGGACAGCCATGTTTGTTCTCGTAGCAGTCCATAGTAATGTTGTATACTCTTCTCCAGCATCACAATTCAAAGGCATCAATTCTTCTACCATCCTAAGTCATTGTCCAGCTCTTTGATGCATAGCAAGTAATTTGTGAAGACCATGGCCTGGGTCAAGTGCACCTTAGTTTCTAGACTGACATTATTTCTCTTCAGTACTCTGGAGAGGTCCCTAACAGTAGATTTTCCCAATGTAATTGGTCTATTGATTTCCTGGCTGCTGGTTGATTATGGAGCCAAGAGTGTTGACTATGGAGCCAAGCAAACTAAAGCTATTAAAGATATTAATCTCAATATCTTCTCCATCTATCATGATGCTGCTAATTGGCTTAAGGTTGAGAATCTTTGTTTTCTTGAGGTTGAGCTTCAATTACTAAAGGCTTTTTGTCATTAGTTAAACAACTGATAAAGACAGATCTGAGTATGTATGTGTACATGAATTTTATCACTTGTCTGCATGAAATATATTGTCAATCCAACTGAATATCTCCTTGAGAAACCTATTTCGTTTGGTGATATCCTTCATTAGTAAAGTTTAGAAGTCCACTACTATTGAGTCAATTTCAATTCATGATACGCCTCTTTTGCTTTTCCAGAGCTATAAAAAGTTAAAGGAGATGACTGCTCTTCTGTAGAGAAATTTTCTTCTGTGGAGTGGCTGTTGGTTTTGAACCACTCATCTTTCTATTAACAACCCAATTCATAATGCACTATGTTACCAGAGCTCCTTTATGTCAAGACAGATATTAATAATTGTTAGTTTTGACCTAGGGAGAAGAGTTAGAGTAAAAGCAATATAAAAAAGGGACATAAGTGTTCATAATTAGATTCTGAGCACCTATTATAAGTTCAAGATGAAATAGAATAGCAACAGTGGAAATAGATTTAACCATAGATTTTTTTGAAAGCTTACTCTTTGTCTATAGAAGAATGCTAATTATATAGTAATTTAGGAATTTTTGTATGTGGAAAATTTTCAATGTATTTATAGGTATTTATATGAAAATATTCAGGGAGATGAGACCAGAAGCTGAATCAGGGTCTGACAAGATGGCCTGCCCCACAGGATTATCGAAGAAATTCAGTGTTTGCTGGCAGAATCTGTTCCCAACATTAAAGCAGAACCAGATGAGAGCAATGCTTGTTATTTCTGTGTGCCCATTGTTGCATCTCCCAGGATTCCCATTTTTAGTGAGGGACTTTTAATTTGGGCTAATCCTTCCAGAATATCCAGTCACAACTCACAAAGTATGTTTCATGACTAAAATGGGCTAGTCTATATACCAAGAATACTATTTAAATTGATCTGATCAAGTGTACATCATTTTTCCTGTTCTGCCAAGACTTCTTCCTTCTTTATTAGCATTTAATGGACACAGTATCAGAAACATTAAAGAACAAAAAACCCAGACATCTTTAGTCCTTTGGTGATTAAATACACATTAGCAAATTTGTCTTGGCTTGATTCGCTGTTGTAAAGCCTAAGCAGAGTCTAGAAGTATCACCTGGATTGTTGGCAAAAATTTAGAAACAGCAGCCCCTCTCTGCATTTGTTAATTTCTTCCTCAATCATGGTTTAAATAGAAAGCACTGTGAATTAAGGTAGTTGTCAGGGTTAACTGCAGAGTCTTC
>NW_006399767.1:3039558-3040700 GCF_000299155.1 Elephantulus edwardii
TTTCAATCAGCATAATGTCCTCTAGGGTCATCCACATAGTATAATATTTCATGAATCTGTTGTTTTTCAGTGCTGCATAGTATTCCGTTGTGTGACTATATCGTAGCTTCTCTATCCATTCATTGGTTGATGTGCATTTGGGTTATTTCCAGCTCTTTGCTATTGTGAACAAAGCCACAATAAACATGGGTGTGCATACATCTGCTTGGGTAGCGGTTATGGTTTCTTTAGGGTAAATTCCAGAAGTGGAATTGCTGGGTCAAATGGTATTTTTATTTGCAACCTTTCGAGAAAGCACCATACAGCTTTCCAAAGTGGTTGCGCCATTTAACACTCCCACCAACAGTGAATAAGGGTTCCAGTTTCTCTGCAACCGCGCCAGCATTTGTTGTTTGCTGTTCTGTTAAATTTTGCTAGTCTTACTGGGGTGAGATAATATCTCATAGTTGTTTCAATGATGTGTTTTATTTCTTGGGAAAAAGCCAAAGAAATTGTAAGAGCCAGAGTATGACTATCCATATTTTCCCTTGCTTCTGTGACAATGTCAGAAGCACATCTATGGTACATTTTCTGTTGGGTGTGGTTTTTGTAATTTTTTTTAAGCTTATAATGAATATAATCTTCTGTATCTCCAAGTCTTGCTTTTGACACATGTCAGAAATTTGAGAGAGAAATTAAATTTTGTTAGTGTAAGTGATTGGGATTTGGGAATTGTCTGTCTGTTCAACTTGTCCTATCAGAGCTCTGGTAAGAAGCTGCAGTGCAATCCTGAAGACATGCAGTTCAAATCTACCAGCTGCTCTATGGGAGGAAAGCCAACCTCCTCCCAGGTGATTAACCGCCTCTGAAAACCTGCTGGAGAGTCAGCTATGGGTCAGTTCCAACTCAAGGGCAAAGAACAACAACAACAATAACAAAATAGCTAATAGCTTTATGTTGTTGTTGTTGTTATGTGCCGTTGAGTTGTTTGCGACTCATAGTGACCCTAGGCACAACAGCCCTAAACCCTGCTCTATCCTGCGCCAACCGCACTGCCTCTGACACACCCATCCCAATTACCCCAGTCACCAAATCAATCCATCTCATAGAGGGTCTTCCCCTCCTGCGCCGTCCCTCCACTCTCCCAAGCATGATGTCCCTCT
>NW_006399767.1:3045513-3049400 GCF_000299155.1 Elephantulus edwardii
TTGTTAATTTCTTCCTCAATCATGGTTTAAATAGAAAGCACTGTGAATTAAGGTAGTTGTCAGGGTTAACTGCAGAGTCTTCCTTCCTCCCTCCCTCCCTCCCTCCCTCCCTTCCTTCCTTCCTTCCTTCCTAATGTATGGACTCCTTTCCCTCTTTTAATAGCGATCTGCCAACCAACTGTTCTTTAAAATATACCCTCTAGCTAAGTCTAACTTTATTTAGACACTGGAGACTAGATGGATAAGCTTGATTATTTGATCCAAAATGGGAAAAATAAACAAACATCACAACCCTCACTAATTACATTGTGATTTTGCTGTCAAGTATCAAATCCTTCCTTCAAGAAAAAGCTTGTGACCTTTATGTATGGTTTGTATGGAAACATCCGTTTCAGTAAAATATTTTTATTATTTTTTTAAAAGAAAGTATGCAAATTTTAATCAGCCTATTATAATAGCTGACTTGTCAAAATATGTTTTCACCAAGAAGTTTGGTAATGACATGACACATAAGGGACTTATATCTAGAATTTATAAAATACTCAAGCAGCAAAACAAGATAAAGGTAATCAACCCAAATGAAAAATGGGTACAGGATATGAACCAAAGAAGAAATTCAGATGGCTAACAAACACATGAAAAAATGTTCAAAACCCCTAGCTCTAAGAAATATGCAAATCAAAACAACTATGAGCTATCATCTCACCCCAGGAAGAATAGCAAAATTTAACAGAACAGCAAACAACAAATGCTAGTGAGATTGTGGAGAAACTGGAACCCTTATTAACTCTTGGTGGGAGTATAAAATGGTACAACCACTATGGAAGGCAGTATAGCACTTTCTAAAAAAATTGCAAATAGAAATGCCATTTGACCCAGCAATTCCACTACTGGGAATATACCCTAAAGAAACCATAACTGCCACCCAAACAGATACATGTACACCTATGTTTACTTCGACTTTGTCCACAATAACAAAGAGTTGCAAACAACCCAAGTGCCCATCAACAAACAATGGATGTTGAAGCTCTGGTGTATTCACACAATGGAACACTATACTGCATTGAAAAACATGACAGGAGTCCAGAGCAAAGGCTGCATAGTGGAGTGGACCTGGGACAGGGATTGTAAAACAATGAAAGAATTTTTCTTTTGCTTTTCCAAGAGGGTAGTGTACTGTGGGGGAGGGTTGGTAGGGGGGAAAAGTGCAACAATGAATGAATGAAAATCCAGTCTCTGTAAATTTTCATTTTACTGGGGGATGGGGGGAGGCTGGACGGGGAGAGAAGTGCAGCAATGAATGAATGGAAATCCAAAATCTCTGTAAATGTTCATTAAAATTATTTCAAAAAAAGAAGAGAGGGGAAAAAATGAAATGAAAAAATTAAGGAATGGAAATCCAAAATCTCTGTAAATGGTCATTAAAATTATTAAAAAAAAAGAATGTGGAAAAAAAAGAAATAATACATTTTTTAAAAACCTAAAAAACCAAAAAAGGAAAACAATGAACTCATGAAATATTATACAAAACGGGTGACCAAAAAAAATAAGAGTATCAAAGATAAAAAAGATAAATTTTAAAAACTGCAAAAATTATACTTTAAAATGGGAGAAATGCAGATTATATACTTAAAACTCTGCTTCAAAAGTAAAAATGTTTTTACTTATTTAAATGTCTTGCCAATAGTTTCTGCTGTTCTCATTAAAACATATATACAGACAAAAAAAAAATGGGTGACCCTGGAGGACATTATACTGAGTGAAATATCTCAGTCACAAAAAGACAAATACAGCATAATGTCACTGTTATAAAAGAGGAATGACATAGGGGTTGAGAGAAAACTGAGAAAGAGGGGATAAATAATGTATACTGCATTGAAACAGATGAGAGAACTATTTAAAAGGAATATATGATTAGATATTATTGTTATGACAGGAGTCCAAAAAGAAGGTAGCATGTGGAGTGTACTTGAGCCAAGGAATTAAATAACAATAAAAATATTTTTCTATTACTTTTTAAAGAGAAAAGCAAATTGGGGGAAAGGGGTAGGCAGGGAGAAAAGTGCAACAATGAATGAATGGAAATCCAAAGTCTCTGTAAACTTTCATTAAAGTAAATTTAAAATTAAAAAAATAAGAACTGCATGAAATAGTAAGATTTGATTTAATAGGGAAATTTTTAAAAAATAGGCAAAACATGGAATAAAATACACAAAAATATGAAGGAAAAAATTACTTATCTTTGAGATTTGAAGAGTGTTGAATATACCATGGACTGCTAGGAGAACAAACAAGTTAATCCTGGAGAGGGTGAAGTCAGGCTGCTCCTTGGAGGCAAGGATGCTGAAGCTCCGTCTGACATATGCTGGACATGTTGCAAGGCAGGATCAGTTCTTGGAGAAGGATGTCATGCTTGGGAGGGTGAGGGACAGTACAGAAGAAGACGACTCTTGACAAGATGAATTGATTCAGTGACTGGGATAATGGGGATAGAAGAGTTTGAAACAATAAAATTGGCAAGAGATAGAGCAAGATTTAGGCCTGTTGGACATAGGGTTGCTACGAGTTGCAGGTGACTTGACGGCACATAACAACTACAACAACAATATCTTCAGTATATATAAAGTTGTGAATGTTGAAAATGTTTTTAATTTACTATGCATTTGAACTGCAAAGAAATAATTGAAGCTTTTTGATGGTAGAAAGGCAGCAGCTCAAGGGGATGATTTTCTCTCTTTGTTGATTCAGGTAGAGGACCTTTGCCCTTTCAACATCTGTGGACTCGTCATTTCCAGGAGGCTTCTCTGTTTCTTGGGATCAATTTTCTAATATATCTAGAACGTTCTCAGTTCCTAGGTCCACAGGATGTTCTCTGCTCATGACTCTTCTTTTTTGGTGCTAATGAGGTCCCTCTGATATCCACTTGTTTATGTCTTTTATATTTCAGAAAACATTTCATCCTACCATATTAACATAATTACTTCTAATTCTCCCTCATTAACATCATAGCAGTTAGTATTTATAAGACATAGGATAATTACATCAGATTTCAAAGTAGATAGTAATCATATAATACAGAGATTCATGACCTAAACAAGTAGACACATGTATTGAGAGGACACATTTAAATCTTAAAGATTATTAAGCCAAGTAGGGAAAAGTCTTTGCATTGAACACCTGTTGTTTTTCACTATCAACATCCAGAAAATCTTTAGTAAAATTTTCCTTTTGAAAAACCTGTTCTTAGTCTAAAAACTATGATTGTTGTTGTTGTTGTTATGTGGCGTCGAGTCACTTGCAATTCATAGCTACCCTATGTACAACAGCCCTAAACTCTGCTCTGTCCTGTGGCAATCGCACTGTCACTGACACTCCCATCCTGGTTACCCCAGTCAATGAATCAATCCACCTCATAGAGGGCCTTCTCCTCCTGCACTGTCCCTCCACTCTCCCAAGCATGATGTACTTCTCCAAGGATCGATCTCTCCTTACAACATTTCCAAAGTATGTTGACAGAGCCTCAGAATCCTTACCTCCAAGGAGCCACCCAGTTTAACCCTTTCCAGGATGAACCTGTTTTCCTAGCAGTCCATGGTATTCTCAGTACTCTTCTCCAGCACCACAGCTCAAAGGCATCAATTCTTCTATCCTCCTTAGTCATTATCCAACTCTCTGATGCATACAAGTGATTGCAAAGACCATGGCCTGTATCAGACGCACCTTAGTCTCCAGAGAGACACTATTTCTCTTCAGTACTTTGGAGAGGTCCCTAACAGCAAACATTCCCATAGCATTACACCTTTTAATTTCCTGGCTGCTGGTGCCAAGAGTGTTGACCATAGAGCCAAGCAAATTAAAGCTGTGTACAATCTCAATCTCTTCACTAT
>NW_006399767.1:3050332-3052569 GCF_000299155.1 Elephantulus edwardii
GCATCCTTGATTATAGCAACTCGAGGTTTGAATTTGTTCTTCAGTTCCTTGAGCTTAAGAAATGCTGAGCGAGTTCGGCCCTTTTGATTTTCTGTCCCCAACTCCTTGCACATTTCATTGCAGTATTTTGCTTTGTCATCCTGTGCTGCCTTTCCAAATCTTCTATTCAACTCTTTAGTATCTTTAATTCTTCCTTGTGCTTTGGCTTCTCTGCATTCCAGTGCAATTTTGAGAGTCTTTTCAGACATCTATTTTGGTCTTCTCTTCCTCTTCTGTCTTTGCAATGACCGTTTGCACTCTTCCTGGATGATACCCTTGATATCCTCTCATAACTCGTCTGGTCTTCGCTTACTACTGTTCAAGGCCTCAAACCTGTTCCTGAGATGGTTCTGAAATTCAGGTGGGATAGACTCAAAGTCATATTTTGGTTCCCGTGGGTATGGTTTAATTTTCCTCAGCTTCAGCTTGAACTTGCATATGAGTAGTTGGTGGTCTGTTCCACAATCAGCTCCTGGCCTTCTTTTCACAGCTGATATTGAGCTTCTCCAGTGGTTCTTTCCACAGATGTAATCGATCTGATTCCTATGTGTACCATCAGGTGAAATCCATGTATATAACCTGCATTTATGTCTGTTAAAAAAACTTATTTGCAAAAAAAAAACAAACCCAAAACTTATTTGCTATGAATAAGTCATTGATTGTGCAAAATTCAATAATTCTCCCTACAGCTCCATTTTTGTCACTGAGTCCATGTTTCCAACTATTGAATCTTCTTCTCTATTCCCACCTTTTGCATCCCAGTCATCCATTATTATCAAAGCATCTTGATTGCATGTTCGATCGATCTTCGATTGTAAAAGTTGGTAAAAATCTTCCTTTTCTCTGGTTATTGGTGCATATATCTGAATGATAGTGGTATTCACTGGACTTCCTTTTATGTGTATGGATATTATCCTGTCACTCACAATATTGTTCTTCAAGACGGATTAGCAATTACTTTCTTAACTGTGAAAGCAACTCCATTTTCCCCCACCTTTTCATCTCCAGAGTAATATATCATATGATCATCCGATTCAAAATGCACCATGCCAGTCAATCTCCTCTCACCAATGCCTAGTATGTCAATATTTATGCGTTCCATTTCTGCCTTAACAATATCTAATTTTCCTACATTCATGGTTCTCATATTCCATGTACCAATCACTAATGTCTGCTTACAACTATCCCTCTTCCTTTGTATTTCCATACTGCAAAGCTCAACCTCAGTTGCCCTTTCTGTTATCTACATGTGTTCTGTTGTACATAGGGTTTTCAGAGTCCTCCTATTTCAGAAGTGGGTGGTGATTCTTTCTTCCTAGTCGGTCTTTAATTTGAATGTTCAGATTTAGAGAAGTATCAGACAGACCAGCATTTTTACAGAAAAAGTGAAAGATAAACCCCTTATTGTGGAGTTAGCCATTAGTATCAGTGTTGTCCCTGCCTTTGGCACATGTGTCTTTACCCACCTATTTCCCTTCTCCACCAACCACCAGGATACCCATCCACTTCTACCCACTCCCTTCAACATCTATCTCCCATTGTCCAGCCCTTGATCTGATAGTTTATATCTGAAGCTTCCTTGGCTTTTGTGATTCCAAATATGTTAGCTGCTGGTAGTTTCTTATGTTGTGACCAGTGTCTCTGAAGTTTAGTGGTATTTTTTCCTGTCCGAACAGATCCTGCACAGTTTTGGGGTCTTCAATGTTACCTGGATGGGAATAACTCACGTCTTGTCCAGGACTATGTCCGTTTAGATTGATGGCATCAACTTTCTTGTATGTCTTTGACGATACACTCAAAGCTCAAGAAATTTAAATGCTGTCTTTGTTTTAATTTTCTTCAGCTTCAATTTGACTTGCATGTGAGTAATTGCTGGACAATCTGCCCCAACCTATGATGATATTCAGTTTCTCCAAGGATTCCTTCTACAGAACTAGTCAATCTGATTCCTATATAGCCTATCAATGGAGGTCCATGTGTAATGTTGTCATTTGTGTCTTTTTAAAAATAGTATTTGTTTTGCATCTCTCTTTTTGCCAGTGATTTTGAACATTTCTTCATGTGTCCGTTGGCCATTTGAATATCTTTCTCTGTGCAAATTCTTTCTATGTCTTTTGCCATTTTGTAATCAAGTTATCAGTCTTTTTTGTGTGGAGGTCCTGTAGTATTCTGTAAACTTTTGATATATGAGATGCTTA
>NW_006399767.1:3054249-3055937 GCF_000299155.1 Elephantulus edwardii
TGAAGAGATAGAAACTCTTATACATTGTTGGATTTTCAAATGGTACAACCCACTCTGGAAGTCAGTTTGGTGCTTCCTCAGAAAGATAAACATAGAAATTCTACATGTCCCAGCCGTTCTACTGTTTGGGAATATATCCTGAGAAAATGAGAACTGAGGCACAGAGACTTGTACATCAATGCTCATAACAGTGTTATTCATTAACACAAGAACATGAAAATGGCCCAAATGTCTAACCACAATTGAATGGATTGAGAAATTATGGTACATTCACACAATGGAATATTATGCAACATGCAGGATCAATGATTTTGTAAATCACTACTTAACTTTGGAGGGACTGGAGAACATTATGCTAAGTGAACTCAGTCCCATAAGGACAAATACTGTATAAGACCATTATTGTAGATAATGTATGAGGATCTGGGTGGAACAGGAGGTTGGAAGCAGAGGGAAGAGAGGGTAAGAGGTTAATCATAGGGTAATAAAATCTGATGGGTGGAGGGAGGTATGGGTAAAGGAAATTAGAAAGATTTGGTATGAAAAACAATGTATACAAACTTTGTAAGTAAACCAGTATAAAATAAAATTTTTATATTTAAAAAATGTATTTGCAATGAATAAATCATTAAAAATACAAAATTCAGTCATTCTATTTCCAGACTCACTTTTATCACCAAACCCGTATTTCCCAACTACTATTCCATCTTCACTCTTTCCAACTTTTTAAATACATCTTGATGGCGTATGCAATCAGTTTTGGACTGCAAGATTTGGTAAAAATATTGGTAGGGGTGTAAATTGGTGCAACTACTATGGAAGGCAGTATAGCACTTTCTAAAAAAAAAAAGGTGAAAATAGAAATACCTCTGACAAAGTAATTCCACTACTGGGAATATAACTTAAAGAAACCAGAGCTGCCGCCCAAACAGATATAAGCACACCCGTGTTTATTGCTCTACAGTGTTCGTAATAGCAAAGAGATGGAAACAGCCCAAGTGGCCATCAACAAATGAATGGATAGAGAAACTGTGGTTTATTTACACAATGGAATACCATGCAGTGCTGAAAAACAAGGAATTCATAAAATATTATACCAAAAGGGTGACCCTGGAGGATATTATACTGAGTGAAATGTCCCGGTCACAAAAGGACATACACTGATTAAGCTACTTTTTACAGTGGGACTGACATAGGATTGAGGGAAAACTGAGAAAAGGGGATAAATAAAGAACATTGCATTGGAAGATATGAGGGAAAGAACTGTTTAAAAGGAATATATGATTAGGCATTATTTGCATGACCACAGTCCAGAATAAAAAGTCTAGCAAAGTGGACTGGGGGTGGGAGGATTGTACAACAATTAATTTTTTTTAAAAAAAGAAAAACAATATGGGGGGAGTAAGGGAGGGAAATGTGCAGCAATGAATGAATCGAAATCCAAGTGTTCTGTATACTTTTATTAAAATTACAATAAAATTATTTCTTTAAAAAAAGCTATAAGAAGTAGAACAAAAACAGGTGACTATCAAGACTTAAAAGAGTGTTTCTTACTTGAAAGAACGAAATGTGTTTTGGCCTTAGGCCAATTCACCAATCTTTTGCTTTACAGCCCATCCCATTATGCACTCTACTACCTGGGTTTCCTTTTACAGATATGTTGTTTTTATGTGCTGTCGAGTCAGTTG
>NW_006399767.1:3057022-3065173 GCF_000299155.1 Elephantulus edwardii
TGGATCATAACAAACTGTGGTTGACTCTGAGAAGAATGGGAATCCCAGAACACTTGATCGTTCTAATGCAAAACCTATACTTGAACCAAGAGGCAGTCGTCAAAACAGAGCAAGGAAACACTGCATGGTTCATAATTGGGAAGGGCATATGGCAGGGATGTGTCTTATCTCTATACCTTTTCCATCTGTATGTAGAACATATTATCTGGGAGTCTGGGCTCTATGAGGAGAAGTGTGGCGTCAGGATTGGTGGGAGGTCTATCAACAATCTGCATTATGCAGATGACACAATCATCCTTACTTTACAGATATCGATATTATAAAAATCTTTCTAAGCTGGTCCGCTGTGCATATTTTATAAAGAGTACAGTGCAACTTCATGTGGACACATTGCACTTATGAACTGAATTTTATTTGTACCACATAGTCTTGTGACTACTCTAAAACACCCTTCCCCATTTCAAATACTACCCACAGGTGGCTGTACTGCCCGACATTGAGAATAAGTGTTCTAGATGTTCATATAGTTACTCAAATCATGTTGTTGTTCTTAGGTGCTATTGACTATGATTCACAGTGACCTTATGGACAACAGATCTGAATTCTGTCCTATTCTGTGCCTATCCTCAGCATTTCTCACATACTCAGGTCCATTGCAGCAGTCACTGTGTCAATTCATCTGGTTTAGGGTCTTCTTCTCTTTCAGTGATCCTCACTTTTTAAAGCAGGATGTTCCTTTCCAAGGTAGAGCTTAGACATGCCCTTGGTATGTGAAATGAAGCTTTATCACTTTTATCTCCAAGGCATACTCTGCCCAAGCTTTATTCAAGATGTATCTATTTGCGCTTTTGGCAGTCCATAGAATATTCAGCACTCCTTTCCAATACTACAAAGCAATCAATTTTTCTTCTGTCATCCTTATTCATTGTTCAGCTTTCAGATGCATAGCAATTTGAAAAGCAAGATTTAAAAGATGATGGCCTGAATAAGATGCACCTTAATACTCAAAGTGACATTTTTGCTTCTTAATAATTTGGAGAGGTCCCTAATTACAAATTTTCCCAGTGGAATAGGTCTTCTTATCTTCTGACTACTGGTACCAAGTTTGTTGATTGTAGGTACGAGTAAGATGAAGTAATTGGCAGTTTTCAATCTTTCCCCCACTTATCATGATGTTTCTTATTGGTCCAGTGATGAGAATTTTCATTTTTCTGGTGTTGAGATAGAATCTATGCTGAAGGCTTCAGAGTCTCATCTTCTTCAGCAAGTGCTTCAAGTCTTCCTTACATTCAGCAAGCAAGGTCATGGCATCTGCATAACACAGGTTGTTAATGAGTATTCCTCCAATCCTATTGTCATATTCTTTATAGAATCCAGCTCCTTGAACAACTTGTTTAGCATACAGACTGAATATAACCCTGACATAGATTGTTTCTGATTTTAAATCACACAGTGTTCCTTTGCTTTGTTTGGGTAATAGCCTCTTGATCTAGGTTTAGATTTTGCATGAACACAATTAAGTGTTCTGGGATTCCCATTCTTCTCACTGCTAAACATCATTTGTTCTGATCCACACAGTCAATTGCTTTTGCATAGTTAATAAAGTGCAAATAGACTTTATTCTGGTATTCTCTACTTTCAGCTAGGAACCACCTGCCATCAGCAATTATATCCATGGTGCCAAGCCGGTGAGTTGTGGGATGATATCAAGGATATAATTCATTAAGAGAACAAAAGGTCATTATAAAGACAGAACAGAAAGAAGAAACCAAAATGAGTATCAGAGGAGATTCTAAAAATTGTCCTGGAGTATCAAGAAGTCAAAATAAGGGAAGATGATGCTGAAATAAAAGAATTGAACAGAAGTTTTCAAAGGGCAGCTCAGGACAACAAAGTATTACTATGGAATGTGCAGAGAACTGGAATTGGAGAATAAAAATGGAAGAAATCACTTGACATTTCACTAGCTGAAAGAACTGGAAAACAAATTCAAGAGTTAAGCTTCAATACTAAGAGATGCTCTGGGCAAAATCTTAATTATCCAAGAAGCAGTTAAGAACAGAGAGGAAATTCAAGGAACCCTTCTACCAAAAAGAATTAGCTGACAATGAAATATTTCAGGAAGTACCATATGGTTAAGAACCAATCGTGATAAAGGAAGAAGTTCAAGCTGCATTTGAAGGCATTGGTAAGAAAATAAGGCTCCAGGAATTGATGATGTACCAATTGACATGTTCCAAATAACAGATGCAGCCCTGGGCGTGCTTACCAGTCTTTGCTAGGAAATTTGGAAGACAACTACCTGGCCAAGTGACTGGAAGAGACCCATATTTGTTTCAATTCCTAAGAAAGATGAGCCAATATGATGTAGAAATTATTAAACAATATCTTCAGTATTGCATCAACCAAAATAGTTAAAATGTTACATTGACAGAGAACAGCCAAAAGTTCAGGATGTGTTTAAAAGAGACTGTGGCACTTAAACCATAAATAACAGCATGTAGTAGTATTAAGGTCAGCTGGATGGATAAGGCCTCTTGCGTCTTGAAGAGAGGTCGTATAGCCCTAGTGTGTCCATTTGCCATGCAAAGGTAACTTGTGGTTGCTGTGAAGCTGAACACTGTGAAACTGATGTGTCAAATACTATATTGGTTACCTATGGTGGACAGTGTTGGGTGGAGCTCCCTGATTAACACAAGCTTGGAAGCAGGAGTGGCATCCACTTCCGTAAATAGCTTGCCTCCAGAAACCCAATGAATCTAGAGAAAGAATGAAAGTCACACAAGTGTTGAGGACTTTCATTCATAGGGTCACTATGAGTCATCTATGATTTGATGGCACTTAACAATTGTCAACGAGAAGTAGTATTAACACCTAAATTAGTTATTTTGTACTTGTTGTGTGCCACTGAGTTGGAAACAACCCAAACCTAACCTCCAGTGGGTTTTCAGAGACAGTAAATCACGCAGGAGGAAATTACCCATCTTTCTCCCATTGAGCAACTGGTGAATTTGAACCCCTTGTCTTTGGAATTGCAGCATATAGCTCAGAATAGAAGTTTTGCTTGGGTAGTTTACAAATCCAAAATAAATATCCACATAATCTCCCTTTAATATTACTTGTATAAGTTTTCCCTAAAAGATGACTTCCCCTCCTTATTATGAATTAAAAAAATTGAATAAAAAGTGAATCACTAGTATTAGGAGTCGTACTTGCCATCTCATGGACAACTTTTGTTCTAAAACCACAAAATCAATTTTTTTCTTATGTTCTCCTGTTTGGTGTGCAGCCTAGGATGTACTTGGAGTCAAGCATACAACTCCAGAAATGGCTTTTATTTTGGAATTGGGTTGTGCGTATCGCTGTGCCTGCACGCGTGGTATGCCAGCCTGATCAATAGCCTGATGAGGCATGTGTGGTCTATACTGCCCAGCCCCACAATTTTCAACCTAATTAGCAGCTGCTCAAAGATGAGAAACAGGTGCAGATCCAGGGCCAGACCAGGGAAGTCTGCCTGTAATTAACAAGGAAAAAAGGGTCAGATATTGGGAAGAATATCAAATCGGCCCTCTGGGGTTAGCATGCTGGCCTCAAAGGCATAGTCACCTGAGATCTTACGCATGCTAATGTAAATTATGCAAGCTTTCAAACAACGTGGCTGCATAATCAGCTGGCAGAGAGGAAAATGATTTTTTTTAATAGAGTAGGGGGAAAAGGCATCTAAAACTTATATTTCTCATTATGTTGTGGACTATGATGAAGCGAATATATAGAGGAAATAGCAAACTTTTCCTATGATACAGTCAGAAGTGAGTTAGAGGAAGTTTTCTAAGCGACAACATCTCTTCTAGAAAAATGTGGTTATAAGGAAATTATCAGAATGTTTAGAGAATTATGCACCAGCAGACACTTGGAAGCAAATTCTTATGGACATTTGGCTATGCATAATCTGTTGGCTTTGGCCACTAACAACTTTTTTAGTAATTCCGCCCAGTGTGATCTGCTTAAAACTAACAAATGCTTACTCAGGAGTAAGTGTAGTCTGGGGAAGGTGAATGACCAAATTTGGGGACTGACAATGAGGAACAAGGTTGTCTGCCAGGTTCAGATTTCTGGATTTAGCAATTTGAAGTTTGAAATAAACATGGGTTCAGAACCCTGGTTGTACTTGCTTCATCACAGATTGGTGTTGAATGTCCATGGGGGAATGAATAATGTTCTCCAATACTTAATCTACTTAGTGAAGTTTAAAAGTAAGCCTTGGGCTCAGAGAGGACTTTGTACTTGAGTCCCTTTTAGTGTTTAATGTTTAGATTCCCAGTAAACTGTCAACTCTCTCATGCCAGATTTCCTAAACTAAAAGCAGGTCTAAATATTTTGAGCAATTGGTGATAATACCAGTCAATTTAGCCAAGTTAGTGTAACGGTGGAAACAACTCTTATGCCTTAGTTGTTTAGACAACAAAAGTCCATTTCTCACTCACAGTGCTTGTCCTGTATATTCATATCAACTTCATTAGGCTGGACAAACTGTTGTTTCCTGGGGCATTGCCAGCCTTAGGTGAAAGAGGAGATCCTGTGCCTGTATCTTTTCCATTTATATACCATGTGATGCCATGTAACACCAATATGTGGGATGAGTATTCCTTTCTTGAAGAGGAATAGTGGATATTTTTAATAGCAATAATATCCACTACAGTAACTTGCGATAGATCTATACATCTATGTAGCATTTTAGAGAGTTAATCCCAACCACTGAGGCCTGTGCATATCAGTTTGCCTTGGATAGGGCTAACATTTGAAAATTATAATCAAATGTGTAAAATGTGTGGTAGTCAGAACTCAAGGCCTTATTTTTCCAGATTTCATAATTTTCCACCTCTAAGAGTGTACAGTCACCACTTTTCTATCACTTTCTTTTGGGTGACAAATATCTGAATTTCCTTTCATAACAAGTTTTGTTGAACCTTACATAGATTCTAACTTTTGCAGTTTTTAACATTAAAGATTATTACTTCCCTTCACCTTCCTCCAAATACCTACCAAGTGCCAAGCTCTTTCTGATTTTTTTTTTCATAGAAATCTTGAAGTATTAGTTTTATCATCCCCATTTTATAGGTGAAAGAATGGTGGCTCAGGTATTTTTCTCAGATTTTTCAAGACTGAACAGCTATGTGGCAGTGCCAATATGCCAATCCAGCTCTGTCATCAAGCACATTCTTCTCATTACATCGCAGGGCCTTGGAAGATGTGGCAGGCCTGGAGGGCACCGTATCCCATGGGCTCTTCACAAAATCTGTTTCATCTTTCAGAATCTGATTCTGAGATGATTGGGGTGTGAGAGGATGGCTGAGATGACTGGAGAGTGTTAGTCAGAAGCTCTGGGGCTAGCTGCAGAATACTTGAATAGAGAAAACACAGGACACAATTTCACAATTGAAATCAAGATGACCACAGTCTTTCTTAGATCCCTTTACTGCAATGCCTGCATGCCAAGGATTCTCAGCCCTGACTGTTGACATCTGGGGTCTGATAATCCTTTGTGATGTGTGGAAAGAAGGGAATATTCTATGTGTTGTGGGATATTTGGAAGTGTTCATGGCCTCTATCCTTTAGATGCTGTCACCACTGCCTCCTTGGTTAATTATGCCATCATCATACATTCATTACACAACATTAAATGATCTTCTATTAGATGCTAGGCACTTTGCTGGCTGGAATTGTGGAGAAGTAGTAGTCTTCCCTGAATGCTGTTTGTAATTCCACATCTGTAAAGGAGTAAAAAATATAGAGAAATGTTAAACAATTGAAGTTGCTTTTGAGGGGGATGCACACACAAATATTGAAGATTTTAACATCTGCAAATAGAGACTTTTTTTTAAGTTGTTGATTGCTATCAAGTTGCGAATGACTCGTAGCAACCCTATGAACCAAAGGCCTGAAGCCTTTCTATAACTATCGTCATTTCTCCAGGTTCATAGAGTTTCCAGAGTCATGCAATTTAGGAAGTGGATTCAACTCCTGCTTCCAAACATGTCTTAAACTGGGAGTTCCACCAAACACTGTCCACCATAGGCAGCTGTTATGGCATTTAACCCCAATGATGCAAGGTTCAGTTTCACAGCAAACCCAGATTACCTCAGGACAGCAAATTGACAGAAGACTGCGCTGTACAAATTAGAAGAATGTTCCTCCAAAATAACATTAGGTCCTCGGGACCAAAAGACATTTAAATGTAAGGCCTCTCCATATGCACATATGAACAAAAGATGAACAAAGGGCCTTCAGCCTTTGTATAACTATCATCATTTCTCCAAGTTCATAATCTCCCCAGAGGTATGCAGTTTAGGAAGTGGGTGGTGCTTCTGCCTTTAAACCTGAGTCAATCTGGAAGCTCCACTAAACACTGTCCAGGTGGGAAGTCAATTATAGTGTTTGACACCACTACGGCACAGTTGTCTATCATCAGAGCAATTCCAAGTTACTTCAGTAAAGCAAATATTCATCCCAAATAAATTAACATTTGGCCCTTGGGCCCTATGACATTTTAAAATGCTGGCACACCCAAATGCTGGTAGACTAAGAGGGGAAAAAGATTCTGTTAACTCCTAGATTCCTCTATTTCTTCCCTGGCATTAATTCTAACCACTTCTTATCCAGGGACACATTACAACATAAAAAAAAAATGCCTTTGAATAAACTATCTGGTCTCAAAGGTTCAAGGATTCATGGCTCTGAATCTAGAAAGGGCTATAAATTTTTTACAATTAGCTTGGTTCTGACTCAGGGTGACACAATGTTACTATAGGAACTGCCCCATGATTCCAAGGTTATGCTGTTCATGGAAACATACTACCACACGCTTCTCTTATGGAGTAGCTGGTGGGTTTGACCTTCCAGACTTTTGGATAGCAGTCAAGTGTTTAACCATTGTCCTTACAGGGCTCCTCAGAAACAAACTGAGATATGGAAGAAAAGAATGAAAAAGTATATCTTAGAAAGATGATGGGAATGATAAGAAGGACACGAAGGCAGACTGGAAAGAATATTGGAAAAAAGGTAAAAATGACAGATAACGGTCAGAGTTAGTGCAAGAGAGCAGCAAGGTCAGCCAATTTGGAGTCATAAAAGCTGAGATCAAATCATCAGACCTCGGAAGACTTGTCTGAGTCTTTAATGTCATGTCTAGAATGGTAGAGATAATCAGTGTCTTCAGATGGGTTTCAAAAGGGCTAAACACGTCATACTTTTCCTTAATCACACGTTAGGTATTAATTAATGTACTTATCGTCTCACTTCTCAATTTGATGGCACCTCAAAATAGAATAATTTTTTACATTAATGTGTTTCCCACATAGAGACCATTAGCACACATGTATCTGTGAATCAGTGCAGGCCACAGAGTAGTCTAAAGTTATCACACCCCTGACAGAATGAAACCAAAGGTTTTAAAATGGATGGGGTCTTGGAAAAGTGAACTCCTCCTCCTCCTCCAACTCCTACTCCTTCAACTCCTCCTCCTCTTCCTCCTCCTCCTCCTTCCTTGAAGGACATATTCAGAAAAGTATAAAATATAAACATTCAGAAAAATATAAAGTCAAGAAGACATGTAGATTTTGACAAATAGAAGCCTTTTTAAGTATTAAAAAAACTCATGAAAATAAAAGTCAAAGATTATAGAATTTCCTGCTATGAGAGTTTTAAGACTACATACAATTATATGTTTTTTTCACTCATTATTGGTATAGCTGTCTGTGTCAAGTGCCCTCTGAGGAGTAAAAGTAAGCTATCTATCACAGCTATATTATCTCCTACTAATCCACTAAGTCCCACCCCCGAACCCCTCCAAAAATTTAAAAAATAAATAGATAAATAAAAAAATTAGCCAAAATAAACAAAAAGCCCAGTTGCCATCAAGTTGAATCTGAACTTTTGTGACCACCCATTCACTTTAGAGTAAAACTCTGCTCCAAAGGGTTCTTTTTTTGTGGTTTACTTTTGTTTGTTTTCAGAAATTATATTTTTTTATTTTAACCAAAATTCACAGAGACTTTGGATTTACATTCATTCATTGTTGCACTTTCCTCCTTGCCCAACCCTCACCCCAGTTGGCTTTTCTATTTGAAAAATAAGATAGATAGATAGATAGAT
>NW_006399767.1:3065578-3069288 GCF_000299155.1 Elephantulus edwardii
GTTTGTTGATGGGTACATGGGTTATTTCCAACTCTTTGCTATTGTGAACAAGGTAAACATAGGTGTGCACATATCTGCTTGGGTGGAAGTTCTGGTTTCTTTAGGGTATAGTCACAGTAGTGGAATCCTGGGTCAAATGGTATTTGCAACTTTTTGAGAAAATGCCATATTGCCTTCCGTAGTGGTTGCACCATTTTACAGTCCCACCAACAGTAAATTAGGGTTTTAGTTTCTCTGCAACCTTGGCAGCATTTGTTGTTTGATGTTCTGTTAAATTTTGCTATTTTTACTGGGTTGAGATGGTCCAAAGGGTTTTTGATGAAAGTGACCTTTCAGAAGTAGATCATTGGTGCAACCACTGTGAAAGGTGGTATAGCACTTTCTCAAAAAGTTGCAAATAAAGATACCATTTGACCCAGCAATTCTTAGTGACCCTACAAATAAAGAATGTAAACTTTACCCAATCCTGTGCCATCCTCATTATCTCTGATATACTTGAACCCATCATTAGCGTCACTGTGTCAATCCATCTTGTTGAAAGTCATCCTTTCTTTTGCTTACCCTCCAGCTTTCCAAGCATAATGTCTTTTTGTAAGGAATGACCTCTGAGAACAACATGCTCAAAGTATATGAGGTAAAGTTACATTATACTTACCTCTAAAGACCACTGTGGTTGCACTTTCTCTAGATATGTTTGTTCTTTTGCAAGTCCATAGAATTTTCAGTATTCTTCTCCAACCTCACAACTCAAAGGTATGGGTTCTTCATTTGTCATTCTTAATCATTTGGAAAGAATGGTTAACTGCCTCTGGAAACCCACTGTAGGGTCAGCTATGGGTAAGTTCTGACTATAAGGCACACATTAAAAATAACAGTATTTCTGCTTGCTGAAACTTGAGATAATCAAGACAGAACTTGGTATTATAAGCATGATGAGTTGCTCTAACAAATATTTTAAAGTGGTTCTGTAATTTTAAATATTTTAAAGTTCTGGAATTAGGTGGAGGGTATATCCTGGAAGACATCAAGATGATTCTCATCACTGGACCAATACCATGATAGATAGAGAAGAGACTGAGGTTGTTTATAATTACAACTTGCTTGGCTTCACAATCAACACTCTTGGCACCAACAGTGAGAAATTAAAAAGATGAATTGCCCTGGGGAAATCTGCTGTCAGAGACCTCTCCAGAGAACTGAGAAGCAACAATGTTCGTCTAGAGACTAAGATATGCCTGATCTAGGCCAAAATCTTTGCAATTACTTGCTATTTGTATTTGACTAGGGTTGACAGAAGGAAAATTGATGCCTTTGAGTTGTGGTGCTGGAGAAGAGTCTTAAAAATATCATGGAACACCAATAAAACAAATAGGTCTCTCTTGGAGAGAGTAAAACCAAGTTTCTCCTTGGAGTCTAGGATTTTGAAGCTCTATCTCACATACTTTGGGCACGTGGCCAGAAGGGACAGATCCTTGGAGAAGGACATCCCCGTAAGAAAGGAAGAGGGACAGTGTTGGAGAGGAAGACCCCGGATGAGATGGATTGATACAGTAACTGGGGCAGTGGAGGTAGGTATGTTGGTGTCAGTGAGATTGGCTCAGAACAGAGCAGACTAAGCTATTTGTCCCTATGAGTCACAGAGTACTCGACAGCACATAACAACAGCAGCAACCTATCCTGGAAGACTTGTTAGATGTCATCATGGTCAACTACAACTCATGGGGACCTGTTGAACAACAGAGCTGAATCTTGCCCTAACCTACACCATCTGCCATCATAAATGCCTAGATTGTCTTGATTAGATGGCTGGTAGGGCCACATCAATCAAAGGCAATTCTCATGAGGACGTGGAAAGAAGTGAAGAGAGTTGTAACAGCAGAGATGATATAGCTAGTGAAAAGGACAAGATAGAAACAGTGGCAGCAGAACCAGGCAATTGGTGTGAGGTAATGTGGGAGTCAATCTATGGACAATGAGAATGCAAGGGCTTTGAACAAGAGGCTTTCTTTTGCAGCAGGACACCCTTGGGTAGATGTTAACACAACTAACTTTGCCAAACCACTAGGTTTGCTTTTAGGTTAAACTTTATGTCAGAATAAGGTGCCTCTGAGAACTTATTGAAGAGCTAAAGGGCTTTGTAACACTTTCCAAAGTAGGGCAGAGACTAGGTTGGTGGAAACTAGAGATCAAGGAATCAGAAAACAGAAGATGGAGAAAAAAGGAGCACAGGAAGCAGAGCTGCCTTGGTTGCAAAATTGTGTAGCCCCATAACCCCTGGGATCTTAAATGATGAGTCCATAATTTCACAGGTGTCAAAGAGTCAAATCCTCACTAACTTAGTTTCAGAGTGTGGAGCTGCCATTCACGAGTTCCAGGGGAAATGGGGTCACAGCTGTTTCCCAAAGTAGAGAGGGTAAAGTTTGCATGCCAAAGAGGCAGAAGAATAGGGCCTAGTGAAGCCATGGTGGTGAGTTTGAAACTCAGTTAGCTTAGCAGAATGGAACAGTTTATAACAGCCAAGTGAACAAGAGTTGGCATCCCAGGGGGTCTGGAATGAAATGTACTGTCAAGTTGGAACCAACTCATAGCTGTCCTTACAACATGTTTTCAGGAACAGTAAACCACATCAAAGAAGATTGCCCATCTTTCTCCTTCAGAGCAGCTGATGGATTTGAATCTTGTGCCTTTGGATTGGCAGCATAACTCCTTACCACTAAGCCACCAGAGCCCCTGTAGGCCGAGAAGGCAGAGCTAAAGTCTAGGGCTTTTACCCAGACTCCATAGAGCATGGAGAGTCTCCGTAGAACATTCAGAGTCTAGAGGGAATCATTGCCTAGAAGGTCTCAGAAAACAGAGTCATTCTTCAGAGTTAATGTAAATTGTTAATTTTGGTTTTGTAACTGCTCATATTTGTGCTTATATTTCTTTCTTTCCTTTCAATACCTTTCATTTGTAATAGAAATGTCTACCTGGTGCCTGTTTTCTACTATAATAGTTTTGAAGCAACTAACTAGTATTCTAGATCTACAGTACTAAAATTTTGAGGAATTTTGCTGCTGGTTGGAATTTAAACATGGAGCTGATTTGATTTGTGGGGGAATGGTATGATGAGATAATAGTGTTTTGCATGTGGCAACGATATGAATTCTTTGTGAAAAAGGTGACATGTCATGGATTGAACTGTAACCTTCAGAAACATTTCTCAATTTGGCTAGGTGATGATTCTCTGTGGTTTGACAGTTATATGATGATGTAATCTGGAAGTTATGGAATAATATAAACATCCTCATCATGTGATCTGATCAGCCAATCGGTTACAAGAGGAGCAAGGTGAGATGTAACATTTTTGCTCTGGACTCATCTCATCTCACCTCTGATCTAAGGAGACTTTCCCTGGGGTTTGAATTTATTTCTATAAGAGATAAAGGGAGAAGACGTGAATGGAGCAGGAAAGACCCTCCTTACTATCACCAAGAAAGAACAGCCAAGAGCAGAGCAAATCCTTTAGACTGAGGGTCTCTGAGCTGAGAACCTTCTTCTAGGAAGACTGATTCCAAGATACACGAAAAGCTCCACTGAATTTTGGGGTCACAGATGTTGATGCTCAGTGAAATATCTCAGTTGCAAAAGGACAAATATTGCATGGTGCCACTGCTGTAATATGGGACTGATATCAGGGTGGGGGTAAGACTGAGAAAAACTGGATAAAT
>NW_006399767.1:3069708-3119613 GCF_000299155.1 Elephantulus edwardii
TTTCCCCTAGAACCAGTGTCCTAAATTTGCACTTTTAATCTTTCCAACTGTAAGAGAATATATGTTAGTTTGTTGAAGTGCTACACTTTCAGTATTTCTGTAATATTTAGCAATATTTTTATAATACTATGTAGTATAGTAGCACTAGATAAGACACAGGGTAATCTAACATTAACAGAGGAACTAGGCTGCAAAAATTAACAAACTAGACTCTGCTTTGAAGATGCTAGTTTACTTAAAATTTTTGGTTAGAATCAGAATAGAGAGATTTGGGACAAGTAGGAGAGAAATGACTTAGATTACTAATAAAGGAATTAGATGTGGCTAATGGGTGGATTGACTAACAAGGGAAGAAAGAGATTTTGAAGCAATCAATTAACTCAGTCTGAAAAAATGAACAAAAGAAAAGTCATTATGCAAAATTAGAGCCATTTAGCTTTAGGGGAAGAATGTAAGATTCCTGATTGTGACAAAAAAAAAAAGACAGGGAAAGAGGGCACATTTCTGTTTGAGGGATCTCCAATTCTGTTAACAGGTTCTGTATGATGGATATTACAAATCTCACTTCTCACTGTACACCCTTTTAAATGGAATTAAATCAGAAAAGATTTAAATTTGAAGCAAGTTGGTAAAACATCTCTTACCTTGCTTTTTATCATTAGCTGATGTTACTAATTAAGTTTCAAATAGGATTGCTCTAAGTCTTTATCTTTTTAGTTATAGACTAAATAAAGCCTATGGTACCTTAAGTACCACAATATGTTACAGTACTGGACCTGGTGAACATCTGTTGATAAATAGATTGGTGCTGTTGAACTTGATGTAGCTGATTTAAGTTTAAATTCCTGTCATGATGTTCATTTGTCTTCAACTACGATATAAGATATTCAGATTTAATAATTGAAAGTCAAAGAAACAAACCATTTAGTCTCTTTTTATTAGATGAAAAGTCTAAAGTGCACATTGTTCTTTCCATGGTTTATTTAAGGCCATGTGATAAGTAAATTTAAGTTGACATTCTTATGTCTAGGAAATCTGAAATTACCTAGCTACAACTAGTTTCTCAGTTTATTATTCAACAAATACCAGGATAAAACATGTGCCCTGTGGGACTGAAATGTTCTCACAGGTGTCCTACATTACATTGTCCCTTATTAGCTGTAGGGGACAAAACAGCATCAACAATAGGACGGCTATATTTTAGAATTTAGAACTTAATAGAGTAGCATCATTAGCTATTTCAGTCAAGTTCAACAGCTGCCCTTAATTCTTTTAAAAATGCAGGGTCTCAAAATAGACAGAATAAGATTTATAAAAATAGATTTGTCTGTCACTTCTAATTTTAATTTTGCAAACAAGTTGTGCTTCAATGGAAATTTGCAGCTAGATTGAGCATCTGGCAATAGAAATATTGTCATGACTTTCATGGTTTGGAGTCAGACTACAAAGGATAATTGGTAAAGATGATTTTTTTGGTTTGAATAGCCTAAATGATTTTAGCTCACTAACCTGGTGACAGATGGTGAGTATAGTTATCATCAACTCATTTTTATGAGAGGAAGGACACTGAAGAACTAAAGCATTGAATCATTTCCTGCTTCAGTAATGTGTCAATGTGGAGTGAGCTCCAGCTGTGGTCTGGAGTCTTACCTTGAAATTAACTGGCTATGTGATTCGGGACACATCTTTGCATGCTTAGACTTTCATTTCCTCAGCTGTAATAGAGTTCATTAGACACAACTCAATGTGTGGCCCACAGACTTACAGAATTGACATTACCTAAAAGTTTGTTAGAAATAATGAATCTCAAGTCTTACCCTGAATAAGAATCTGAAACGCATTTGGAAAAGATACTATGCACACTGCGGTTCAAAAAGTCCTGGATTTGAGGACCTTAAGGCTTCCTTACACTTGTAACAGATGATTGTGTTAGGCCAAAGTGTGAGTGGGATGATTATCCTACAGGCCTCAGTAGAGTGCCAGGGCCTGCATTTATGATAGATAAATGAAAACAACAAAACACAAACCCCCAAACAAGCAAGCAAACTTCAAAGACAATCATGGACCAGAATGATTTTGAAAACCCAGAAGATTCCTTGAAGTCATATTATTATTGTTGTTATTGTTCGGTAACATTGAGTTCGTTCCAACTCACAGAGATGCTATTTATAATAGAGCAAAATACTGTCTGATCCTTTGCCATTCTCACAATCCTTGCTGTGTTGGAGTTCTTTGTGGCCATCACTGCGCAAGTCCTTCTTATTGAGTCTTCTTTTTCACCAACCCTCTTCTTTACCTGGCATTATGCCTCTCCTTCTCTAGACACCAGCCCCACCTGTTAACACATCCAAAGTGCATGAGATGAAGCTGTACCTTCCTCATTTCTAAAATGCATTCTGACTCTGCAACTTTCAACACAGATTGTTTGGTATTTCCATACAAATATATTAAGTTCATAATATATTCAATATTCTGCACCAACACCATTATTCAAAGACATCAACTCTTCTTTGGTCTTTCTTCTTCATTGTCCAGCTTTTGCATGCATAAGAAGTTATCAAAAACATCATAGTCATTTGCACCTTAGTCTTCAAAGTCACATCTTCATTTTCTAACATGTTAAAAAGATTTTTTTGCAGCAGATGTGAAGTCACACCTGTGTTCAATTATTTTCTTTACGGAAGAGCATGAAAGTCCTGCGTTCTCATACTGACTTACTATTTTTAAACAAAACAGTCTGATTTCCACATCGAGAGGACAGTTGCCCCTTACCTCTCCCTGCAATTGCGGTATCTTTGTGGTCCAAACACCAAATCAATCTTGCCTTTTCTTCAGAAGCTGCTTCTCTTCCGCTTTCTCAGCCTTGCCTTTCAGGCATCACATTACTGCCAGGCCATTTGCACCATCTGCTCATTAAGTGTCAGTTGATGGGAGGACACCTGGTGACTGTGAAGTCGGCCCAATACTCTGAGGGGAATCAGTAAAGTGGTAAAAAAAGGCACAAAGATGCAAAGACCTTGGGAATCCAGCCGGTTGAGTTTCAGAGGAAGGAAGGACGAGGAGAGGAGCAGGTCGAGCTTCTGAGGCCCAGGGCAGTCTTTTCATTTCCTGACCTTGTGCTCTGTGAGCTCAGCCCTGTGAGGGGAGAGTGATTCCTTGGGAAGCAGGGTACATACATTTTCTGCTGAACAGTTGCTTCCTGCAAAGTAAATGATACACAGTGAGCCTGTTGGGGTACCTGTTGGAGTGAGATTGTTATATTTCTGAAAAAGCACCTGTGTGTCCAAGTCACTAGCTAGGTCATTGTTTCTAATTCCACAAGGCATCTATCATCAACTTTTTATCATTTCTTAAAGTAGATTCTGACTGACAAACCCAGCTCTAACAGCAGAAATATGGCCAGAGGGCTACTCTCTAGAAGACTAGGCCTTAGTAACCACATGAAGGGCCGCAGGCCAGATTTAGGACACACGGTCTCCGACATACTCTAAGGATCTTCAACAGTCAGTCAAAATCTCCTTCTCAGCCCCAGAGTTAGTCAAAACTAACTGTCACATGTTTAGGTCAAGGTTTCAATTTCTCACAGAGTGACTATATCCTGCTTCAAGTCAGGTAATGAGATATATATGTTTGTTAAAAGTATCAGTAGTGGTGGACGTGAGGATAGCTTGGGCTCAGAGGAACAACAAATGGGTCACTCAGGAATTCTTTGTAAATAAATAGTTAAAACAGTTGCATGGAGAGAAGAGTCCTGGTGTTACAGTGGTGGGAGTACTAGGCTGCTAATTGAAAGGATAGTTCAAACCCACTAACTGGTGGTTGGGTAAACGATGTGACAGGCTGTTTCTATAACAATTACAGCTTTTGGATCCCTGTGGACTGTTATCCTGCTCTGTTTGTAGAGTTGCTTTGAATTGGAGCGAAAGGGACTGCAGTGGGTTTGGGTTTTGAATACGGGAGAGGAGACAAGTACACAGAAGAATAATCTCAGGGTCAGAATCTCGACTTTAAAACTTCTTGTGTAACTGTGGGAAAATAACTTGTGTCTGTCTCAATTTCCTTCTCTGTAAAATAAGATAATGACAGTAAATTAGCATCATAGGTTTGAGTAGGGGCTGAATGAATAAATATATGTGTGTTGTTATGTGCTGTCAACTCAGCTGACTGCCAGCAGGTTTTCAAAGGCATTAAATCATGTGAGTAGAGATTGCCCATCTTTCTCCTGTGGAGCAGCACGTGAATTTGAACCATATGCCTTTGGGTTGGCAGCCACCTTCTTACCACTAGGCCACCAGAGTTCCCTAACACATGTGTGATATAGAGGAACTGCCTTGTAGTACTCTTATTATTAAAGAAGTAAGATTGTTCCCTTGTTTTATCTCTTTTTTTCCAACAGAGAATAGAAGCTGCTTAAATAAGTTGTTATGATCAGCATTCTATATGTGGATTCCAGGACCAAAAGAAAGGTGTTAAACTTTTTCTATCTTTCTACTTCTTGTCAAGTTTTCTCTCGCATTACCTTACTGTTTGACTCCTGGCTTCAGTCAGAGAAAATAAGGGAGGGGGGGCGGAAATCTATGTAATGATTCTTTCCAATAGTGTCTTCCTTGTTAGCATCTGCTCGACTACTAGTAGATATTGATGTATTGAAGGTTCCCTCAAGCTTGTTCAAAGGGAATTAAATTTAATTCTCAGCAATGAGAAGAGGCTCAGTTTGAGGTAAAGTATCTTGCTGCCCTTAAAACTAACTTCTGGCCCTCACAATTGATGAAGTCAAGGGTGTCAAACTCAAATATTGAGGTGTATAATCTGACTGAAATTCAGTAAGCAGGAATAAGACGCACAGGTAGTCTCTTTTCCCTCTTCACTTTACATAAAGGTGAAGTTGCAGAGACCTGGTACTGTACTCAGAGACTAATAACACAGTATAAGTGCAGTAAGTAAGAGTAACTCACGCCTTACGCTGAGTATAACATGTACTGGGAAGAGTGGAAGGAACTGCGGTGATTCCTTGGTTGAACTGATTGTTACATAAAACGTTTGAATCCACTAGTTTCTCTGTGGGTGACAAAGTGGCAGTCATCTTCTGTAAAACTTACAGCCTGGTAGAGGGAGCTCTAGTGGCCTAGTGGCAAGAAGCTGTGCTGCAATCCTGAAAACATGCAGTTCAAGGCTACCAACTGCTCCATGGAAGAGGGATGGGCAATCTCCTCCTGTGCAATTAACTGACTCTAAAAACCCACCGGAGGGTCAGCTGTGGGTCAGTTCCAACTCTATGGCAGACAACAACAATGCACTTTAGAATAGTTCTCTGTTCTGTAGGGTTGCTGTAAGTCAGAATGGACAGCAGTAGGTTTAGTTTCAGTTTACTAGGGAGAATGGGAAACTGGAACCATCATAATCCCTTTAATGAGTTACAGGAAATTCTTACTGCTGGTTATATTTTTTTTTTTATGAAAACTCCAAACTCTGGATTTTCTGAAATGTGAAATCTCTAGGCTTTACAATGTCAGCTTAAAATTTTAGGTGTCAGAACACAGAGTGACCAAATAAAACATATTTACAAGTTGAAGCTGGTGACGACCCGTGGTTCATAGTTTTGCTGTCATGGGGTTTATTAAGTTGGCAAAGAAACCTCTTTATGCTACTCAGTATAAAAACACTGCATGTACTTGGTATGGAACCAGGTGCTATGGGGAGAGAGAAAGGATCTTAAGAGAGTTCACAAGATACACACCATGCATATGAAGCTATTTTATTCTGAAATTAATTTCCACAAAGTTACTAAAGTAATACAAAGAATTCCTGCGTATGATTCACCAAGATTCTCCAGGTATGATTCGTAATTTATAATATTTGATGTCTTATTTTCTCTTTGTTTTGTGTTTCCTCTGTCTCTGTTTCTCTTCGTGTGTCTATCTCTCTGTATAATAGATAACTAATGTGTGTGTATATGTGTATATACACATATGCACATGTATTACCCACAAAACCTTTAATATTAACTTGAAGATGTGCTATTCTTTCACTTCTATTCCGTATATTTACTAAGAACAGGAATATCCTCTTATATAGAAATGAAACAAAAATAAACCTGTTGCCATTGAATCAGTTCCTGCTCATGGTGACCTCAGAGAACAAAGTCCTGTACTTTGTTCTATTTGGACACCTACTGGATGGAATGAAGCTATAGATCTCCATGGAAACAGACTGCCACATCGCTCTTCCATAGTGTAGCCTGTAGTTTTGTGTCACCGACTTCTAGATGAGTAAGTAGTCAAGTGCTTAATCACTGCATCACCAAGTTTCCCCTTAGTCTCCATATGTACCCCTATGATCTATGTATTGCAAATGCAATTAGCACAAGCCGGAAACTCTGGTGCACAGCGAGTTGCGCTTTTAATCCAAAGTTGGCACCTAACTGGAAATTCAAATCCACCAGCAGCTCTGTGGGAGAGAGAGAAGCAATCTCTTCAGTGCCATTTACAGCCTCAGAACACTCTCTGGAGGGTCACGTATGAGCTCATTCCAACTTGACGCCAGTAAGTTTTAGTTCTTCTGAAAGCTTTCAATCCAGGTTAATGTGTTTGTGGTTTGTGGCATGAATTTTAACAGTGATGTTGCATCATTCTCTGTGTGAGAAAGCTACACAGATACACCTCGGAAATAATGTGGCTTTATTTTGAACCACCACAATAGAGTGACTATTAGAATAAAAGGAGTCCCAGGCATTTTTTGTTTCCCTGGAACATATAAAAGTCATGGTTATCCAGTATTGCGGTCTATTAAGTGTGCAGTAACATTATGAAAATGCTTTAATATTGTGAGAATTTCAAAATGTGACACAGAGACTTGAAATGAGCACATGTTGTTGGAAAAATGGCGTTGATAGACTTGCTTCAGGCAGAGTTACCACAAATCTTCAATTTGTTAAAAATACAGCATAAACAAACCCAGTGTGACAAAGCACAATGAAACAAGGCTTACCTGTAATGGGAATATTTGAGAGAGGCCCTCGGTGTTCTTTGGAAAGGGAAAACATTGACTATAGAAACACAGGGCCTCCCAAATAACGTGTTGCTATAGATTTTGTTATTGATGTTTTGTTTCTTAAAACATTCAAGTCAAATTTTATGGAAATGCTATTCCATTGCTCCTCTTCTACATTTTGTCATTATCCGACGTATGTGATCTTTAGATCTATGTAATGTTGAAATAATAGGCAAACTTGTGAAGTTTGTTCAATTAATAGCTAAAAATAACAGAAGACCAAAGCAAATGTAATTCACAACTAAATTTGATACTGGGGCCTGCTTTATTAATAGGTCCTTATGAAGCTTTAAATATGAAGCAAGAAACAGCACGGATTAAAGCTCGTGAGTTGTTGCTGTTATGTGCCCAAAAGTTAACTCATAACAGCCCTGTGAACAGAACTGAACCTTGCCCTATTTGTCACCATTCTCTCCATCTCTGGTATACATGAACCCATTTTTATAGTCACTGTTCCAATCCATCTTGTTAGGGGTCTTCTTCTCTTTCTCTGACCCTCTATATTTCTCAGAATAACGTCTTTTCCTAAGAACTAGCCTTTTCTGACTACATGCTCAAAGTATGTCTGTGGGATATTCTTCAGGACCACAATTAAAAAATATTTATTCTTCTGTCATCCTCATTGTTCAAGTTCCAGATGCATAACAAGTAACTGGAAAAACCACAGCTTAGATAAGGCATACCTTACTGTTAAAACTTAAAACATTACTCTTTAGCACTTTGGAGAGGCCCTTAATAGCAGATTTTCTTAATATAACATGTCTCTTAATTTCTTGACTGCTGTTATGATGGAGGTTGATTATGGATCCAAGTAAAATGAAATAATTGACAGCTTTGATTTTATCCATCTAGCATGGTATTGGTTATTTATTTGCACACCAAAGAAATTATTGTTTTGGTTGCTTTGTTGTATTATAATTGTTTTGTTGTGATAAGAGGCCATGGTACTTGGAATATTATAGCTAATGTCAGATGGATCTTGGCTGAAAACAGAGTACAGGAGGAATGTCTTTCTGTGTTTCATTGACTATTCAAAGACTTTTGATTGTGTGGATCACAATAAACTGTGGCTGACACTGAGAAAAATGGGAATGCCAGAACACTTGATCATGCTAATGCAAAACCTATACCTGGACCAAGAGGCAGTCATCAGAACAGAACAAGGAAACACTGCATGGTTCAAAATTGGGAAGGGTGTATGCCAGGGATGTGTCCTATCTCCATATCTTGTCAATCTATATGTGGAATAGATTATCCAGGAGGGTGGGCTCTATGAAGAGAAATGTGGTATTGGGATTGGAGGAAGAGTCATCAACAACCTGCATTATGCGGATGACATAACCCTGCTGAAAATGAAACTGAGGTGGACCTGAAACGTTTGCTACAGAAGATCAAAGATTGCAACTTTCATTATGGATTGAAGTTCAACATCAAGAAAACAAAGATTCTTACCACTAGGCTGATTAGTAGCATCATGACAGATGGTGAAGAGATCGAGATAGTTAATAGCTTTAGTTTGCTTGTCTCTACAATCAACACTCATGTTACCAGCAGCCAGGAAATCAAAAGGCAAATTACATTGGGAAAGTATGCTGTCAGAGACCTTTCCAATGTACTGAAGAGCAACAATGTCAGTCTGAAGACTAAAGTGCACCTGATACAGGCCATGGTCTTTGCAATTACTTGCTATGCATGAGAGATCTGGACAATGACTAGGGATGATAGGAAGAGAATTCATGCCTTTGAGCTGTGGTGCTGGAGAAGAGTACTGAATATAACTTGGACTGCAGGAGAACAAGTTCATCCTGGAGAGGGTGAGACCAGGCTGCTCCTTGGAGGCAAGGATTCTGAAGCTTCATTTAACATACTTTGGACATGTTGCAAGACAAGATTGATCCTTGGAGAGGGATGTCATGCTTGGGAGAGTGGAGTGACTGCTCAGGAAAGGAAGACCCTGAATGAGATGGATTGATTCAGTGACTGGGGCAATGGTGGTAGGTGTATCAGATACAATAAAATTGGCACAGGTTACGTCAGGGTTTAGGGCTGTTGTACATAGGGTCACTATGAGTCACAGGCAACTAGATGACACATAACAACAACAACAACAACAACTGAAACTGCCTCATAGCTAGCCCTCCAGTGGCTTTTCAGAGGCAGTAAATCATATGGGAGGAGTCTGCCCATCCTTCTCCCACAAAGCAGCTAGTGAATTCAGATTGTATCCTTTCAGGATGGCAGCTCAGCTTCTTACCACTAGACCACCAGAACCTCTGTGATTTTTTTTATTGTTGTTAGATGCCATCAAGCCGAGTACAACTCATAGCGACCCTATGAACAAAAGATCTAAACTCTTTTCTCTCTGGTGCCATGTTCACACTTCCTGACACAAGAGCCTATTATAGCAGTCACCCTGTCAATCCATCTGGTTGAGGATCTCCTTCTCCTTCACCAACCCTTAACCTTTCACATCATCATGTCCTTCTCTAGGGAATAGCACCTCCTAACAACATGCCCAAAATATGTGAGGCAAAGCCTTATCATTCTTGACTCCAAAGAGCACTCTGGCTGCACCCTCTCAAAGACATATCTGTTTGTTCACTTGGCTGTCGATGGGATGTTCAGGGCTCTTCTCCAATACCACAGCTCAAAGGCACCAATTCTTTTTCTATAATCCTTATTCATTATCCAGCTGTCGGAGTTATAGCAAGTAATCGGAAAGTCCTCACTTTCAGCAAGTAAGGTTGCATCATCTGCATAATGCAGGGGATTTTTTTAGAGATGCCCAATTGCATCATCTTCAAATTAAGAGAAGGAATACTTCTTTGCCTTTCTGAAACCTTAAAATATTTCCAAAGCTTTAAGAAAATGTCCAAAGCTTTGCCTTTCTATAAAAGAAAATACAACACAGGTAAAGATTCTCCAATCATTTTCAAAGGTTATGAAGCTTGAGTTACATTGCTCACAGGGAACTGTGCTGTTAACTCAAACATTAAACCTCTCTGATTCTTTGAATCTGCCAGTGGCTTTGTAGTAGTAGAAAGATGGACAGTCTCCTTTGATGTATTTCAAGCCTCAGAAAACAGCTGGAGGGTCAGCTATGAGTTGATTTCAACTCCATGGCAGACATCAACAAAATATTTTTTCTTTTACTTTTCAAAGAGAAGAGCAAAGTGGGGAGGGGGGCGGTTGGGTAGGGAGAAAAGTACACGAATGAATGAATGGAAATCCGAAGTCTCTGTAAACATTCATTAAAATGAATAGTAAAAAAGAAATTCTAGTTTTGTCCTCTAGGACTGTAATTCTACAGAAACACTTTTAGAGATCCAAAGATTCGAGCAGCATTACAGAGCAGTGGTAAAGTATGAAGTTTTGAATCAGTTGTTATTGTTATTAGGTGCTGTCGAGTAGAATATGACTCATACAACTCTATGAACAACCTACCTGTATCCTGTCTAATCTTGTGCTATCTTCCCACTCTTGATACACTAGATCACATTTTATGGCAGTGACCGTGTCAATGCAACTGATAGAGGGTCTTCTCTTTCGTGACCGTTCATCTTTCAAAGCACCATTTTCTTCTCTAAGAAATAAACCCTTCCTAGCAACATGTCCAAATTATGTAGGCAAAGATTCATCATCTTTGCCTCCAAAAAGCACCTGGCTAAACTGTCTTCAAGATACATTTGTTTATTCTTTTGGCAGTCCTTGGAATGTTCAGCGCCCTTCTCCAACACTGCAGCTTAAAGGCATCAATTCTTCTATAATCTTTGTTCATTGTCCAGCTCTCACATGTATGGATGCACCTTAGTCCTCAAACTGATATCATTACTTATAAATAATTTGGAGAGGTCTCTAACTGCAGACTTTCCCAATACAACACATCTTCTAACTTCCTGATTTCTGGTGCCAAGGGTGGATCCAAGTAAATGAAATTGTTGGTAGCTCCATTTTTTCTCCATCTATCATGAAGTTGCTTATTGGTCCAGTGGTCAGAATCTTTGTTTTATTGACATTATGATACAATCTATATTCTTGATCTTCTACAACAAGTGCTTCAAACTCCTTAAAGTTGTGTTATATGCATAACAGAGGTTATTGATTGGTCTTTTGGTCTTCCACCAGTCTTGTTGCCACATTCTTCTTCATAGAGTCAAGCTTCTCAAATAATTTGCTTACAGTACAGATTGAATAGGTATGGGAAGAAAAAACAACTTTGGTGCACTCCTTTCTTAATTTTTAAACCATATAGTGTTCACTTGCTCTGTTCACATAACATCCTCCTGGTCTAGGTATAGGTTTCACATGAGTGCAATTAAGTGCTCTGAGATTCTCATTCTTGTAGTATTCTTTATTGTGAGCCAGGATCAATCTGCCATCAGTAATGATACTTGTGGTGCCATGAACTCTTCTAAATCCTGCTTAAACTTCTGGAAATTCCCTTTCTATGTGCTATTATAGTAATTTTTGAATGATCTTCAATGATATTGTTTGATAATTTCCATGTTCTGTTGGTTCACCTTTCTTAAAAATGGAAACATTTGTGTGAATGTGCCACAGTTTCTCAATCCATTCAGTAGTAATTGGACATTTGAGCTGTTTCCATGATCTTATAATAGTGAGTAACACTGTTATGATCATTGATATACAGATCTCCATTTGTGTCTCAGTTCTAACTTCCTTGGGGTATATTCCTAGTAGTGAAATAGAAGGATCATAAAGAGTTTTTGTCTTCAACGTTTTGAGGAAATGCTAAACTGTCTTCCAGAGTGGTTGTACCATTTTATAACCCCACCTCTCCATATCCTCTCCAACAGTTGTTACTTGCTGCTGTGGTAAACTTTGCCATTACTACTGGTTTGAGATGGTATTCATTGTTTTGTTTTGCATTTCTCTCATTGCCAGTGATTTTGAGCATTTCTTCATATATCCTGGTCATCTGAATGTCTTCCTCTGTGAAAAGTCTTTCCATGTTTCTTGCCCATTTTTTAATTGGATTATCAGTATTTTTCTTCTGAAAGTCCAAGAGTAATTTGTAAGCTTTTGTTATGAGACCCTTGTCTGACATGGTATTGCCAATTGTTTATCCTCAGTCAGTAGGTTTTCTTTTTACCCTGTTGAGAAACATCCTTGATGAGCACAGAGATTTAATGTTTACAAGGTCCCATTCGTCAATTTTATCATTTTTTTGTATTACTGGCTGTACTTGACAGTCTCTTAATACCATAGACTAGACCTTCTAAGCTTGATCCAATTATCTGTTATGAACGTTATGGTTTTGGGATTTACTCTCAGGTCATTAATCCACCTTGAGTTGATTTTTGTGTGTGGTGAGAGATGTACAATGTTGTGAGTGATAGAAAGACCTGTTAACACAACTGTTTTTTAAAGTATGCGCTCCGACATCTAGATCCAAAAAATGAGAAATTGAGAATTTTTACCAAATCTTGCAGTTCGAAATTGATTGCACATGCAGTCAAGATACATTAATGATATTTTGGTGACTGGAATACAATTGTGGGAAACAGTGAAGAAGGAACAGTTGTTGGAAAGTATAGACATGGTGATAGAAATGAGGCAGGAAATAGAATGACTGAATTTTGTATTTGCAATCATTTATTCAGTGAAAAGACCTCTTTTTAAAAGACTCGAACAATGACTTTACACATGGATCTCACCTGATGGGCTGCATAGGAATCAGATTGACTGCATTTGTGGAAGATAGCATTGGAGAAGCTCATATTAGCACTCGAAACTAGACCAGGAGCAGACTGTGGATCAGATCATCAAATACTGGCATGTGGTTTAAACTGAGGCCAAAGAAAAAGGAAAGTAATTCCATAGAAACCAAGATATGATCTTGAATCAATTCCATCTGAATTTCAAGATCATCTTAAGAATAGGTTTGAGGAATTGAACACCAATGATCGAAGACAATATCAAGGATATTATCCATGAAGAAAGCAAAAGGTCATTGCAAAAATAGAAGAGAAAGAAAAAAAAATAGAAATGGATGTCAGAGAGACTCTAAAGATTGCACTGGAACATCGAGAAGCCAAAACAAAAGAACAGCATGTTGAAGTGAAAGATCTGAGTTGAAAATCTTGGGAGGACAAAGCAAATTAGGTGTAGAAACATGTGTTTGAGTAATAGTCATATTAACAGATCTTCCTTGAATGTGTGTGGCTAATATCCTATTATTCACAACATTATATTTTAGGATAGAACTTGAAATTGATTTTTAGGCTATGAATACAACACCATTCTTCTTCTCTTTATTATTCCTGACATAGTATACCAGGTGATTATTTGACTCAAAATGGCCAAAGCTAGTCCATTTCTTCTCACTAATGCCTAATATGTTGGTGTTCATGCATTCCACTTCATTTTTTCCCCCACAATTTCTAGTCTTCCAACATTCAAGGTATGTACATGTTCCAATTATTAAAGGATGTTTGCCATTATTTTTCCTCATTCTGGGCTGAACCACTATTACTGTAACTACCTGTATTCTTGTACTATTTATAGGGTTTTCAGAGGCTTGTTATTTAAGAAGTGGAAAGCCAATTCTGCTTTAAATCAGTAGGTCTGAGTATATACCCTAAGCTCTTACCATTTAAAATTTGTGGAATAATGGACAGATTAATCTCTATAATGCTCAGCTTCCTCCTTTATGAAATGAAGGATATTTTGCCAGGCATTTGTGACAATAACAAGAAGAACAAAAAATAAATTTGCCTCATTACCTGATAGAGAGTATTTGTCAAATAAAAGTGGATTCCCCCCCACATTTTTTTCCCTTAGGGATTGTCAATAAATTTTCAGTTCCCTATTCTTTCTAAATGTGCAAGGAGTTGGAAAATAAAAAAGGGCCGAACTTGCTCAGCATTTCTTAAGCTCAAGGAACTGAAGAACAAATTCAAACCTCAAGTTGCTATAATCAAGGATGCTTTCAGCAGAATATTAAATGACCCAGGAAGTATTAAAAGAAGATGGAAAGAATATACTGAGTCACTGTATCGAAAGGAATTGGCAGACACAGAAGAATTTCATGAAACAACATATGAGCAAGAGCCTATGGTGATGAAGGAAGAAGTTCAGGCTGCTTTGAAGGAAATAGCAAAAAATAAGGCTCGGAATAGATGGTATACCAATTGACATGTTTCAGCTAGCAGATGCTGCCCTGGATGTGCTCACCAAGTTGTGCCAAGAAATCTGGAGAACAACCACTTGGCCAACTGACTGGAAGAGATCCATATTTGTTCCTATCCTAAAGAAAGGTGACTCAACTGAGTGTGGAAACTATAGAACAATCTCACAGATTTCACATGCAAGCAAGATTTTACTGAAGATTATCCAAAAATGACTGGAACAACACATCAGCAGAGAACTCCCAGAAGTCCAGGCTGGGTTGAGAAGGGGTCGTGGTACTAGAGATATTGTAACTGATGTTAGATGGATCTTAGCTGAAAGCAGGGAATACCAGAAGAATGTATATCTGTGTTTCATTGATTATGCAAAGGCATTTGACTGTGTGGATCATAACAAACTGTGGCTGACTCTGAGAAGAATGGGAATCCCAGAACCCTTGATCGAGTTAATGTGAAACCTATACTTGGACCAAGAGGCAGTCATCAGAACAGAGCAAGGGAACACTGCATGGTTCAATATTGGGAAGGGCATACGCCAGGGATGTGTCCTGTCTCCATATCTTTTCAGCCTGTATGCAGGAGGCTGCACTCTATGAGGAGAAATGTGGGGTCAAGATTGGTGGAAGATCTATCAACAATCTGCGTTATGCAGATGACACAACCCTGCTTTCTGAAACGGAGGAGGACCTGAAGTGCTTGCTGCAGAAGGTCAAGGATTTCAGCCTTCAAAATGGTTTGAGACTCAATGTCAAGAAGACAAAGATTCTCACCACTGGGCCAATTGGCAGCATCAGGATGGATGGTGAAGAGCTTGAGATTGTTCACAGTTTTAGTCTGCTTGGCTCCACAATCAACACATTTGGCACTAGTAGCCAGGAAATTAAAAGATGTATTTTCATTGGAAAGTCTGCTGTTAGGGACCTCTCCAAAGTACTGAAGAGCCATGGTGTTTCTCTGGAGACTAAGGTGTATCTGATACAGGTCATGGTCTTTGCTATCACTTGTTATGCATCAGAGAGTTAGAGGATAGAAGGACAATTAATGCCTTTGAGCTGTGGTGCTGGAGAAGAGTATTGAGGGTACCATGGACTGCTAGAAAACAAACAGATTCACCCTGGGAAGGGTTAAACTGGGCGACTCCCTGGAGGCAAGGATTCTGAGGCTCAGTCTAACATACTTTGGACATTTTGAAAGGTCCTTGGAGAGGGACATCATGCTTTGTAGGGTGGAGGGACAGCACAGGAGGGGAAGGCCCTCTATGAGGTGGATTGATTCAGTGACTGGGGTAATTGGGATGAGAATGTCAGAGATAGTGATTGGCACCAGACAGAGCCGAATTTAGGACTGTTGTACTTAGGGTCGCTATGAGTCACAAGAACTCAATGGCAATTAACAACAACAACAACAACAACAATTCTCTCCAAGTATGGTGGTATGGAATTCAGTATGTTGTAATAGTAAAGGAGTGGGGGTGGGGGAGGGAAGGATTTAGGGGAAAAAAGAGACAAAGAGAGTTTGAAATAATTTTAACAACTTAACATGTTGGGCATAAACACTGCATATGCTGCACACTGTTCTAATTGTCCTAAAATTAACCAAAAGGAGATATCAATGACTAGGACATTTTTACGTGAGTCTGACCCATTAAACCATATTTTTCCAAAACAATCTGGCAGTCAAAAGACTCTGGATCTTAGATCTGCTTAGAAATCCTCTCTTGGCCATTCAAGTGTATTGCAATCTGAACTTTAGAGCTATCATAAAGCAGTAGGTGACCAAGCCTTGCAGACACTAACAGGAACTGTTTATCAGTAGATGAAGGAAAGAAACATGGCAGTATGTAAAGGAGCTGTCATTCTTCAGTTGTTCTGATTTCCTAACAGAGAGAGAATTTCTATGTAAGTGCTAGCTCCAAGTTCTGTGGAAGAAACACTTGAATTTGTCCACTTTTGATGTTTCCAAGCACAGGCACTTGGCATCATAATACAGATCTTAGAAACCTTGCATTTTTTTCTTTCATAGAGAGCTATTTTAAATTTAGCATTTATGCTTCTCTCCCAATATCAGGAAGGGAACACGTTCCTGTCTCCTTTTGCAAAGGACTTTTACTTGACAGTATAGTTTTCTTAATAAGCCTCTTCTTGTCTTACATTAGGAAGGGGGGAGAGAAATGGATGAGGGAGAGGGTAATAAATATGGATGTGGATATTTATTTGCTGACAAAATAAAAATCTAGCCTTAGCATACACCTTGGATTTTTATCACATTTTTAAAAATTTACATACTATTTGCAAATAGTATAACCATATATATTACTATATAAGAACTTACGAGATGAACTGACACAGTGATTGTAACAAAGAATTTGAGCATGTGAGAAATAGTGAGAATGGGCATGATAGGGCAATGTGCTTTTCATAGAGTCATATGACTCATAGTAAACTTGACAACACCCAAGACAACAATTTACACCATATATATTTAACCTGTATGCTCATAAACTATTTGAAAAGCTGGACTCTGAAGAAAAAATGTTGCATTAAGTTTGGAGGAAGATTCATCAACAACCTTCGTTATACAGATGACATAACCTTGCTTGTTAAAAGTGAGTAGGATTTGGAGTACTTGCTGCAGAAGGTTAAAGATTATAGCCCTTAATGTCAACTACATCTCAAGGTCGAGAAATAAAAAAAATTCTCACCAGTGGACTGATAGGCAATATCATGATGGACAGAGAAAGGAATGAAACTATCAAGGACTTCATCTTACTTGGATCCATAATCAAGACACTTGGTACCAGCAGTCAGAAGATCAGGAGAACCATTGCACTGAGAAAGTCTATAGTCAGGGACCTCTCAAAATTATTGAAGAGCAATGATATCAGTTTGAGGACTAAGGTGCACCTGATTCAGGCATGATCTTTTCAATCACTTGGTATGTATTTGAGAATTGTACAATGAATAAGGATGGCAGAAGAAAAATTGATGCCTTTGAACTGTAGTGTTAAAGAAGTGTGCTGAATATCTCATGGGCCACAAAAAAGAACAAAGAGGTATGTCTGGGAGAAAGTGCAGGGAGAGTATTACTTGGAGGTAAAAGTGAAAAGGCTTCATCTCACATACTTCCTAGAAAAGGTTATTTCTTAGAGGGGAACATCATGCTAGGGAAGGTGGAGGGGTGGTGAAAGAGTGGAAGACCCTCAACCAAGTAGGATGACATGGTGACTGTAGAAATGGGTTTGAGTGTGTCAGAGATTTTGAGGATGGCAAGGGATAGAACAGTGTTCAGATACATTGTTATGGGTTGCTGTGAGTAGCATCTGACTTGACGGTACCTAGCAATAACAATATAACAACAAGAACAAAAACAAAAGTAAGGTATTTGTGCAGAGGGTGCAATTAGTTATCAAACTTAGCTGCTAGATGAAAGGTTGAAGTTCAAGTTTGTACAGAGATGCCTTGAATGAAATGTCTGGTGATCTACTTCTGAAGCCAAGTTTACTTAACAGACACAAAGTCTCAGTAAGTTGGAGTCTACAGGATAACAATGTTGTTGTTTTCATTAGGCACCTTCAAGTTGAGTATCATACAGACTGTGTGAATAGCCAACTTGAACCCTGCCCTATCCCGTGTTATCATCACCATCTCTGACACACCAAGTCACTTCATCTCATGGGGGGGGGGTGTCTTGCTCTCCCTTGCTGACTGTCCATCTTTCCAAATATGATGCCCCTTTCTGAGAAATAGCCTCACTTAGTTACATGTCCAAAATAAGAAAGACAAAGTTTTGCCATCTCTGCCTCTAAGAAGCATTCTGCCTATACTTTTTCCTAGACATACCTATTTGTTCATTTGGCAGCCCATGGTATAGTCAGTATTCTTCTTCAGAACCACTACTCAAAAACATTACTTCTTCTGTCACCCTTATTCATTGTCCAGCTCTCTGATGTGAGCAGGTGATTGAGAAGACCATGGCCTGAATCAGGTCTTCAAAGTGGCACCATTGCTCTTCAGCTTTTTGTAGAAGTTCCTGGAAATGGACTTGTCCAATGCAATATGTCTCCTGATTTATTGACTTCTGGTACCAAGGGATTGTGGATTTAAGCAAGATTAAATAATTGCAAGTTTCAATCCTTTTTCCATCTATCAAAATGCTAACTCTTGATCCTGTGGTAAGGACCTTTATTTATTTTTTTTTTCCTTTCTAAATGTAATCCATGTTGTGAGGAGAGACGGTCCTTGGAGAAGGACATAATGCTTGGGAGGGTAGAGGGACAGCGCAGGAGGGGAAGGCCCTCTATGAGGTAGATTGATTCAGTGACTGGGATAAACGGGATGGGAGTGTCAGAGACAGTGCGACTGGCACAGGACAGAGCAGAGTTTAGGGCTGTTGTACATAGGGTCACTATGAGTCGCAAACGACTCGACGGCACATAGCAACAACAACACAAATGTAATCCATACTGAATCCTGTATTCTTTGATCTTGTGCAACAAGAGCTTAATGTCCTCACTTTCAGCAAGCAAAGTTGTGTCATCTGCATATCCCAGGGTTTTTATAATTGGTTTGCTTACAAAGTTCATATACATTTTGTTTCATCATTATATTTTATAAAATTCATCACCATTGGACCTTGCTCAATATTATCTTTTTTTTCACCAGGGTCCTTCCCACTTCCTTCCACCTCCAGGCTCCACCCATCAAATGTGCAACACTTTTGTTTCTTCCCTACCCATCCTTCTCCTTCTCCCCTTGAATCCCCATACATGTTTTATTAGTTATCCCTCTCTTTTTACAATAATGGTCTTATGCAGTACTTGTCCTTATGAGATTGAGTTAATTCACTGAACATAATGCTCTCCAGTCTCTTCCAAGTTATGTAATTTTTGAAATTATTGCTCCTGAGCACTGCATAGTATTCCATTGTGTGAATATACTACAATTTCTCATTCCATTCAGTCATGGTTGGACATTTGATCAGAGGCCTGGGAGTAAAGCCCAAAATAAAAAAGTTCATAAGAGACAAACTGGTACCAACCTTAGAAGGCCTAGTCTATAGTAAAAAGAGACTGACAAACACAACAAGAAATGCACAATCTGGAGATGATAAAATTGATAAATGGAACTTTATGAAAATTAAATCTCTTCAAAATTTTTTTCCAACAGAGTGAAAAGAAAGCCTACTGACTGGTAACAAACATTTGGCAATACCATCTCAGACAAGGGTCTCATAACAAAAGTTTACACAATCCTCCTCGGCCTCCAGAAGAAAAAAAGTGATAACACAATTACAAATTGGGCAAAAGACATGGAAAGACTTTTCATAGAGGAAAACATTCGGATGGCCGACAGACACATGAAAAAATGTTCAAAATTGCTGGCAATAAGCAAATCAAAACCACAATGAAGTATCATTTCACTCCAGTAGTAGTGGCAAAGCAGGGCAGCAAGTAATAAATGCTGGAGAGGATGTGGAGATGTGGGAACCCTTATATATTGTTGGCAGTATACTATTTTAAAATAGTACAGCCAACTCTGGAAGACCATTTGGTGTTTTCTCAAAAAGATGAACATAGAAACTCCAAATGACCCAGCTATTCCACTATTAGGAATAGATCTTGAGTAAATTAGAACTGAGACACAAACTGATACTTGTACATTAATGTTCATTCACCCATTATTCACCATCACAATAACATGGAAACAGCACAAATATCCAACCACAACTGAATGGATTGAGAAATTGTGGTACAAAATGCAAATTATTGGTGAATCTCCCTCTAATCTTTATGCCACATTCTTCTTCACATTCTTATGGAATCTTATACAATCTTGACACATAGCCTTCCTGATTTTAAACCATGCAGTGTTCCTTTCCTCTGTTTGAATAACAGCTTCTTGGTCTAGGTGCAGATTTGGTATGAGCGCAATTAAATGTTCTGAGATTCCCATTCTTCTCAATGTTAGCCACAATTTGTTAGGATCCACACAATGAAATGCCTTTATGTCAATAAAACCTAAATAGACCTTCTTCTGGTATTCTCTGCTTCTAGCCAGATCCACCTGACATCAGCAACGATACCCGTGGTGCTGTGTGGCCTTTTCTAAGTCCAGCTTGAACTTCTGGTAGTTCCCTACCAATGTACTATTCTAGCCATTTTTGAATGATCTTCAGCAGTATTTTGCTTGCATATGATATTAATAGCATTGTTCAATAATCTGTATATTCTGTTGAATCTCTACATCCTTGCTTGGCTTGAACTTCATTCTTTATTACCATTCATTGACGTTTGTCCATATCCTGTGTTTTCCTTCCATCTTAATAATTATATTAACTGGTCTCCCCACATTAGAAACCAGTAGTAGTCTCTGTTGGTGGTTTGTAGGAAGTCTCTTTGGGGTTGTTGTGGTTGCTGTGGTTGTTAAGTGCTGTTGAGTCATAGGTGACTGACTCATAGTGACCCTATGAACGAAACTCCTGAACACTTGTGTTACTTTCATCCTTTCTCCAGGTTCATAGGGTTTCTAGGGACAAGCTATTTACGGGAGTGGATGCCACTCCTGCTTCCACTTTAGGACAAGGAAAGACAAGAGTTGGAAGAGCAAATCAAGATACTTAGTATCTAGTGGCAAGAAGCTGCACTGCAATCCCAGAGGCATACGGTTCGAATCCACCAGATGCTCTGCTGGAGAAGGAGGGACAATCTCCTCCTGTACGTATTGGATTAGATTTGACGGTACACACACACACACGCATCATAATCATCATCATCATCATAATAGTAATAATAATAATAATAATAATAATAATAATAATAATAATAACAATAATAATAATAATGAAAAAAGATACTTAGTATCACTGTAGAAATAGGTGTAAAAATAGCCCAGCATTTGAGAATCCTGAATGCTGATCTATTGTACTTTCCCTTGTACAACCTTTAAGGGTTAAGGACATTTATGTCCAGTAGATGGAGTAGTTACTGAGTTTGTTGTTGTTAGGTGTCATCAAATTGATTGTGACTCACAACAGCCCTGGGATAGGGAACCTTACCCTATCCAGTGCCACCCTCAAGCTCTCCACCATGCCCATGTCTCTTGCTGTAGTCACTGTATCAATCTATCTCATTGAGGGTCTTCTTCACTGACCATCCACTTTTCCAAGTATGATGTTTCCCCCCCATCCCCAGTTACTGAATTAGTGCTCTAAAATTTGAGGTTTCAGACTTAAAGAGAAATGACACGTAATAATAAAAGCTACCTTCATTTTCTTTGTTATTTTAAACCTCGTCAATAATCAGCACCTTTGTACTGATTTAAACATATACTTTAAGGAAAACTTTTCCCCTATGGCCAAGCAGATATAAGCCAAGAGAGAGTGATGCAGAGTGTTGTAGAAAACCCGCCTTTAAAATAGACATGTCCCCAGAAAAGATTTACTTGACAGAATCTTCCCTGAAATGCATATCCTGTGATTTTCTTATAACTGTCCTGTCATTTTCTAGAAAGCAAAAAAAGTATACAACAATATACCCTTCACGAATCATGCAATCCTACATGTATGTTATCCACCAATTCTGGGGGTGGGTGGGGAGGAATCCCCTTTGCGATGACTTACCTTTAATTTCATCAGTTGCCTTCCAGCTGATCATGATATTGAGGTTTGGCTCTCATTTTAAGAAAGGCTGTTTCAAGACTTTGGGTATTTTCCTGGCCTGGATTCTCTTCTGTACTTTGAAGAATTCTTACCTATAGTGTACTGTGTAGTTTCACCCTATAGCATTTCAAGAACTTAAGAATTATCAATTCATGATTGTTGTTGTGTACTGCAGAGTCGGAGCTGACTCATAGCTGACCCTGATGGGTTTTCAGAGGTAGAGGATTGCCCATTCTTTTCCCACAGAGTAGCTGGTGGCCTCAAACCTCCTGCCTTTAGGATTTCAGTGCAGCGTCTTGCCACTAGGGTACCAGACATTAGTGGGAATCCCTGAGTGGCACAGAAGACTAAGTGATGGGCTTCTAACCAAAAGGTTTGCAATTCAGATCTACCTAGAGACATCTTGAAAATAAGCCCTCACAACTTTCAGAAAGGTCACAGCCTTGAAAATCCTACAGCGTGCAGTCCTATTCTGTACACTTGGGATTGCCATAAACTGGAATTGACTGGACAGCAACCAACAATCAGGAACAACAATGGTGACCAATGCCATTGAGTCACTCCTGACTCTTGGCCACTCTCCTTGGATTTGTCAATCTATCTTAGAAGAAGTTCAATCAGGTTGCTCCAGGATTGAGCAAGGTTTCAATTTGCTTTGCATGAGTCAATATGAGTCAGAGTCAACTTGATAGCAAATAACAATCACAACAGCATTAGTGTGACATCAGATAGTGATGACAATAGGATGCCCAAAGAACAGATAACTTGGTTTTGGAAGACGTCTTGCCGAAATATTTCTTAAAGGCAAGGAGAGTAAGACGTGGTCTCACATACTTTGGTTATGTTATCAAGAAAAGTCAGTCTTTCGAAAAAGACATCTTCCTGGACAGTCATGCTAGGGTCAGTGAAGGAGAGGAAGGTTCTCAGTGCGGAGAACTGACCCAATGACTGCTACAATGAGCTTATTAAGCACAATGCAGATTGTGAGGCTGATGCAGGATCAGATAGGATTTTGTTTTGTATATTGTCACAAGTTAAATTAATGACACCTAACAATAAGCCTAAGGTGCACCCAGGCTATAGTCTTCGCAATTATGTGCTATGCATCAGAGAGTTGGACAGTGAATAGGGTTGATAGAAAGAGGATTGATACCTTTGAGCTGTGGTGCTGGAGAAGAGTGTTAAATATACAGTGGACTGCTAGGAGAACAAACAAGTTTGTCCTGGAGAGGGTGAAGCCAGAGTGTTCTCTGGAGCCAAGGATTCTGAAGCTTCGTCTGACATATTTTGGGTATGTTGCAAGGAGGGACTGGTCCTTGGAGAGGGACATCATATTTGGCGGAGTGGAGGGGCGGCGAAGGAGAGGAAGACCTTTGGTGAGAATGATCGATTCTGTGACTGGAGCGGTGGGAATAAGTGCCTTTGAGATGGCTAGGTTGGCACAGCATTTAGGGCTCTTGTACATAGGGTCGCTATGAGTCGTAAGTGACTCGATGGCACATAACAACAACAACAACAACAAGAAGATATGTCTTGGAGAAGGTTCAGCCAGTGTGCTTCTTTGGAGGCAAAGATGTTAAAGCTTCATCTCCCATACTTTGGACATATTGCTAGGAGAGGGATACCAAGCTTGGCAAGGCAGAGGGATGGCAAAAGACAGGAAGACCTTCAACCAAATGGATTGACACTGTGACTGCAGCAGTGGGTTCACTAAGCAGCAATTCTGTCAGAGATTGTGAGGATGGCACACAATAAAACACGGTTCAGACCTGCTGTTCATAGAGTCATTATGAATCATAGTTGACGCAATGACACCTAACAACTATATAAGGCATTTTTAGAAATGCTTAATGATCGGTGGTTTGTTTGTTGTTTTACTCTAGGTTAGTTGTGTTTTTTCTACTTCTTTTTTAGGTTTGTAACATCATTCAATGCCATTGAATTGGAGCTGACAATTTTTTTATTAGTATATTTAATGTATTTTATTTTTTATTAGTATATCTAATGTATTTTATTTTTTCACTAGTTTATTTAAAGAATTCTAATATAAATTCGAACAAATTCTTTCAATTCCCTCACTCCCCCACCTATCAAATTGTACAACCCAATGATTGATCCCTTCTTCCCCTTTATATCCATATCCTTCTGCTTCCACCTTCTCCCACCCCTCTTGTATCCTAACACTCATTCTACAATAATGGTTATATACAATATCTATCCTTGTGGGACCAAGTTAGTTCACTCAGCATAATGCTCTCCAGCCCCTCCCAAGTTAGGTAATAATTTACAAAATCATTGTTCTTGCATGCTGCATAGTATTCCATTGTGTGAATGTACCATAATTTCTCAATCCACTCATTTGTGGTTGGATATTTGGGCTGTTTCCATGTTCTTGCGATGGTAAATAATGCTGCTAAGAACATTGGTGTACAAATCTCAGTTTGTACCTCAGTTCTCATATTCTCTGGGTATATTCCAAGTAGTGGAATAGCTGGGCCCTATGGAATTTCTTTGTTGATCATCCAGTGTGTTTTTGAAGGCTATAAATCACATGGGGAGAGATTGCCCCTTTTTTGCCTGTGGAGATGCTGGTGAATTCTTCACACAAGACTCCTTCAGGTTAGTAGTGCAACTCCCTACGGACTAGGGCACCAGAGCTCCCTTGTAGCACAATAACTTAGCATTTGAAGAAATATTTTAACATGGAATCAACATTTAAAGATTTTCAATACTGACAAATGCAAAATCTAGATTTCTCCTCCCTCATTCCTTCTTCTGCCCTACCCCCCCACCCCCGCCCCATACACTTATTTGCAATCCTCTAGTCCTGTTTTATTTGATTTGCTTGGAAAGCACTAGTAGATAGTTTCCACATGTAACTCAGTTCTTTCAGTTCTTTTATTGTACATTTGGGAAGTATTTTTCAGCACATATCTTGCTGCTTTTGGTTCAAGGCTGAATGTGGCTTTTTCTTTCTATGCTTATATTTGTGCTAAAGTGGTATGGACTCATATGATTAGGTAAAGTTTGTAGCTGGAGGCAACACTATGCAACTGCATAAAATCTTACTCAGTTCAGATGGTTAACAGTCTTCAGTGGCATTTAGTTCCTGTTTTGTGTTCATTTGTATTCAAGTACTTCAAGGCAGGAGTTTAGCTAGCTTCCTGGGGTGACTTTCTGCCTGATATCATTGTTTAAGCTACATTTCAAATATAAGGGGGGAAAAAAAGGGAGAAGGAAAAGAAAAACGTATAGAAAACATTATCATTCTTTACCCATTAAATGTTTAGGAGGTCCTTTTTATCCCCTTAAAAATGAACCAGGGATTCAATTAGCCTGAAAGGCATGCTTTTTTTGGAAATCCAATGTGTAGTCTCCCTATGAATGTTTGTTGTTGAATATGAGCAGTTATAGCATTTCACTGTCTGGTTTAAGCCCTGATGATTTCTCTTGGTATCAGAATACCATTCTTGGTACTTAATACACCACATATAATGGAATGGAGTGATTATAGGATGAGGAAAACTAAACCAAATCTGGCACCACTGAAGTGATTTTCTGATTCAGAGTTTCTATTGGTTTTTTGAGACTGTAAATTTCTACAAGATGAGATTACCAACTTCCTCCCTTGGGATGACCAGTGGATTAGAACTGCTGACCTTTCAGTTAGCAGTAAAACATGTTAGGCACTAGGACATAAGGGAAGACAACTGAAATAAAGGAGAGATTTAGGAAGGGGTTATTTTGAGAGATGAGTGTTATGTCATGTTGGGAGATGCCAAGAGTGGGCTGTTCTGTGGATTATATGTATGTGTGTGTAAATGTACTTCCAAGTCAGAACCAACCCATAGCTGACCCTCCAGTGGGTTTTAAGAGGCAGTAAATCACAAGGGAGGAGAATGACCATCCTTCCCTCACAGAACAATTTGGTGGATCTGAACTGTGTGCCTTTGGATTGACAATGCCACTCCTTACAACTAAGCCAACAACACTCGATTTAAAAATATAGGCGAGTGAAGGATTAAACTAGAAATAATCATCTAGAATATTCTGCTTTATGATTAGCACATATTGCTAATCAATACTAGGTGTGTTTTTGTGTTTGTTTTTTGTTTTTTTCAAGTGAATTGAGATGAAGTCTGAATTATCCTTTATTTTTTAACAAATCATTTCAAACAGCCAGTGAAAATCAAATATATTTGGTAAATTATTTGAAAGCTATGTATCATAATCCAAAACAAAAGTTACTATGAGATTAAAGATATGTTGACTTTTATATAAGAAGAGAATAGTGGACAGGTACACGGCATTGAAACATGTTGGAACACCATCAACTACTACAAAAAAGCAAAGGGGATTCCAGTGGAGAAAAATGGTTCTTGCAAACTCAACTGGGTTGGCATGGATGAATGAATGAATGAATAAATAATGAGAAGTTCATTTGAATTGCTCACAATTTCTATATTCCCCCCATGGCATTTGCTTCAGTTTTGAAACAACCTTGGGCAAGCCCCATATGTCGGATATTTTCTAGCAAAGCAAACATTGGAAGGGTAACAATATCCTGATAATTCAGGCAAGACCTCCACTTCTGTTTTGAGTACAGAAAATACTACTGGGACATAGAATTATAAATAAAAACGTGTTTTTCTTTTATAACAGCATGTCATTAACATCATTTTGAATTTGTGTGGAATATTTAGGAAAATCAGTGGCATCCCACCAATATCTATAAACTCTTACTAAAAGTATTACACACTGTTAGCATTAAAATAGAATATATGGGTGAGGGATATGAACTTTTGTTCCTAAGTTATTGTGTATAGCTCCATAACGATGATACGGGACTAAATTATTTCAATAAAAAGTATAATAAATTTTGCATTTTCTATCGAGGAATAGAATCTGAGCCTGACAGAATGTCTGAGTTCTTATTTTATTAAGGGTATTTAGGTTCTGTATCCATGTTGTTATTTCATACCACTGAGTCAGAACCAACTCAGACCCTCCAGCAGGCTTTCAGAAGCTATAAATTGCAGCTCATCTTTCTCATTTTATCTTGTAGAGTGTGGCTGATGGATTTGAACCACTTGCATTTGGGTTGGCAACACAATTCCTTACCAGTAGGCCACCAGAGGTCCCTTATGTTCTCATGTTACTGTTGTTAGGTGCTGTTGAGTATGACTCATAGAGACCCTTTGAACTCTGTGATCTCCACTCTGTCCTACCCTGTCCCATCCTCATTATCTCTGACATACGTAAGCTCACTGTCATGGTCTTAAGTGAATATCTAATTGTACTTCCTGATATGAGGCACATACATTTTACCTCTCTGTTCCTTCTTTTATAATTTTCTTAAATCTTTATTTCTTATTAGCTGTTTAATATAAATTTTAAAAAATTAAGCATTTCAATTGTTTAAAAATTTAAAATACATGCAAAATTCTACCATTAGCAAGTTGGTTATACATTTTCTTGTTAGTTGCAGATTTCTGTTCATGGTAACCCCATGTTCAACAGAAAGAAACATGAGTTGGCCTTTGCCATCCTCAATGGTATAAAAATGTTTGCATCTTCGACCATTCTGTAAGACAGTAGTCTGTTACAATCCATAAACCTTTCACTGTTCGTTTTTTTGGAAGTAGATCTCCAGGTCTTCATTCCTAGTTTGTCTTATTTGGTAGCTTCATTGAAATCTGTCCACCATAGATGATCCTGTTAGTATCTGAAATATCAGGCATGTAGTTAGTTTCCAGCATCTAAGTCTGACAAAAAGAAAGGTCAAAACAAAAAAAGATTATTTTTAATGTAATTTTTGATAAAGTAGTTTTTACCAGTATCTTGTTTTCTTTCTGTATAAGTAATTCAACTCTCAACTTGCTGTCAAGTCAGAAATGATTCATACCCGACGTTTAAATGGGTTTTCAAAGACTAACTTTCCCCCCACCTCCTCCAAAAAGGGAGTCAGATCTTCCCTCGGTGTAATACCATGAATTTGGATTTCTAACCTCCTAAACTATAGGAAGATAAATTTCTAATTGTTAAAATCATCCTTTGTAGAGGAGCAAATGGGGGGGAGGGGGGAGGGGTTTGTGCGGGGAGAAGGGGGCAACAATGAATGAATGGAATCCCAAAATCTCTGTAGATGTTCATTGAAATGAAAAATAAACAACCTAAATTAAAAAAAAAAAAAAAAAAAAATTCTCTTTAGTTAAAATACAGTGTAAATCTTTTCTTAAAAAAAAAGAATATATGATTTATTAAAGAACTATTTCCGAGAGGAAAAAAAAATCATCCTTTGTGGCACCTATGTTATCACAGCACTAGATATGTAAGAGAGAGTTATGTACTGAAAATAAGATCCTTCTCTAAAAGATAGCTAAACTCTAGATGTGGTTTTTACTTTTTGATTAATTTTTTTGTTGAGATTTTAACAAAAGTTTATAAAGAACTTGGATTTCCATTCATTCATTGTTGCACATTTTCCTCCCTACTCCTCACCTCTGTCCCCCAATTTGCTTCTCTTTTTTTAAAAAAAAAATCTTTCATTGTTGCACAATTTCCTCTGATTGTCTGAGTTTCTCCCAAGGAGGTGCTGGTGGATTGGAACTACTGGAGAGGTGCTGCCTTTGGGATATTGGCACAACATCCTATAGATGATGTTACTGGAGATTCCTTCTACAGAAATAGATATATTTTTCTATGACACATGTTTCATAGTTGTGAAATAGTCTATCATATGGATATAATACAAATCATTTAATCAGTACTCATTTTTGAGGATAACATCTATCTCCAAATTGTATAATAACATAAAAAAGGCTAGAATGTTGTCAAGGATATATCTTTGAATCAATTCCTAGTAACTTATTTGGACTACATTTTGAAGGTCTTATTGTTGTCACAAAGAACTCCTATTATTAAAACTTCAGCTGTGCTTGTTAAGTTTTTATAAAGGTTATATAGGTGTTTACACTTGGAACAGCTATGTGAGGAAATCCAAGAAATACTGTTGTCACTTGGAATTATCCTTCTTTTTCTAAAGTTCGGTTAATGTGCTGCTGCATCTCATTTTAATTTTATATTTTTAATTTTATTAGTCAGTGTGAACATAATTTTGTATACTTATTGATGAATAAAAGGACTTGTGAATTACACATTAGGATTTCTTACCTTTTTCCTGTTCTTGTTTATTTCTCAGTACTTCAAAATAAAATTCTATTAAGAATACAAATCTGATTAATTGGGTCAAATGAATCATTTTCATAGATTTGAAGATTCTTCACAGGATTCTTAATTGACAATGCAAATCTATATGCATTTCTGACTCCTTAAATTTTTCTAGGTCCTATGAATGTTAAGAGGGGGGTGGAGAATCCTGAATAAGAGAGCTGTTACTCTGAAGTTGGTCTTTCTTTGAGTAATGCCCTCAACTATGTATAGGAACAGACTAAAACTTAGGCCACAGGAAGTAAAATAGAAAATGGAGTCAATTACCTATATTTTCTGTTATCAATCTCAGTCTTTTCCTTTATTGTCTAAATATTTTAGATTAATGTATATTTGTCTCATAGACGTTATTTTTTATTTTTAAATAGTGTGGTCAGTATGGAGGGTAGCCTCCTCAGTTCTGCCTATCTTCCTAGTGCTGTCATGGATACAGTCAGTGTGTTAATGATCTGAGGACTTCAGATTAAGATGAAATGAATACTACAGATAAAAGTGATTTTGCCTTATGGGGACAAGGTTCTGGGGTCTTGCATCTGGGCTCAAGTTTAGGCTCCTGGTAGATCCTTCCTGAAGGATGGTCCTGGCTAAGGTGGGAAGGACAGCTTCTACTCCAGTTTTCACAGAAATACCTGGTCTGACTCTGACCCCCATGTGTAAGAATCATTATACTACATTGTGATTCCCCAACAAGCTCAAATCTCAGAGCTTCTTCTTTGATTCAGCTGGTACAGTGGGATGGATATTCATATCTTTATAGACACATAGCCTTCCCACCCCTAATTTTCCCTCCTTATAGTGTTTGGTGTTAGGGTGGAGGGCAAAGGCCACATTTGAACATAAGTCAGGCTTTTTTATTTTATGTGGGGGAAAGCCGGGGGCGTTTGCAGAACTTGAAACAGAAATCAAACCTTTAAAGGTCGACTGTATGTGTCCTGCCACTCATATTCTCTTCTGACTTCGAACTTTCCTTAGGCTTAAAATATATCTAGAGCCACTGGTTCCTTTGTTGTTCCGTGAGTTCATTTCTTATTCTTTCAAAAACACTGTTGTTGTTTTCTTTTAAAAAAGAGGAACAAATAAAGTTTTTGTTGGTCATGGTTTCAGACGCTTGTTGCTTACAATTCTGCAGAACAAAACAGGGCCTGCTGTTATTTCAAGGAATGTCACGCTCCACCTTACCTCAGTGGGTTTCTCAGTGGGCAGAGGTTTCTAGGCTGCACTGTTTGTCGAATGTGAAATCAGGACTTAGGGCAGGGGAGCTGACCACTTCCTTCTAAAGAGAAGCTCGAAAAAGAAATGTATTGGGGGGGGGATGGTCACTTATTATTTCCCAATACTTTAAGAAACCCAGCTACACTGAAAAGTCAAAATTGCTTCCAATCTGGTCTGTCTCTCTTAGTGGTAATGTGGACACAAATATGATAAATTAGAAGCTATGGTTATTTATATTTATTTAAAAAATTCTGGGTATGGGTGAAAATAGTTAAATAAGCTGTTAAAGGCTGAAGATTCTAGTTTACTCAGAGACACCTCAGAAAAAAAGCCTAGTGATCTATTGATAAAAACAACCTCTACACCCTTATGGAGAAAGCTCTTGTGGCCTAAAGGAAAGAAGCTGCTCTGCAATCCTGAAAAAAAGGGGTTCAATGCCACCAGCTACTCCTCAGGAGAAGGATGGGTAATCTCCTCCTGTGTGATTACTTGCCTTAGAAAACTTGCCAGAAGTCAGTTATGGGCTGGTTCTGACTTTACGGTACAGGACAACAACAACATAATCCTGGAAACACAATCCCGCTGTAACACACACGAGGCTGGCCTGGAACCTACTTGGAGTCTACAACAGCTACGGGGAAATGGTTTATTAAAACTAGTTTGTTGAGCCCTAGAGGTGATTTTAGGGATCCCCATCATATTAATTTAAAAAATCAGAATAAATTCATATTTAACTTATTTGTCACTTTAGTGTTTGTACACTCTTAATCTTGACTGCAATTGTTTCACTTACATAGATAATTATAAGGCTGTTTTAGCTATTTTGAGTAAAAAAAGAATATAATAAGGTAACAATATTTTGTGGATTTAACAAACTTTCTGGTTTTATTTCACTTGAATATTTTCCCCTCTGTTCAGTTCTTAGGAGAAATATATATTTCTCATCCTTGCACATTTGTTATTTTTTTTCTTCCTCTGCCTAACAATATTTTTATACCTCTCTAACTTGTCATTCTGAATCCTGTTCATCATTCAAATCCTTACCTATGAATTCTTTCCTTACCTATGAATTCTTTCCACTGGGCCAAAAGATAACATCATAATAGATTAAGTTGTCAATAATTTTATCTTACTTGGATCCACAATCCTTAGTACTGTTGTTCTTGTAGTTGTTGGTATTAGGTGTCATAGAGTCAAGTGTTGTACATAGTGACCCCAAGAACAGATCTGGATCCTGTCCTATCCTGTGCTGTCCTGATCATATATGACATATGCTTGAGCCCATTGCACTAGTCACTAGTTGAGGTCTTTCCTCTTTTCTGCTGGCCCTCCACCCTTCAAAGCATAATGTCCTTCTTCAAGGAACAGTCTTTCCTAACATGTTTAAAGTATGTAAGACAAAACTTCATCACCCTTGCTTCTAAGAAGCACTGTGGTTGCACCTTCTCCAAGACATATATGTTTATTCTTTCAGTAGTCAATAGAATAGTCAGTACTCTTCTCCAACATGATAACTCAGAGGTTTTAATTCTTATTCTGTTATCCTTATTAATTGTCTATCTCTCAGATGCATAGTAAGTGATAGAAAAGACCATAGACTGTATCAGGCAAACCTTAGTCCTCAAAATGACATCATTGCTCCTCAGTAATTTGGAGAAGTTCCTGACTGCAGACTTTTCTATTGCAGTATGTCTCCTGATGTCTTGAATGCTGATACCAAGTGTAATGGTTGTGAATCCAAGTAAGATTAATTCATTGACAATTTCAATCATTTCTCCATCTATCATGATGTTGCCTAACAATCCAGTGGTAAGAAATTTTATATTCTTAAGGTTGAGATGTAACTCATGTTTAAGGTTACAGTCTTTGCTCTTCAGCAGCACACTTTTTGGTGCTAGTAGTAAAGAAAGCAATAGAAATGTTAGGAAAATTGTCTGTCGGACCATTCTGGGATTGCCCTATGTGGGAGGGATAAGGATAATTAAGCACATATGCAGTTGTTTTTCAATATGACAGCCACTGGAAGCAAATTCTAGGCCTTTCAGAGAACATGATCAGATGATCAAGATGGCCAAATACATACATGATTGAGCAAATCCCAGGAACATGTGTGTGACTTTAAGGATGACCCTTTCCAGGTGAGGCTCTTGGTTATCAGGAAACATACCCTTTCAAGATGGCTACTCGCCATTTGACTCAAACATTTGATTGTATGGATCATAACAAAATATGACTAACATTAAAGGAAATGGAAGTCTCAGAGCACTTAATTGTGCTCATGTGAAACCTATACCTAGACCAAGAGACTGTTGTCAAACAGAGCAAGGGAACACTGCTGTTTTGTTGTTATGTGCTACTGAGTCAATTACGACTCATAGCAACCCTATGACTAATAGCTCTGAACCCTGCTCTGACAGAGCTGACTCCATTGCCACAGTTACTGTGTCAGTCCATCTCATCAAGGATCTTCTCCTGGCCTGCATAAGGCACACTTTAGTCTCTAGACTGACATCGTTGCTCTTCAGCACTCTGGAGAGGTTCCTGACTGCAAACTTGCCCAGTGCAATTTGTCTTTTGATTTCCTGACTGCTGGTGCTCAGAGTGTTGATTGTGATATGAGTAAGATCAAAATGTTGCCAACCTCAATCTCTTCTCCCTATATCATCTATCTCCATCTATCATGATACTACCAATTGGTCTGGTGGTGAGAATCTTTGTTTTCTTAATGTTGAGTTTCAGTCCATATTGAAGACTTTAGTCCTTGACCTTCTGCACCAACTGTTTCAATTCATCCTCAGTTTCAACAAGCAAGGTTGTGTCACCTGCATAATGCAGGTTGTTAATGAGTCTTCCTCCAATCACGATGCCACATTCCTCCTCATAAAGTCTAGTAAAACTGATTTGAAAGGAATACTACATGGTTTAAAGGTAAGAGATGGCTGCATCAGGGGGATACATATTCAATTGTATGCTGAGAAATTATTCAACAAACTAGACTCTAATGAAGAAAAATATGGCATCAGAATGAGAGGAACACTCATCATTAATCTGTGTTAAGTAGATGACAAAATTGTGCTTGCTGAAAGTGAGGAGGACTTGAAGGCTTTGCTGCAGAAGATCAAAGTATACAGCCTCCAATATTGATTCCATTTCAACATCATGAAAAAACCTTACCATTGAACTAGTAGACAACATCATGACAGATGGAGAAAAGATTGACATTGTTAATGATTTCATCTTACTTTGATCTACAATTAATACACTTAGTACTAGTAGTCAGGAGATCCAGAGATGTATTGCACTGGGAAAGTGTGCAGTCAGCAACATTTTCAAATTACTGAGGAGCAATGATTTTAGCTTGAGGACTAAGTTATGCCTGATTCAGACCATGATACTGTCAAGTAATTGCTATACATCTGAGAACTGGACAATGAGTAAGAATGACAGAAAAAGAATTGATGCCTTTGAGTTGTGAAATTGGAGAAAATTACTCAATTTCCCATGGATCAGCAAAAGAACAGATATGTTTTGGAGAAATTGCAGGGAGAGTACTCCTTGGGACAAAGATGATAAACTTCATCACACATACTTTGGCATGTTGTGTACAACATACAAGGCTATTCCTTGGAGAGAGACATCACACTTGGAAAGTTGGAGAATCAGCAAAAGAGAGAAAGACTCTCAGCCAGATGGATTGGCTCAGTGACTGCTGCAATGGGATTGAGTGTGTCAGAAATTATGAGGATGGTGTGAGATAGGACAGGCTTCAGATCTGTTGTTCTAAGGGTCACTATAAGCCATACTCAACTTGAAGGCACCTAGCAATAACTCTCCAGAAGCGTATTTAGGAGTCACTTACATGGTACCTGAAAGCTCCTAGCAGAGTTATAGGTAGTTAAGAAGAACACTTCTTAGTACAATACTCTCTTTATATTAACCTAGGAAGCATTACTGATACCAAATGGATCTTAGTTAAAAGCAGAGAATAGCCAAAGCATGTCTATTTGTGGTTTCCTGAACTGTATGGAACTCAACAAATTGTGGCTAACATTGAGAAAAATGGGAATCTCAGGATAATTTATCATGTGAAACCTATACTAGACCAGGAAGCTGTTGTACAGACAAAGTAAGAGAACATTGTATGGTTCGAAACCAAGAAAGGAGTGCATCAGGGAGAATATGGCATCAGGATTTGAGGAAGACTCATCAACAGCCTGTGTTATACACATGGCACAAAGATGATAAATGAAAATGAGGAGGACTTGAAGCTGTAGGTTAAGGATTGAAGCCTACAATATGAATTGCATCTCAATATCAAGAAAACAAAGATCTTTACCACTGAGTCAATAGGTAGTATCATGATAGATGGAGAATAGATTGAGTTTGTTAACATTTTCATCTTGCTTGGAACCACAATCAACACTCTTGGCACCAGCAGTTAGGAAACGAAAAGATGAGTTACTTTGGAAAAAAAAAATCTGCTGCCAATGACCTCTCCAGAGTGCTAAAAAGGTATACTGTCAGTCTAAGAGACTAAGGTGCAGCTGAGTTAGGCCAGTTCTCAATTGTGTCTCAATTGCTTGCTATGAATCTGAGATCTGGAGAGTGACTAAGGATGAGAAAAGAAGAATTGATGCCTCTGAGTTATGGAGAAGAGTATTGAATATACCATGGATCACCAAGAAAACAAACAGGGCTTTCCTGGAGTGGGTGAAAGCAGATTGCTTCTTGGAGGTAGGATTTTGAAGCTCTGTTTCAAATACTTAGAACATGTTGCTAAGAGGGACCAGTCTTTGGAGGACTTCATGCTTGGAAAGCTAGAGGGTTGACACAACAGAGGAAGACCTTGGATGAGATTGATTGACACAGTGACTATGGCAATGGAGTCAGTGTGTCAGAGATGGTGAGGTTGGCTCAGCATTGGACGAGGTTTAGAGCCATGGTTCATAGGGTCTCTATGAGTTGTAGTCACCATGAATCCTAGTCACCTCAAGTGCACATAACAACAACAATGGCAACAAGAGGAACACCTGGAGTTGCCTAGGACACTCCTTTAAGGTATGTTCTTGGGTCTTGCAGTGCCTATAATTTGTTGAATGTTGACTTGCCTGATCTGAATCATCTTAAGGGAAAGTAGGTAAATTCCTCACAAATGCAGAGGTGAAACGCTATGGAAAAATAAGAAGAAAGTGATTCAGAGCAAACCTAGAAGTGATTCAGTTTTTTTCTTGTACATTAAAAAGATAATTTTTATTTTTTGTTGTTTGAAATTTTTTTATTAGTATGCATTCATATATATTGTGTTTCATTCATGTATATTGTGGTTTGGTTTTATGTGTGTGTGTTTCACACTTTCCTTCATTGCCATCAAGTTTCATACAATCATTATAAAAAAAGGTCATCTTTAGATACAAGATCAGGAGATCTTATGTTAAAGGAAGGGAGTGACATTCTAGTGACATTATAGACTGTAGGGTGAAGAGGAAAACCACAATAGTTAAAGGACTAAAACTTGATTAGGAGGTTTTTCTCAGAAGTCCAGGCTGGGTTTAGAACGGGTTGTGGTACTAGGGATATTGTAGCTACTGTTAGATGGATCTTAGCTGAAAGCAGGGAATACCAGAGGAATGTCTATCTGTTTTTCATTGGCTATGCAAAAGCATTTGACTGTGTGGATCATAACAAACTGTGGCTGACTCTGAGAAGAATGGGAATCCCAGAACACTTGATTGTGCTAATGTGAAACCTATTCTTGGACCCGGAGGCAGTCGTCAGAACAGAGCAAGGGAACACTGCATGGTTCAAAATTGGGAAGGGCGTATGCCAGGGATGCATGCTATCTCCATGCCTTTTCAACCTGAATGCAGAGCAGATTATCCAGGAGGCTGGGCTCTATGAGGAGAAATGTGGGGTCAAGATTGGTGGAAGACCTATCAACAATCTGCATTATGCAGATGACACAACCATGCTTGCTGAAACTGAGAAGGACCTGAAGTGCTTGCTGCAGAGGGTCAAAGACTGCAGCCTCCAATAAGGATTGAGGCTGAATGTCAAGAAGACAAAGATTCTCACCACTGGACCAATTGGTAGCATCAGGATTAATGGTTAAGAGATTGAGATTGTTCACAGCTTTAGTTTGCTTGGCACCATAGTCAACACTCTTGGCACCAGTAGCCAGGAAATTAAAAGGCATATTGCCATGGGAAAGTCTGCTGTTAGGGACCTCTCCAATGTACTGAAGAGCAATGGTGTCTCTCTGGAGACTAAGGTGTGTCTGATACAGACCATGGTCTTTGCTATCACTTGTTATGCATCAGAGAGTTGGACAATGACCGAGGAGGATAGAAGGAGAATTAGTGCCTTTGAGCTGTGGTGCTGGAGAAGTGTATTGACAGTACCATGGACTGCTAGGAAAAGAAACAGATTCACCCTGGAAAGGATTAAACTAGGTGGCTCCTTGGAGGCAAGGATTCTGAGGCTCCGTCTAGCACTCTTTGACATGTTGTAAGGAGAGACAGGTCCTTGGAGAAGGACATCATGCTTGGGAGGGTGGAGGGACAGCGCAGGAGGGGAAGGCCCTCTATGAGGTGGATTAATTCAGTGACTGGAGTAATTGGGATGGGAGTGTCAGAGACAGTGCGATTGTCACAGGACAGAGCAGAGTTTAGGGCTCTTGTACATAGGGTTGCTATGAGTCACAATTAACTCGATGGCACATAACAACAACAACAGACCAAAAGGTTACTGTTATTTGCAAAAATATTATTAAAGAAATATTGTAGAACGAGTAGATCTAAGGGGGTGTGCTTAATCATAGGGTCACACAATTCTATGGGTGGAGGGAGGATGGGTAAAGAAAGGGGAAAGATTCAGTGTGAAAAACAGCATATATGAACTTTATAAGTAAACCAGTATAATATTAAAATAAAAATTAAAAAAAGAGAAACATTGTTATGTTGTTAGGTTCTGACATGGGCTAGAGATGTTGGTCCCAGGAGTCTTTTCTCTGCCTGAAGGAAAGGAAACAGGGTGATCACAATAGGATATATAAGCAAGTGCAGCCCTTAGCCAGCAAAGAAAAGACATTTATAAAAGCAAAGGTCACCCTGCTAGGGTTTTAGTGTTCTAAGAGGTTCCCAGGCCTGGTTTTTAGCAAAGCCACAGCAGACAGTACTGGTAGATAGTTAAAGACAAGAAAGACAGGAAGATCTCTTTAGGAGGAGAATGACTTCTCATTCACACCCCCATCCCCATCCCCATCCCCATCCCCATCCCCATTCTCAAGAGATGAAGGGAAATGGTCCTTTTTACTACTCCGAGTCTGCTCAAAGTCCTCAGAGATTGACCACTTCCTGGTGTGACTCCTTTGGTTCTTGTTGGATGTGCTGTTGGCAGGTATAGATTCATTTTACCAGTTCATGTCACTGCCCTATTTTCCATTTCCAATTTCTTCAGCCCCCCATATTCCCCTTTCATTAATCAGGTAAGGTTAGATCCTTGCTCTAATGGGTTCCATTGAGTCAACTATGACTCACAGTGACCCTATGAATAACACATCTGAACCTTGTCCTATGCTGTGCCATCCTCATGATCTTCATCCTCCTCAGGTCTATTGTGGTAGCCACTGTGTCCATCCACCTTGTTTCGAGTTTTTCTCTCTTTCTCAGCATGATGTTTCTAAGGACTGGTTCCTTCTGAGAATATGCCCATAGTTAAACGAGAGGAAGCTTCACCATCCTTGTCTCTAAGGAGCACTGACTGTACTTCATTTAAGTTGGATTTGTTGTTTCTGACAGCCATGGAATATTCAATACTTTTCACCAACATCACAATTCAAATGCATCATTTCTTCTTGAATCTTCTTTATTCATTGGCCAAGTTTTGTCCAATGAATAAAGAAGATTTTTCCAATACCATGACTTGAATTAGATGTACTTTAGTCTTTAAAATTATATCTTTACTCTTTATCACTTTGGAGAGGTCCTTGAGAGCATATTTTCCCAAAGTAACACATCTTTTTCATTCTTGACTTTTGCTACCATGAGTGTTGCTGGTGAATCCAAATAAAATGAAATCCTTTCATTTTCTTCATCTACTCTGGTGTGAATTCTTATTTTCTTGATGTTGAGATATAATACACGTTGAAGGTATAATATACTCTTGAGTATGCTATAAGATATAATTCGAGAATTATACAAGATATAATATGCATTGGGATATAATACACATTTGATCTTTTGCAATAAGGTCGACCTAGAGAAGTATATCTAAAATCAGCCAATGAAAACCCAATGGATCATCCAAAGGCCTGATTCTGTGTGCATAAGGTTCCCAAGCCTTGAGGGCTTTGTGGACAACAGCAAACAATAACAACACCCATATGCAGACTCTTGGTGGTACAAATAGTGGGGTTGGATGCTACCAGAAAGGCTTGAGTCATCTCTAAAGCACCTTGGATGAAAGGTATAGTGATCTATTTCTGTAAAACCAGCCACTGAAAACTTATGGAACACAATTATATTATGACGCTCGTGGAGTCAGCTTGACTCAATGTTGAGTTGATGATATTTGGATTGATTAAAAAAAAGTGGTGTTTGACCTCCTCATAGGCTAACCCACAGGAATCCATCCGTGGATTTTATCTAAGTCATAAGAGAAGGGGGTTCTTTAGAGTAAGCCATTTTTCCTGAACACAGAGGTGAGGAATTTCTTTAACCATTACTGTTTTCTAGTGTCTCAGGGTCCAGAGCACTTTGTGTCAACCAACAGTAGCCATGAAGGCTGAAACGTGAATGTGAGAATCTTCCAAAGATCTTGAAGAGTAATGTGGAAATGAAAGTTTCAAGTCATGGCAAACTGTATTACTTGATGAAGATCTGAGAAGACATGAATATAACTCACACTTTTTTAAAGTCATAAAATTTCTAAAAGAAGGAGAGAGAAAATATATGAAATAAAAGACATACATGTAGAGAAAGTGTCAAAAAAGCTTAATACAAGCTGACTGGTTTCGCCATACATTTTAAATATTCTTAATTAATCTATGTTCCCACCCACCAAGCATGTGAAGCCAGTCTTTGCTGATAATAGAACATCTGTTGACTTGGTCAGGGAAACAGCCCTTCATTTAATAGGGGATGTGGTCTGATTCTCCTCACAGCAAAGTTTGCCTTAGGGTTTACTGTTAATTAATTGTATCTAAATATTAACTGACATCCATTCTAGGGTGTGAGCAAAACTCCCCTCCAGGGCATGTCCTCTGTGGAAAATTTAACATTTCCATTATGAAAGTCAAGAGGATGAAATACTTTTAGAAATGTGACTATTGAATGTAGAGAGGGCAAATATTTCCTCCCACTAATAGGAAAAGAACAAAAAAGAGAGACTAAGAAAAGTGACTCCTACAAAGGAGTAGAGCCAGAGAACTAATTTGTGGCAGCTTTCAAAGAAATGGAATCAAAGAAGGAAAAAGAATGGCAGCCTTTGCTAAGAAGGCTTCTTAAATTAGAGCTGCATAGCCCATATAGAGCAATGGAATGTAAAAGACAGGTAGAATGTGTCTTACAACTTCACTTTGGAAACACTATTATTCTGTAAGGATAAATTTTGTCTACAGAAATATTTAAAGGCTATTGGTGGTCAAACCCTGCAAAAGAATGACAACAAAGATATTTTTCTTTTCTTTTTGAAGACTTGACTTTGATTGTTAGATCAAATTCCAAAGTAAAGGAGACCTTTTAAGAACTTAGTTTGGAGCTATAATTTCACATTATTCATAAGAAATTATGTTATCCTGGAAGGAAATTATTCAGAAAGTATCTTTTCTTTTGGTCATCTTTGTCAGAACAGGAATCATCTGTGTCAGCATAATTATTTACTCCACAAATTTGTTATTTAGAAAGACTTCAATAATTTTGCTTTTTTGCTTCAGCCAATTCTTGTTTATCAAATGATCTCCTCAGCAAAGTGTTATCTAATCAAGACAATAGGATCCTCACAAGACTCACAACATAATTATCAAAACAGTGTGGAAGTACTAAGATAGAAAAGGAAATTGTAAAATTTATTTGGAGAGGATAGAGACCCCGAATAAGCAAAGCACTTCTGAAAAACAAAATGAAGTGGGAGGCATAGCACTCCCTAATCTCAAAATCTACTATACATCAGTAGTAACCAAAATAGCATAGTACTGGTACCATGACAGGCATATAGACCAATGGAACAGAATTGGGGACCCAGAAAAAAAAATAGGTAAATGACAGCCTCTTTCACAAATGGTGTTGGCAAAACTGGATTGCTACCTGCAGAAAGCTGAAACAGGATCCACATCTCAACACACACACACACACACACACACACACACACACACACACACACACTCAACTCAAGGTGGATCAAAGAGACCTGGGAATAGAGGTCAAAACTATAAAGTTCATTAGAGACAAGCTTGGACCAAGCTTAGAAGGCTTAGCCTATAAAGAGACTGCCAAATATTGCCAGAAATGCACAACTTGGAGAGGATAAAACTGATGAGCTGGACCTTCTAGAGATTAAATCTCAGTCCTCATCAAAAACATTTTACAACAGGATGAAAAGGAAGCCTACAAACTGGGAACAAATATTTGGCAATACCATTTTAGACAAAGGTCTTATAACAAAACTTTACAGACTCCTCCTGGGCCTCCAGAAGAAAAAGACTGATAACACAATTACAAAATGGCCAAAGGACATTGGAAGTCTTTTTACAGAGGAAGACATGCAGGTGGTCAAAAGATACAAGAAGAAGTGCTCACAATCACTGGTAATAAGAGATGCAAATCAAAATCACAATGAGATACTATCTCATTTGCTAGTAGTGGTGGCAAAGTTTAGTAGAGCAGTAAGAAATAAATGACGGAGTGAGTGTGGAGAGGTGGGGACTCTCATACACTGTTGGTGGGATTTTAAAATGGTGCAACAAATCTGGAAGACAGTTTGCCATTTTCTCAAAAAGTTGAACATAGAAACTCCATTTCACTGCTAGGAATATACCTCAAGGAAATTAGATCTGAGACACAAACAGAGATTTGTATACCAATGTTCATAGCAATGTTATTCACCATCACAAGAACATCAGGAACAATGATATTGAAAAATAATACACAAATGAGAGGCTGGAAACCATTATGTTGAGTGAGCTAACACAGTTTTATGAGGCAAATACTGCGTAAGACCATGATTGTTAAAATAGAAGGATAACTAGTAAAACATGTCCAAGAATTCAAGGGGCAAAAGGAGGGAATGGAGGGGAGAGGATAATCAAAGGTAAAACCACAGGGATGCATAGTTTGGTGGATTGACGGAGGGAAGAAATTCGGAAAGATCTGGACAAAAAGACAGGGTAATAATGGGCAAAGTCCAATGGTGATTAATTTTTTAAAACATAATGCATGAGCATTATTGTATGAAACACAATGTGAATGAAGAATAGTGTGAAACACAGTTTATGTAAACTTTGTAGCAAACTAATAGAAAATAATGTAAAATAAAATGTATATGAATGATTATAAGAAACACAATGTAAATGAAAGATTGTATAAAACACAATGTATATGTAACGGAGTTATTATATGAAAACCAGTAAAAACTAAAAAAGAATTGTTTAAAGACCTGAGTGTCATTTTCACCACTATAAAACCATTACTTGAACTATTACCATTCAAACCTCATTATCTAGTAAATAGAGACAGAATATTTGAAATATTTTGTCACTGAGTAAGTATTGAAATCCAAATTGTCATATAATTATAACCCAAGAAGTTAATATTGATCTAATATTTACTCTACCCCAGCCTATTCTTCCTATCTTGTTAATTGTTGTTGTAAAGTGCTGTCGAGTCTCTGGCAACTCCTAGTGACCCTATCCCTGTGAAGGAGAGTCCTCAGCATTTGGGTGTTTCTCATCCCCTCTCCAGGTTCACAGGTTTTCCAGAGGCAAGCTATTACGGAGTTGGATGCCACTGCTGCTTCCAAGTTTGTTTTAATCGGGGAGCTCCACTCCACTCTCTGTCTGCATTGGGTAACCAGCCATTAAGGCATTTGACACATCAGTGTCACAGTGTTCAGCCTCACAGCAACTACAAATGACCACTGTACACCAACTTGTACACCAGGGCTATATGACCTAGAGGAATGTCTGAACAAAAGCAATGAAAGACAGGCCAGAGGGCTGCAGATGAAAAGTCACCCACCTTTGGGTTGGTAGCATTGCTTTCTGTCCACCAGGCCAGCTGATCTCTCTCTCTCTCTCTGTTGATGTTATTGTTGTTAAGTGCCCTTGAGTGGCAGGCAACTCATAGTGACCCTATGAAGGAGAGTACTCAACGCTTGGGTGTCTCTCATCCTCTCTTCAGGTTCACAGGGTTTCCAGAGGCAAGCTATTATGGAAGTGGATCCTTCCTATCTTATATATAATAAATTTTCTCTGCAATTATATGAAGAAAATACCATAAAGAAACAAAAGAATGTTGGTTTATAGCTACTTGTGTTGTTATGTGCAGACAGCTGTGATTCATTGCAACTCTGTGAACAATAACTCTCAAACTCGTCCTCTCCTGAACCAGCCTCCTCATGTCTGACACACTTGATCCCATTGTTACAATCACGGTGTCAGTCCATCTCATTCAGGGTTTCCTCTCTTGTGCTGACCCTCCAACTTTATGTAAATGATGTTCTTCTCCAAGGACTGATCTTCCTTGATAACATAGTCATAGCATGTGGGATGGAGTTTCAACATCTTTGCCTTTCTGATTTCACATTCTCCAGGACAGACTTGTTAGTTCATTTGGCAGTTCATGAGATATCCAATATTTATCTCCAGCATTACAAGTAAAAAGGATCAATTTTTATGTTCTCATTGTACAACATTCAGACACATAGCAAGCAACTAAAAAGGCAACAATTTGAATCAAGTGCACCTTAGTCTTTAGAGTGATGTTATTGCTCATTAACACACTGGAAAGATCCTTGAGAGCAGATTTTCCCAATGCAATTCATTTTTAGATTTCCTGACTGCTGGTGCTGAGGATGTTTATTGTGGATCCAAATAAGGTGAAATCTTAACAGCTTTAATCCTTTCTCCATCTATCACTATATTGCCTGCCTGTTGGCCTGTTGGTAAGGATTTGTGTTTTCTTGGTGTTGAAATATAATCCATATTGAAGGCTATAGTACTTGAGCTTCTGCAGTAAGCATTTCAGGTACTCTTCATTTTTATTGAGCAAGGCTGTGTCATCTGCACAGCGTAAGTTGTGGATGAGTCTTCTCTGGTTCTTATGCAGCAGTCCTCTTCTAAAGTCCAGCTTCTTGAATTATCTGTTCAGTATATATATTAAAAAGGTGTGGAGAAAGGATACATCCTTGATTCACTCTTTATTGATTTTTTGAACCATGCAATATTCCTTTGCTCTCTTCAGAAAATGGCTTCATGGTCTAGCTATAGGTTTCACATGAGCACAATCAAGCATTCTGCATTTTCCACTCTTTACAAAGTTAGCTATAATTTATTGTGATTCGCAGAGTCAAATATCTTTACATAGTTGATAAAACACTTGTAGACATCCTCTGGTACTCGGCTTTTATCCAAGATCCAACTGACAATAGCAATGATATCCTTGATGTCATGGTCTCTTTAATTCTGGCTTGAAATTTTGGCAATTCTCAGTTAATGTACTGATGTAGCCTTTTTTGGATAATCTGCAGTAAGATTTTGCTTGCATGCTATTGTTGAGTATCTGTACATTTTGTTGGAACATCTTTCTTGAGAATGGGGATAAATATGGATCTTTTCCAGTCCGGTAAGTATCCTCCAGATTTCTTGGCACAACTTGGTGTCGAGAAAACCTGGATAGCTGCATCTGTTTGTTGAAATATGTTAGTAAGGGATTCCATCAATTCCTGCACCTTATTTTTTCCAGTGTCTTCAAAACAACTTGGACTTCTTCCTTTATTATTACTGATGATTCTTGATAATATACTACTTCTTGAAGTGGTTCATTGTCAGCCAATTCTTTTTGATAACAGTGACTTTGTGTATCCCTTTGTTCTTTCGATACTTTCTGGATAATTCTAGATTTTGCCCATAGAATGTTTTAGTATTGCAACTTGAGGCTTGAATTTGTTCTTCAGTTCCTTCAGCTTGAGAAGTGTTGAGTGAGTTTTTGCCTTTTGATTTTATGACTCCTGCGCTTTGCACATTTAACTTTGCTTTGACTTCTTGTGTTGCCCTTTGAAATCTTCTGTTCAACTCCTTTACTTTGTCAATCCTTTGCTTTGTTTAAGCTTCTTGGCACTCGAGTGTAATTTTCAGAGTCTCTTTTGACATCCATTTTATTCTTTTCTTCTTCCTTTGTCTTTGTAATAACCTTTTGCTGTCCTTGTGGATTTGAGCCTGGGCATCAATCCATGATTCCACAGACTGCATTTACTTCACCCTTGACCTTATTTGATCTCCTGTGCTGAACAAGTTCTTTGAATTCTTTCATAGTCTCAATGTGCTCTGAACTAAATAATTTAATGCTAGCGTTTCCTTGGCACCTTAAGTCTTTTTCATCTCTCCGAACAGTCCAAGCATCATCCCCTGATGAGAATCAAGACATGGCCAGGTTAAGATACATTGTTCATAGGATCGCTGTGGGTAATAGGATCAAGTGGATTTGATGGGACACAGCAACAACAAACAACAGCTTGATGAGACATAGCAACAACAAAGGACAACAATGTATCATGTATTCCAGCTCTATTGTAATGCATTATGCATTCTCAGCTCTATTTCCACTGTATTTGCTATTTTGTTTGGTTCATAGCTATTATTTTGCCTGGATGATTTCTCAACTTCTCTTTTTGTCAGATTTCTGCAGTCTTCTACTGTTTTTCTTTTTTGATCCAAGGTCCATTGTTTATACATACTACTCTCACCAAACAGCTCAACTCCTTTTCTACATTATCTTTCTATTCTATTGTCTACCATCAAGTGGGATCTGACCCAAAGCACTGACCCTCTAATGGGTTTTCAGAGGCAATAAATTGCACAGGAGAAGATATTCATCTTTCCTACAGGAACCATCTGGTGGGTTTGAACCATGTGCCTTTGGATTGTAAGCACAGCTTCTTACCACTAGTCCTCCAGAGCTCCCTAGCAAGCCCATCCTAACAAATTCAATCCGAGAGGATCCTACAGAGATTGCCTCTCAGGCTTCTCTCTCTGGGATCCTAATCATAGGGAGTTCTGTAGGTTTCTAGGGAGTTGTGCTAATCGAAAAGTCTTGCCCCATTGGTGATTTGAAACTACCAGTGTTTCCATGGGAGAAAGGTTATCAATCTCTTATGTGATTAACTGCTTTATAAACTCAAAGGAAATCCAGTTATGAGTCAGTTACTACCTAAAGGAAGCAGCCTGAACTAGTTCTTCTAGTCATATGAAAGCTGGAAAATAAAAAAAAATCGAATAAAAAGAACTAATGTGATGGTATTAGGGAAGAACATGGAATAGGGTATTGCTGCCGCTGTTGTGTGCTGTCAAGTCAGAACTTTTACACAAATGACCCTCCAATGGGTTTTCCGAGGCAGTAAATTTTAAGGGAGGAAATTCTCCATCAGAGAAGCTGGTGGATTTGAACTGCATGCCTCTGGAATTCTAGCATAGCTAACAAATTATTCTTAGAATAAATATAAGTAGAGTGCTTCTAAGAAGTAAGGACAGTGAAACATTGGCTGGATTTCTTGTTCACTTTTTTTTTGGACATGTCATCAGTACCTACAAAGAAATAGAAGAGTACATCACATTTAGTGATGGAGTGGAAAGGGAAGAGGTGAAACCTTCAATGAGATGGATTGACACAATAGTCATAACACTGAACTCTAACATGCTAACATGAAGAGGGGGCAAAATCAGGCAGTATTTGATTCTGTTATGTATAAGGGAGCCATGAACCAGATAGAATGAAATTGCAACTAGCAACAATACATCTACTCCTCACACACTCTCTTCTTAACTGATATTTTACATTTAAAATGGTTAAAAAATACCTCTGTTATTAAATTATCATACTCATGAATAGTGTCCATCTAGCATCAGCAAAAGCCGAGAATTGAGATGGAAATAAGCCTGGTCATGATGATTACAGTTATACATCAATTTGGCAGGGCAATGATTCTTAGTAGTTTAGCAGTGTAAGAGAGGATACCCAATGCAATGCTGTTGTATTCAGCAATGTTAACCATGAAACCAGGACAACAGCATGACTGTTGACTGTCTCATTTGGTCTGTAAATATGGGTAATTAAGGAAATGTTCTTTTGCTTCCTACTCCTTCCACGTGTGTATGCATGTGGACTCTTTTGGGGGAAGTGTATTCAAGACAGAATATCTAAAAAATATACTCTGAGAGGATTCTGTGACACAAATGGATATGTAAACAAGTACATTTTGTATGTCTTTAGGAAATTGATTAACTTATAAGATAAATTGCTTTTATAACCTCTTTTAGAAAATATGTATTGTAAGCATTTTATGATGACAATAATTTTCTAAGCTGTTGTGTAATTTTGGAATTAAGTTTGTAATCAGTCTGATTGTTGTTGTTTTGGTGTGTGATAGCAATCCTCTGCACAATAGTTTTGAACCCTGCCCTACTCTGAACTTATCTACAAAATTCTACCTCCATTACCACAGTCAGAGTCAATTTCTTCAGGATCTTCCCTGCTTGCACTGTCCCTCCATTCTTTCTCCAAGGTCTGAGCCTTTCTCACAACATGCCCAAAGTATGTCAGATGGAGCTTCAAAATCCTTGCCTCCAAGGAACAATTTGGCTTCACCCTCTCCAGGAAAAAGCAGTGTGTTCTCTTGGTGGTTCATGGCATGTTCATTCTCTTCTCCAGCACCACAACTCAAAGGCATTGATACTTGTTCTGTAATTCTTATTCACTGTACAGCTCTTTGATGCATAGGAAGAAATTGCAAAGATTATGGCCTGAATCAGATGCACCTTAGTCTCTAGACTGACATTGCTGCTCTTTAGCATTCTGGATAGGTCCCTGATGGTAGACTTTCTAATGCGATACATCTTTTGATTTCCTGGCTGCTGGTAACAAGAGTACTGATTGTGGAACTGAGCAAGCTATGATGGTGCTGTGAATTGGTTCATTGGTGAGAATATTTGTCTTCTTGAAGTTGGTTTTCAATTCATATTGAAGATTATAGTTCTTAATTTTAGCAGCAAACACCCAGTAAGTTTTGCTCAGTTTTGTCAAGTAAGGTTGTATCATCTGCATAATGTAGGTTGTTGATGAATCTTCTTCAAATCCTGATGCCCGTTCCTCTTCGTAAGGTCTAACCTCCTGAATGATCTGTTCTTCATATAAACTGAAAAGATAGGGAAACAGGATGCGTCCCTGATGCACTCCTCTCTTGATACTGAATCATGCAGTATGTCCTTGCATGACTGATATCCTTGCATGTTCTAATGACTGCTTTCTGGTCAAGGTATAGGTTTCTCATGAGTGCAATTAGGTATTCTGGGATTCTTGTTCTTCTCAGAGTTAGCCACAGTTTGTGGTGATCCACACAATCAAGTACCTTGCATAGTAAATGAAACACATATAGACATTCCTCTGCTATGCTCTGTTTTCAATCAAGGTCCATCTGACATTGGTTATGATGTTGCTAGTGCTATGGACTCTTCTAAACCCAGCTTGTATTTCTAGTAGTTCTCTGTCAATATACTACTGTTCCAGTTTTTGGACAATCTTCAGCAGGATTATGCTTGCTGTGATATCAGTGATATATATTGTTCGATAATTTTCATTCCCTGGTGGACCCCCTTTTTTGTGGAATGGGATTAGTCTCTCTTTATTAATATAGCATAGGATCCCTTCTTGATATGTCCTATTGTTTGTTCCTTTACCACAAAAAGAATCTATATTGAAATGTAATGTTCTGAGTTTGCTCTCAGAGCTTCTTTCTTGGATTTATTGGTTTTGCTTTGTGAACTTCACCTTTTCCATTTGAATGTATCCGTTAAATTTGTTTGTTTTATTTTTTTAAAATCTTATCAAATTTCTGAAATTATTTTCTGTAACATTTTGGTACAGGCAGCAGGATTCAAAGGTGTCCTCCATTAGTGGTTCCTGAGGAAATGTGGATTAGAGTCCAGCAATAAACACCATTGTTCTCTTCCCTTTCCCTGAGTGCTTGCTTGGACTTGCTTGAAGGTAAGCATTTTTGTTTTGAGCCCTGTGTACCGGCACTGTAGCTCTTTGAGGATTTATTGGGTTTCCTGTTTTCACTGCTGTCATGGTATGAATTGTGTCCCTCTGTCCACAAATATATGTTTGTAACTGTATAGGGTGGAAACAAAGTAGTGATACTAAATAATCTGACAAAACAAATAGTTGTAGGTGGTTTAAGGGTGATTAGCATTACCTCTTAATATTATTACTGTCCTATAAAGAGTATTCCTAGGATGTAGCCTATAATATCTTTTATCTTCTAAGAGGTAAGAGAGAAGAAAGTGAAATAAGGAGGGAGATTTTAGTACAACCAAGAAACTATCATCAGGAGTGGAGTGGATCCCTTTGGCCTCAAATGCTTGCACTGGAAAGTCCTTTGACACAAGACACAAGGCACAAGGAGGTCTCTGAGAAATGTCATGTCCACCAATGCTGAAGGAAACAACCTTTCTCCAGAACTTACACAGAGAAAAGGACTTTTTTTTTAGATGTGGCACCTTGAATAGGAAATTCTAGCTTCTTAAACTGTAAGAGAATGCATTCTGTTTGTTGTAGGCATAAACTTATGGTATCTTTTAAAAACCAGCACTAGGAATTTAAGATACCTATTTTTTTATTAGTTTGCTTACAAAGTTCATATACATTGTTCTTCACACTATTTTTAACTCACATTGAGTTTCATACAATCGTTCTCGTGCATGAATACATTATTATGTTTCATAAAATTAATCACCATTGGCCTTGCCCATAATTTTACCACCTTTTCACTCAGATCCTTCCCATTTCCCTCCCTCTTCCCCTCCCTCCACCAACCAAACTGTGGAACCCTATGTTTTTGCCCTTACTCATCCTCAACCTTCCTGTCCTTGAGTTCCTGTACATGTTTTACTAGTTATCCTTCTATTTTTACAATAATGGTTGTATGGAATATTTGTCCTTATGGGACTGAGTGAGTTCACTTAGCATAATGCTCTCCAGTCTCTACCAAGTTACACTGTATTTTTAAAAATTATTGTTCTTGAGTGTTGCATAGTAGTCCAATGTGGGAAATTACCACAGTTTTTCAATCCATTCAGATGTGGCTAGACATTTAAACTGTTTCTACATTCTTGTGATGGTGAATAATGCTGCTATGTACATTGGTATACAAATACAATTTGTGTCTCAGCTCTAATTTCCTTGGGTTGTATTCCTAGTAGTGGAATAGCTGGGTCATCTGGAGTTTCTATGTTCAACTTTTTGAGGAAATGCCCAACTGTCTTTTTAGAATGGTTATACCATTTTACAATCCAGTTTGAACATCCTTCTTGGAGTCCTTGTTGCTTGGTATCAGAGTATGG
>NW_006399767.1:3121990-3123749 GCF_000299155.1 Elephantulus edwardii
TATTGTTGATTTCACATGCAAGCAAGATTCTGCTGAAGATTATCCAAAAACGACTGGAACAGCACATCAGCAGAGAACTGCCAGAAGTCCAGGCTGGATTTAGAAGGGTTCGTGGTACTAGGGATATTGTAGCTAATCTTAGATGGTTATTGGCTGAAAGCAGGGAGTACCAGAGGGATGTCTATCTGTGCTTCATTTATTATGCGAAGGTGTTTGACTGTGTGGACCATAACAAACGATGGCTGACTCTGAAAAGAATGGGAATCCCAGAACACTTGATTGTGCTAATGTGAAACTTATACTTGAACCAAGAGGCAGTCGTCAGAACAGAGCAAAAAAACACTGCATGGTTCAAAATTGGGCAGGGTGTACACCAGGGATATGTCCTGTCTCCATACCTTTTCAACCTCTATGCAGAACATATCATCCAGGAGGCCTGGCTCTATGAGGAGAAATGTGGCATCAGGTTTGGTGAAAGATCTACAAACAATCTGCGTTATGCAGATGACACAGCCCTGCTGGCTGAAACTGAGAAGGACCTGAGGCACTTGCTGCTGAGGGTCAGGGACTGCAGCATTCAATATGGATCGAGGTTCAATGTCAAGAAGACAAAGATTCTCACCACTGGACCAATTGGCAGCCTCAGGATGGATGGTGAAGAGATTGAGATTGTTCACAGCATTAGTCTACTTGGCTCCACAATCAACACTTTTGGCACCAGCAGCCAGGAAATTAAAAGATGTATTGTGATGGGAAGCTCGGCTGTTAGGGACCTCTCTAAATTACTCAAGAGAAATAGTGTGTCTTTGGAGACGAAGGTCCATCTGGTATGGGCCATGGTCTTTGCAATCACTTGTTATGCATCAGAGATCTGGACAATGACCAGGGAGGACAGAAGGAGAATTTATGCTTTTGAGCTTTGGTGTAGGAGAAGAGTGCTGAGGGTGCCATGGACTGCTACGAAAACAAACAGATTCTTCCTGGAGAGGGTTAAACTGGGCTGCTCCTTGGAGGCAAGGATTCTGAGGCTTCGTCAGACATACTTTGGTTGTCTTGTAATGAGAGACCAGTCCTTGGAGAGGGATATCATGCTTGGGAGGGTGGAGGGCAGATGCAGGAGGGGAAGGCCCTCTGGGAGATGGATTGATTCAGTGATTGGGGCAATCGGGATGAGTGTGTCGGAGACAGTGAGATTGGCACAGGACAGAGCAGAGTTTAGGGCTGTTGTATATAGGGTCACTATGAGTCACAAGTGACTCGACTGCCCATAACAGCAACAATGCGTATATCAGCATATCTATGTATGCATGTCTGTGCATGTAAGTGGACACACACACACACACATACAAATGCACAGATGCAGAGAGAAAGGTATTGATTTCATGGAAATGGCTCATGTGCCTATAGAGGTAAGCCCCAGATCTATATCATCAGCAGAGAAGCAGCCTCTGTCTTTGGAGGCTACCATCTTCAGATGCTGATGCAGTCAAAGCTAATTTCTGGGATCAGGGTTTCACATGACTCGTTTTGAATAGTGACAAGTGCAAAGTCAGCGACTCCATTTGGTCATTGTTTTACGTCTTGTGGCCATGAGTCAGATATCCAGATACAAGTTTCACAAAATGTCTCTAAATTTTTTTAACCAGAAATCCAAATATAAATAACTTGCAGGCCAAAGACTTGAGGAGATACATTCTTAATCTTATAAGAACAATCAGATCTTTACTGATCTGCTTGTAACCCTGCCTTATTAATATAT
>NW_006399767.1:3123849-3127597 GCF_000299155.1 Elephantulus edwardii
TATTACTGGGATATAATATAGTGGATGATAGCTACATTAACACAAATATTAATCCTGACACTTGTGGTCTCAGCAAAGAGAGAGGTAATTCCACTTCCAAGAGTTTTGATCATTCTAAGATGAAAATTTTGGACACAGATTGGTCAGTAAATGCCACTAGCCTGGCCACCAGCAATGCAAATGATTAAAGTCACTTGCAGCAGGATAAGCTGGTGAGAGCCTTGGGCTATCTGCCAGCCACAGAAAAATCACAAGCAATAGAGACCTACATTGGTTTAAGAAAACTTCGTTCAAACTTTGCAACATTCCTTTGTACGAATTTAGTTTGTGGTTCAAAGCAAGGAGATACCAGTTCTCCATGTGACTTTTGCCTCTAAAATCTTCAAGGTAAAACTTGCCATACAGAGACAAGACAGCTAAACTGCCTGTTTGGAATACTTACGTCTTTGAACTACTGTTGTTATTAGGTGCTGTTGAGTCCAGTATGACTTATAATGACCCTATGAACAAGTGAGCTGAACCCTATTCTATCCTGTGCCATCCTCCCAGTCTCTGACACACTCAATCCTATTGCCTCAGTCACTGTGTCAACCCACCTGGTTGAGGGCCTTCCTCTATTTTACCACCTGTCCGCCTTTCCAAGCATAATGTCTCTTTTTCAGCAAATTACATCTCCTAGCAACATAACCAGAATTTTAGAGCTGAAGCTTCCACATCTTCACCTCAAAGTAGCACTCCGATTGCATCTTCTCCAAGAATCCTAGTGTTTCTCATTTTATCTGCATGTGCTGTGACTTGGGGAGATGCAACTTCTAATGATGAGGTAGTCCCTCCTTCCAGAACCCCCACTGCCTATATGGATTAGCATTATTGTCCTAATTCAGTGTGATATCTTAACTTGCTATTTCCTTGAGGATGTTGTGAATGATCTTTCAGAAAGCAAACTTCAGCCTGATGTGTGGCTTAATATAAAACACTCATGTGTTCTGTAGTGTTTCCAACAAAGATTTTGCAGAATGACTATTATGAGGTTGCTGAGTAGATTAAAATTGTTACTTTACTAGCTTTGATTACCAACCTACATTTATTTATTCACTTATTTATAGGGTCTAGGGAAATTCAATTGTAGAAAGAAGAGATTGGTGAGAGAACTAATGAGAATCTCTATTTTGTTAAAACCATTGCAAGACTTTCCTCAGACTTCAGCAAGATTCCAATCTATAACCAGGAAAAAGACAAAGTGTTTAAAATTACCCAGCTGCTTGTTGTTGTGTGCCATAGAGTCAGAATTGGCCTATAGCTGACCTTACAGCAGGTTTTCAGAGGTAGTAAATCACACGGGAGGAAATTGCCCATCTTATTCCCATGGAGCAGCTGGTAGATTTGAAGCTCATACCTTTATTTTGGCAAAGCAATTATTTACCACTAAGCCACCAGAGTGCCCCTAATTATGAGGATAGACTTCCTAAAGTCTTTTCTGAGCACTTAGGATTAATTTTGAATGGCCATGGATCTGAGATTTCTTTCAATTTATTATTCAGTTATAGACTGGGTCCTTATTAATCTTCTTTGATTAAAAGATTTAATTTATATTAGAGAAATGCTCTGATTATGAAAGTCACTAATCTGGCTTATACCTTATCCAAAACTCTAATGAAGAAAGAAAATAACATGGGGAAAAGAACTAAGTAAATAGAAATTAATTGCTCTACAACAAACTAAAATAGTTACAAGCTCCAACTCCACTACATAGTCAAATTTATACATGAGTTAAGTAAAAGGATAGATCCATGATCCAATGTACCAAAAATATATTTTACTGAAAAACAATCTTGAATATTTTAAGAACAATTGCTTAAAACTGAAGAATAAAATAGACATTTGCCACCTGCCTCTCTGCTTCCTAAGGGCTCCAATGATAATCAAGTGTTTTATCCAATGGTGGCCCTAAATCCTCAAGAAGAAACCATCCACTGTGTAAATGTGGAGGACTGCAAATATTTAATCAATATGAATGCCATTCTACCTATCTATGCCATTTCAATCTCAGGTGTTTTAAAAAACTCCTACCTCTGAATTGAAAAATACCCAATATTGGGTATAACAAGCCAAGAGCAAGCTTTGACCTAGTCTGAACCAATTAGAGTTTCTTTATGAGCCATTGAAGACATCATTTCTTTCCCCTTAGGCTCTGGCATGCTTGTTAATTTATTGGGGCAGAATATAATCTTTTAGCATAATTGCAACCTCCAGTTTTCCAAATGAAGATGAGATATTAAGTCTCTCAGAGACAAGTCCATGCTAGTGACTATGAGGATGTTTTATGTTAAGTCCAGGTCCTCGCCCTACTTAGACTATCCTTACTTGCACTCTCAGTTGCTCCAGGGATTATCATTATACCACTCATTATGTTCTGTTGGTAGACAAATTAATCTACAGATGTTACAATCAATCAAACCTATCTAGACTCAAATGAACACTTTCAATTCCATACTTCAAATTCCTAAATATCCCATAACTTCTTTTAATAGAGACCTAGCTCCATTCCATTCTTACCTTCCTAGGTGTTTACTCATAAATATCCTCAGTCTATATCACTAATATCCTCTTCACTGTACATTTTGAATTAGTGTTTCAATTGCCAAATAGTTTCCCATTTAAAAAAAAATTCTTCTTTAATTTTTGTTCTTTTCTAGAATTTACCAACATTGTCACCTGCTTTTTTTAGCTATATTCTTTTTAAAATTATTTCAACTATTTTTTACTATATTCTTGGATTGAAAGCAATGTTTTTAATTTACAGTCTTCCATTCACTTGTTTACTTCTGTCATTTATCCCATCCCTCTGTAGCAACCACCACTGGAACTGGTCAGGTAAAGGTTACTAGTGAACTTTTGCTACTAAAAGCACTGGGCACTTTTCTTCCTGAATTCATTTGTTTTAACTTTCTGTATTATAAGCAACTCAACAAAGAAGTCCTCAAAGTAAAATGAAGATAGAGATATTCCAAGAAAGGGAATAGATTAAAAATAAGAGAGGTATTGTCATGGATTCAGTTATGTAGTGATAGAGTGTGGAAGCTATAGAATGATCTTTTATGATCTGATAAGCCAAAGAGTTGTATAAGGTTTAAGGGTAGAATGCAACATTCCTTAATCCCATTGCAATCTAATTCAATATCCTAGAGTACTGCTCATTGGAAGCAGGAGTGGTATCCACTTCCTAAACAACATGCCTCTGAGAACTCTGAACTTCGAGAAGCCATAATTATCAAAAGGCTTCAGGTTTTTTGTTCAGATGGTTGCTATGAGTGATGCTTGTCATTGTCAAGAACAACAGGGTACTTCTCAAGGGTATGACATATAATACCTCCCCCCTTTTATATTAGGTTGCTCACAAAGTTTGTTTCACACTATTCTTCATTCATATTGTGTTTCATACCATCATTTCCACACATTATGTCTTATAAAATCAGAATTTTATGATTTTGTAGGTGGAGGGAGGGAGTGAAAGAAATTCCAGCAGGGACCCGATAAAAATGGGTAATATCTTTTATCTTATTAGAGATAAGAGGAGAGGAAAGTGAGGCCAGAAGTGAGGTGATTTCAATACCACTAAAAAATTACCAAGAGTTGAGTGAGTTTTCTTGAGCCTGGACTCCTGTGCAGGAAAGAGAGAGAAGACAGAAGAGAGAGGAAGCAGGGGGGAGAGAAGAGAGAGGAGAGGAAAGGAAAGGAAAGGAAAGGA
>NW_006399767.1:3128707-3130017 GCF_000299155.1 Elephantulus edwardii
TCCACTATGCAGCCTTCATTCTAGACTCCTGTCATGACAATAATACCTAACCATATATCCCTTTTAAACAGTTCTCTCCCTCATCTGTTTCAATTTCTCAGTCTATCCCCAACCCTGAGGTCATTATGCTGAGTGGAATATCTCAGACACAAAAGGACAAATACTACATAGTGCTCATCTCTATATTTATGGAGCTCAGCTGACTATTGGGTAAGGATTTGCACTGATAATCCAAAGGCAAGTGGCCCAAATCCAAAAGCTGTTCCACAGGAGAAAGAGGCACAATATCCTCCCATGCAATTGGAAACCCCTAAAAGAGTCAGTTGTGACTTGGTTCTGACTTGATAACCAATGAGTTGTTGTTGAGCTCTGGTGACATAATCCATAGCAAATTGTGCTGCTAGCCAAAGGTCTTCCAGTCTTCCAATCTATAGTAGTTCAAATTTATCAGTGGTTGCATAGGAGAAATATCATTTTGAGTCTTGGAAACTCAATGAAGGGTCATATTTTATCTATGTATATATGTTTATCTATCTATCTATCTATCTATCTATCTATCTATCTATCTATCTATCATCTATCTTTTGTATATGTATATAAGATGTTGTTATGCACCATAGAGTTGTAACTAACATTCTGGTGGGTTTTCAGAGGTAGTTAATCATGTAAGAGGAGATTGTTCATCCTTCTCCCATGGAACAGCTGGAGGTCTCGAACTGCATGCCTTCAGGATTGCAGTGCAGCTTCTTGTCACTCATAAGATTGTGTATGTGTGTGTGTATATATATATATAAAACTGTACTGATAGGTAGCATCATGATAGATGGAGAGGAAACTGAAATTGAAACTGTCAACAGCTTCTTCTTACTTGAAGCCATAATTAACATGCTTTGTATGAGCAGTCAGAAAATAATTTACAATTAGGGACCTCTTCAAATTATTGAGGAGTAATGATGCCAGTTTCAGGACTAAGATGCATCTGATTTAGGCATAGTCTTCCCTATCACTTGATATGCATCTGAGAGCTGGGCAATGAACAAAGATGACAGTAAAAAAAAAAAGATAACTTTGAGCTGTGTTGTTGGAGAAGAGCACTGACCATCTCATGGATGGCCAAGAAAACAAATAGATATGTCTTGGAGAGGGTTCAGCCGAAGTGCTCTTTGGAGGCAAGAATGAGGAGGCTTCACCTCACATACCTTGGGCATGTTGCTAGGAGGTGCTATTCCTTGGAGAAGGATAGGATACTGGGTAAGGTGGAGGATCAGTAAGGGGAGGAATCCCTCAACCAGGTGGATTGGCACAGTGAA
>NW_006399767.1:3136515-3140892 GCF_000299155.1 Elephantulus edwardii
GATCGATTGATTGATTTTGAGTATTCTAGCTAGCACTAGGACCCTGAATTCGGACAGCTGGTTTCTTAAACTGTAAAACTATGAAATTCTATTTGGAAAATCTTTCCAGTTGTGATATTTCTGTTATGGCAACAATAAATAAGTTTAATTGAGCTTAGTCGCACAGTGCATAAAGTTGTTGTTACTGTCTGTGCCCTCAAGTTGACAAGAACCCTATGGACAAGGAATCTGAGCCTTGCCCCATCCTGTGCCATCCTCATTATCCTCAAGGATGGTGACTTTTCATCCCACACACTTTGGTGAGGTTGTTAGAAAGGGCTGCTACTTGGAAAAAGATATTATGATTAGAAAAGTGGGAGATCCATGAAAGAGGTGCAGATCCACCACAAGATGGACTGGCATAGTGACAATGGACTCCAGTATATCAGGGATGAAGAGAATAGCGATGGGGATCCTGAAGATTTGCCATCTTGGAAACCCCAAAAAGGGTTGGTCTGAGTAGGAATAGATATGACAGTGGTAGGTTTCGGTTTTCACTTATTATACAATTTAAAACTATCCCTGATACAACGAAAATTATTTATGAGTCAGCATAAGTCTGTATGACAAAGTAGAGGGGGCAAAAAGAGAGAAAGAGAACAGAGAAAGCAACAGAGAGACAAAGGGAAATCCATTTTTATTTAATCCATTCATGATACAAAATTATGTTTATGAAATGAGATTTCATTTCAGAGTGACTGGTGCATACTGAAGTGATCTGAAAAGAGAAAATTAAATAGGAAGTATTTATTGTCATTCATGTTCAATTATGTTCCATTTAGGTTATTCAGTTTTACACTTGTGCTATTAGTAATATAATCTTACAGAATAGTAAGACAAAGAAAAAAAAAGAAACAATTTATTTCTTGTTTGAGGGTGACTAGAATTTCTGGAAGACATTTAAAGAATCAAGACTAGTCCTACAAAGGGTTTAGGGTAACAGATTACAGTTATTTCTGCAGAAGCGAATGTTTACGTTTTCATTATGATATCTGTAGGGAAAAGCAACTTTTCTCAAATTAGCCATTTCTTAACTTTCAATTTGCTATTTTAAATAAGAAAACACTTATAAAATGTATTCTTGTATATTTGTACAAAGATCTGTTTTATCTTACATTCTATATGTCATAATTCATAGGAGATAATGTTTTGGTTACAGGTCCTTTTGTGATGAATGAGTCACATTTTTCCTCCTAACAGTTGGCTTATATCTTGCTGTTGTGTGTTGTCATTGTTATTGTTTTCCTTTCAGTGTGCACTGATTTGTTTACTTACTTTTGCAAATATATTCAGCATCACAGTTAGTTCTTCTAACATGACAGACATAGAAGGTTCTGACAATCTGAACCTCAGGAAGAAATAATGTCTTTTTCTAAAGTATCATCAAAAGATTCATGTATGGTTACCAAGAGATAACTTTGTATTATAATAGATTTCTAGTAAATATGATACATATAATTAGTATTTTTGAAGTAATTTTATTATATTGAGTCATTATGTGTTGTTATTATTGAAATGATTTCAAAGTTAATTTTATTTTATTTTGTACTTAAACTAAAATATAGTGGCTGATTATTGAATTTTGATTACTATTTGTAAAATACTATACTAGACATTTGTATAGGTTAAAACATTAAAGAAACTTATTTCTGATGGTATCAGAAAGCTGGACAATGAGTAGGGGTGATAGAAGAAGAACTGATGCCTTTGAGCTGTGGTTCTGGAGAAGAGTATTGGATATATCATGGACTGCTAAAAGAACAAACAGGTTCATCCTGGAGAGGGTGAAGCCAGGCTGCTCCTTGGAGGCAAGGGTGCTGATTCATGTATGGTTATACATGTATGATTATTCATGTCTGACATATTTTGGACATGTTGCAAGGAGAGAACAGTCTTTGGAAGGGGATGTCATGCTTTGGAGGGTGGAGGGACAGTGCAAGAGAGGAAGACCCTCAATGAGATGGAGTGACTCACTGACAATAAGGTTAGCACAGGATAGAGCAGGGTTTAGGGCTATTGTACATCGGGTCGCTATGACTCACAGGTGATTTGACAGCACTAAACAACAACAACAACAACATAGATATGTAAGTTGATAAAAATTTCTGAAATGATGAACAATTCAACAAATCTCAACTCATTGCTGTTGAGTTGGAACCAATCCATAGCAGACCCTTCAGTGGGCTACTTAGATTGTAAACCAGATGAGAGGTGATTACCTGTCTTTCTCCCTCAAAGTTGCCTGTGTGTTGGAACTGCCAAAGAAGGGTAGCCCTTGGTTTAACAACACAACTCCCTACCACCTAGGCCACCAAAGGTCCCATAAAGTGACCAAAAATGTATAAAACATTTACAATTGTTTCTAAATGATATGGTTTTTTTACCCTTTACTCAGAGATATTTATCTTTTTCCCCATAGATATTATATCACATATTCAAGGAAAATGTATTATGATTTCTCAAAAGAATGCCAAATCTGCTATTGATGGAATTATTTTGAAATATGTTTATTGTTGTTGTGTACCATTGATTTCAATATTAGACACATAAAAAAAAGAGATGTACATCCAAAAAAACTTTCCCAATATACAATTTGTGAGTCATGCTTGACTTTATGACACCTAACAACAACATGTGTTTTTGGGTGGTGCAAGTGATTTTCAAGTGTTTGGACTCTAAGCCACAGGCTGGCAGATCAAGTCAAATCAGAAATGCCATGGAATAAAGACCTGATGATTTACCTCCAGAACCATCATCTGTTGCATCCCTGTGGAGTGTTGTCTACTCTGACCCACGTGGAGTCACTACGAATCAGATTCTACTTGACAGCGTATACTGAGACCAACCAAAGATCTGTAGTACATGTATACAAATAGATGTATTTGTATGTATTGCATATTAACATGTATATAACTTTATGTAGTTTCATAAGGATTTCCTTATTGTTCATACCATTGAATTGGAACTGACCCATAGCTGACCTTCTGGCAGGTTTTCAGAGGCAGTTAATCACACGGGAGGAGACTACCCATCCTACTCTCGCAGAGCAACTGGTGGATTCGAACCAGATGGCAGCACAACTTGGTGCCACTAAAATGCCAATTATTACAAGCTCCTCAGGACAGGGTGAGACTTTTCTCAGATTCGCTCTTCTGAAGCACATCTGCCATGCTTTGTATATAGTATTTAAAGAATATTTTAGTACTGAGTCCTACACCAAATTTAACTCGGTCATCTTGATTTACTTCCTTATTTTTCCTATTTAGTGACTACATATAGAGGAATGTATCTTGTCAATATGTAACGCAGATCTCTATTTTCTAAATTCCATTCATAAAGGTTGCATATAATAATGTAACTACAAAAGAACACTGTTTAAATTTTAAGGGGAAAAAATCCAGTGGTCAAATTCTTGAACTTATATAAACTTTGAAAATACCATTTTCTTTAAGCCCAGAAAATTATTACACTGAAATGAGAAGCAGATGATCTACAGCTTTTAGCAGTCAGTTCAAACTAAGCATATAAAAATATATTCTATTGAAATAGTAATATACTGCTTGTCAGTGATTAAAAGAACTTCCCATTAGGAAAAGACCAATCACTAAAAAAGGACATCAGGATTACTAAAGTAGTGTCATCGAAAATGAGGAACGTCCTCAATAAATCGGACTGACACATAGTCACAACATTGGACACAACATACCAATGATCATGAAGATGGCACAGGAACAGACAATGTTTCATCATGTTATACATAATAAGGTCACTATGAGCCACAACTGTCTCACTTGGTAACTAATAACATGATAATAGAATCTACTGTCAAGGTATCTCAGCTCCTATCTCTTTGGAATGCTCTGCATTTGAAAGTAATGTTCATTTATTTTCCAAGAAGCAATTTGTTAGAGTAGAATGAAGATTAGACTTGAAGTTATAGAGCAGTGGTACCCAGGGTGTGATATCCTAGCCAGTAGCATTGATGCTATCTGAGTACTTGTAAAATGCAATTTCTTTGGTCTCACCTCAGACTCACAGAATTATAAAGTTTGGGGTTATCTGTGTTTTCAAAAGTCCTCCTTGTGATTCTAATGCCTGAGAAATTTTGAGATCCCCTATTACAGAAAATGGTTGTCTACATGATACCTTAAAGTCATCATTCAGTTATGAGTCTGTATGAGTTAAAAAAAAACAATTCATAGTTTCAATTCTGCACTGACTAAATGTGAAACTCCGAGTCTGAGGTTTTCTGTCTATAAAATGAGCTGTTTAATTATCTTTAGCCAATATGAAGGGGAAGGATGGACAATCTTTTCCCGTGTGATTGTTGTTGTTGTT
>NW_006399767.1:3141962-3170721 GCF_000299155.1 Elephantulus edwardii
GGTCAGCTCTGTGTCGGTTCTGACCAGATGTTAAAAAATAAAAGCATAGTTAATATGTTGTTTTTGTTATGTGCCGTCGAGTTGCTTGCGACTCATAGTGACCCTATGTACCACAGCCCTAAACTCTGCTCTGTCCTGTGACAATCACACTGTCTCCGATACACCCATCCTGATTACCCCAGTCACTGAATCAATCCACCTCATAGAGGGCCTTCCCCTCCTGTGCTGTCGCTCCACCTTACCAAGCATGATGTCCCTCTCCAAGGACCAGTCCCTCCTTCAAACATGTCCAAAGCATGTCAGACAGAGCCTCAGAATCCGTGCCTCTAAGGAGCTGCCCGGTTTGACCCTTTCCAGCAAGAGTGTTGATTGCCGAGCCAAGCAAACTAAACCTGTGACCACTCTCAATCTTTTCACCATCCATCCTGATGCTGCCAATTGATATAGTTAATATAAGGAGTGCTAGTGGCCTCGTGCATAGGTAGTTAGTTGTATTGCAAACCAAGGCTATGCCTTTCTGGTAGTTCTAACCAGTGACTGACTCCACAGAAGAAAGATGGAACAATATCTTCTGCTTGATTTTCAGCCTTTAAAATCCCATTGGAGGGTCAGCTAGGAGTCGGTTCTGGCTCAATGACAATGAGTGAGTGATAGTTAAACATAATGTTTAATGTTTAAGCCTTCATAATGTCAACCAGCGCGGTGATTTTCTTCAGTTAGGGTTGTGACTGCTGTGTGGTACATCATATATAGTTCTCTACCAGTCACTTGATGTGGCTGCTTATTTGTATTTGATAGAAACAAAGGGACTTTATGACTTCATGCTTGCTTTGTTCTTACATTTCAGTGGCCTCTTGCAGTGAGTGAATGAAATAGCTTACTGAAGCTCACGAACCTGCTTCATCATTCTCTCTGTGTGATGTTATGATACCTTTTCCTGGCTCCCAAATGACTGGACACTCAAAGATCTCATGATATTTTTTCTTTATTGTTGTATTTTATCGTATGAGTCTCTAGAATAAGATAAAGTCATTGTCTTGTAGAGTTATGCCATATGTTAAAGCTTATAATCTGTATACATAAGGCCAAGAAGAAGTCTAACGGTTAAAGATAACCTTTTATATCAACATAATACAATTATTTTCCAGTCACTTCACTACAAAATTTGTTGTTACGTGCCATCAAATATGACTCATAGCTATCCTATGAGCAAAAGATCTGAACCCTGTCCTATCCTGTGCCATCCTCACAATCCCTGACACACTCAAGCTTATTGTTGCAGTCGCTTATTTAAGTCCACCTGGTTAAGAGTCTTCTCTTCTCCTTCATTATCTCTCAATCTTTCCAAGCCTGATATCCCTCTTCAAGGAATAACAACTCCTAGCAACATGCCTAAATGATGTAAGACGAAGTTTGATCTTATCATCTTTGCTTCCAAAGAGTACTCTGGCTTCCTCTTCTCCAAAACCTATCTGATCATTCTTTTGGCAGTCCAAGGATATTCAGTACTCTTCTCCAACACCACAGTTCAAAGACATCAATTCTTCTGTCATAATTATTCATTATCTAGCTGTCAGAGGCTTAGCAAGTGACTGAAAATACCGTGGCCTGAATCAGGCACATCTTAGTCCTCAAACTGACATCCTTGCTTCTTAATAATTTAGAAAGGACCCTGACTGCAGACTTTCCCAGTGCAATACACCTCCTGATCTCTTGACTGCTGCTCCCAAGTCTATTTATTGTGGACACAAGTAAGATGAAGCTGTTAATTTTTTCAATCTTTTCTCCATCTATCTTGATGTTGCCCATTGGTCTAGTGGCAAGCAATTTTGCTTTCTTGATGTTGAGATTTAGAAAAATTTACACTTAAAATTATCTCAATTTTACCTTTATTCCAGTAGTCACTGAATATTAAGTCTTATAAATTTTTTTACTTATAAAGTTTGAATTTATTTTTCCACTATATTCTTAATGTTGCTGCCTTTGAATGAAAAAAAAAACCATGTATACAGGCTTCTTAGTCCATATCTTTACTATGACAGTAGTGTCAGATTATATTCTTAAATACTAACATAATGCCATTCTTTCACTGTCTTTTTTCCTAAATAAAATTTAAATTCCAATAAACAAATCCCAATGTATTTTATGAAACAAACTAGTAGGAAGAATTTATTCTTCCTTGTGGCTGCTTATGCAAGATGAATCTAATTCTAGAGGTCACGTCAGTGGAGATTTGAACTGACACTCTCCATATTGTACTAACAGCGTATATGAACACATGACTTCAGCTTCCCAGACTGTTTGTCAGTCTAGCACTTTATCCAAACAAAATATTGTTTGCAGGGGGGGAAAAATGTTAGACTAAAAATAAAGTAAGGCTGTAACATTTTGTTCCAACTTATGTAAATGATCTAACTTTCTTTCAGTCACCTGGATCTGGAATGGCTGCTTTAGCAAATTTCTTACTCTGTCACCTTGTTAAAATACAGACAGTTGTATAACTTTGTCTAAGCTCATGCATTATTGAGCTGATAAATCATAGTGGCTTTGAAAGAGCCAATATGCTCCAGCTGCCTCTCATGCAAATTAACTGCATGTGCTAAAACTCCTTATGGAAATTTCAATGGCCAAAAATATTACGCACAATCAAAACCCAGTGTTATTTTTGTTTTTTTCCTAGATTGTTTTCTCAGTTAGTAGACATTTTACTGTTTCAATTTTTACCATTTTTGAATTTTGTTTACTTTAATGAAAGAACCTATGAGTGTGTGCATGTGCATACATAGTCTTTCAATTCAATATAGGAATTTATATTTACATTTGCCTTTGCTGAAACTCATGATATTATACTCTTATCTAGATAATCACTAATAACTCATCAAAGATAAAAAATAGCAGCTGATGCTGGATACTGAGATTCAACTAGTTTTCAGTAGGTATGTCGAATCTTCTTCATTTTAATCAAGCAAGGGGTCATCTGCATTTCATAGGGTATTAATGGGTCTTCCTCCAATACTAGTGCTGTATTCTTTTTCATATTATTTAATTTCTAGGGTTATTGCTCAGCATACAGATTAAATATACTGAAAGGGTATAACCCTGATACACAACTTTCTTACTTCTAAAGCACATGACATCCTCTTGTTTTGTTCAAACAAACAGCTGCCTCTTTGTCTAGGAACAAGTTCTGTATGAGCATAATTTAGTACTCTGGAATTCCTATTCTTAGCAATCTTATCCATATTTTTTTATGATTGACACAGTTGAATTCCTTTGCATTGTCAATAAAACATAAGTAAACATCTTTCTGGTGTTTTGTGCTTTCAGTCAAAGTCTATTGACAGCATTATCTCTCATTTCATGGTCACGTTTTATTCTAGCTTGAATTTCTAACAGTTCCACTTGAATGTACTGCTACTATAATTTTTTAGTTATCTTCAGCAAAATATTACTTATGTCTTATATACCATGGACTGCTAGGAGAACAAACAGGTTCATCCTAGAGAGGGTGAGACCAGGCAAATCCCTAGAGGCAAGGATTCTGAAGCTTCATTTGACATACTTTGGACATGCTGCAAGGAGGGACCAACCCTTGGAAAGGGATCTGATACTTGGAAGGGTAGAGGGACAGTGCAAGAGAAGACCCTTGATGAGAAGAATTAATTTTATGAGTGGGATAATGGGGGTAGGTGTGGCAAAATAAGATTGGCACAGGATAGAGCAGGGTTTATGGCTATTGTACATAAGGTCATTATGAGTCTCATGTGACTCAATGACACAAATAACAAATACAACAACAATCCTTGCATTCTGTTTGAATAAATGTTCTTTGGAATAGACATAAAAATGGATGTCTTCCATTTAGTTAGAAAGGTATTTGTCTTGCAAATTTATTGTAAATGATTACTGAGTGCATTCTAGGGTTGGTTGCATTCATTTTTTGAAATATCTCAATTGATATGAACAATGTTGTCAGTCTAGTCTGGACATTTACCTTACATACCACTGATTCTTGATTGTATGTAACTTCCTGAAAAGGTTGAACATTGACTAACCATTATGGGCTGAATTTTGCACCCTCAAAACATATGTCAACTTGACTAGATCATCATCCTCAGTATTATGCAATTATCCTCCGTTTTGTTATCATGTGATGTTAGTACCCTATGTGTTGTGTCCTAACCTCCATGATGTTAATGAAGTAGGCTTAGAGGCAGTTATGTTAATGAGGTAGGATACAGTTACAGTTAATGAGGTAGGGTTACATTGTATCTCTTTTCAGCATAAGACGTTTGATATATATACTTGAATAAGGAGACAGTGAGGTGAAGTTTCTCTGGGAGATTATGAATATTGTTGTTTTTAAATGCCATTGAGTTGTTCATGATTCATAGTGGCCCTATGTGCAATAGCTCTGAACTCTGCTCTCTCCTGAGCCAATCTCACTGACTCTGACATCCCTACACCCACTACCCCAGTTACTATGTCAGTCTATGTCATGTGGAGTCTTCCTCCCTTGTACTATCACTCCACCTTTCCAAGCATTAAGTCCTTCTTTCAGGGACTGATCCTTCCTAGCCACATGCCCTAAGTATGTGAGATGGAGCTTCAAAATCCTTGCCTCTAAGGAGAAGTATGGTTTCACTCTGTCAAGGTTAAGCCTGTTGGTTCTCTTGGCAGTTCATGGTATGTTCAATACTCTTCTCCAGCATCACAACTCAAAAGCATTATTCAAAATCAAGCAAAATTCAGCCCATACTGGTTAACAATTCTACTTCTTTCATCCTTAGTCATTGTCCAGCTCTCTGATGCACAGAAAGTAATTGTAAAGACCATATCCCACATCAGGCACATCTTAGTCTCCAGACTGACATTGTTGCTCTTCAGCACTTTTGAGAGGTTCCTGACAGTAGCTTTCAGTAGAGCAATTTGTCTTTAGTTTTTTGACTGCTGGTGCCAATAACGTTGACTGTGGAACCAAACAAGCTGAAACTGTTAACAAACTCAATCTTTTTTCCATCTATCATGGTGCTGCCACTTGGCCCAGTGGTCAGAATCCTTGTTTTCTTGATGTTGAGCTTCAATCCATATTGAAGGCTTCAATCTTTGCCTTCTGCAGCAAACACTTCAGGTCCTCCTTTCTGCAAGCAAGGTTGTGTCTTCTGCATAACAGAAGTTGTTGATAAGTTTTCCTCCAATCCTTATGTCACACTTCGTCTCGTAAAGTCTAGCCTCCCAAATGAGCTGTTTTGAATGTAGATTGAAAAGGTATAGAGGCAGGATATGTCTAAATCAGAATCCTAGAGGAAGAATGACAATCCTTGTTATGATAATCTTGCTCAGTGCAAGGGGAATTGGAAACAACAAAGATTAAACAAGTAGCAGAGAAGTGCTGCTGTTCACAGTTTCCACTGTTTTTTTTCCCCCCCTTTCTCTTTATTTTTAAGAGACACATTTCCAAGCCATTTTCCTGGTGTTAGTTCAGAAGTGGCACTGAAACCAGCCCACCACAGATGACCCTGCTGGTATTTATTTACTAGTGGCACATATATTTCAGCATCACAACAGTATGCAAGCCTCCTCAGCATGGCCAAATGACAGCACATGTAAATAAAAAAGTAAGTAGAAATCCTTATAACTGAACTATTAATCAGCATCATGACAAAAGAAGAAGAAGTTGAAATTGTCAAGGATTTCATTTTACTTGGATCCTCAATCAATGACTATACAAGCAGCCAGTCAAGTTTGCTTTTTTTTTTTTTAAATGTTACTGCATCAGGAAAATCTGTTACTAAAGACACCTTCATGTGTTCAAAAGCAAATATATCACTTTGAAAACTTGGGTGCACCTGACCAAAGTCATGGTACTTTTTTCTGACACTTCATAATGCATGTGAACACTAGACAATGACTAAAGATTGAAGAAGAATTGATGTCTTTGAAATACAGTGTTGGTGAAGAATATTGATGATGCCATGTACTTTTAGAAGCATGAGAAAATCTGTGTTGGAAGGAGTACAACCAGAGTTGAATGCTCCTTAGAAGTGAGGATGGGGAGACTTCATTGCATTTACTTTGGACATGTTACCAAGAAGGGCCAGTACCTGGAGAAAGACCTCAGACTTGGTAAAGCAGATTAGGGCCGTCTCCAAATTACTGAGGAGCAATGACGTCAGTTTGAGGGCTAAGATGAGTCAGATTCAGGTCATAGTCTTTCCAATCATTTGTTATGCCTCTGAGAACTGGACAATATATGTGAATGACAGAAGATCAATTGATGCCTTTGAGCTGTGGTGTTGAAGAACACTGAATATCCCATGGATGGCCAAGAGTATGAACAGATATACCTTGGAGAGGGTGCATCCATGCTCTTTGGAGTTTAAGTATAATGAAGTTTCACCTCACATACTTTGGGAATGTATCCATTAGAGGATATTCCTTGTATTCCCTGGAGAGAGACATGATGCTAGGAAGGGTAGAGGGTGGACAAAGGAGAGGAAGATTCTTGACCAGATGGATTGACACAGTGACTTCTGCAATGGGCTCTAATGTGTCAGGAAGTGGGAAGATGAGGTTTAGATCAATTGTTCATAGGGTTGCTATGAGTCATACTTAATTCAACACCACATAGCAACAACAAGTGAAGAAATTCTCGATAAGATGGATTGACAGAATGGCTGCAACAATGACTGGGTTTTTTATCAGTCATTATGAGTTAAGACAAAATCAAAGTCAATTGACAACAATTAATGTTCACATTTTGGGTTCTTCCTATCCTTAGTACAGTATCCATTCTTCCCTTTGCAGTGATGTCCTAACAAAGAAGCCTTTCTTGACTATGTGAACTTATGATGACTTCCCTGTAGTTTTAATTATTGGAGCTGCTGCTTGTTATGTCAACTGAGAACTGACCTAGTCCAGTAGGTTCTTAGTGACATATTTAATGCTTTGATGTTATTGTTAAGTGCTATTGGGTTGGAGCCGACTCATAGTTGAGCCTCTAGTGGTTTTTTTGAGACTGTAAATCACACTTGAGGAGATTGTTCCTGTTTCTCTCATGGAGCAGCAGGATTCAGACCACAGGCCTCTGACTTGACAACACTTAACCTCTAATGCTTAGGCAAGCATATGTAAATAATTGCATTGCTTCTCCACACTACCTCTTAAAGTTTGGATATGCCAAAGCACCTAGTATCTGTAATGTAGTAAACGACATTAAAAAAATATATGCTGAGTTATTGATGTAAGTTTTTCTTTTTTAATTCAAAATTGCTTTCTAAAAAGACAAACTTTCCATACATTGGGGGGGGGGAGAACCTCACTAAAACCTTGATGCGGTGTTCTTGTCAGATGGTAGATATCACTATAATTTGCAAAAACTTATCTTAACCCAAGTTTTAGTGATTGTGTCTTATTTTTAATATTGTCTTATACATTGTGTTAGAACACTAAGGACAGCATAAATCAATGTTTGAGTTGCAATGCATTGAGGACTTTTTAAAACTTGTGAGAAAACAATTTAAAATAACACAGAGTAAGTGAATGTGATGAAGAACTAATACTTTAAAAGATAAGCCTGCCATCAGACACATCTCCAGAGTACCAAAGAGCAATGAAGTCAGTCTAGAGACCAAGGTGCACCTGATTCAGGCTATGGTCTTTACAATTACTTGCTATGCATCAGAAAGCTGGACAATGACTAGGGATTGTAGAAGGAGAATTGGTGCCTTTGATCTGTGATGCTGGAGAAGAGCACTGAATATGCAAACAGATTCATCCTGGAGAGGATGAAACCGGGCTGCTCCTTGGAGGCAAGGATTCTGAAGCTTTGTCAACATACTTAGGGTATGCTGAAAGGAGAGACCAGTCTTTGGAGAGGAATATTATGCTTGGGAGAATGGAGGGACAGCACAGGTGTGGAAGACTCTCAATGAGATGTATCAATTCAGTGACTGGGATAATAAGGGTAGGTGTGTCAGAGACAGTAAGATTGGCTCAGCATAGAGTTCAGGGCTGTTGTACACAGGGTTACTATCAGTCACAGGCAACTTGACGACACATAACTGCAATAATAGATTCAGATAGAATGTGTTAACTACTAGAAATCTAAACTCATAATTACACCATACAGTTTCAAGTTGTTGTTCACTATCATGTCAGAATTGACAGAGCTGACCTTTCAGCTGATTTTCATAGCCAGTAAATCACACTGGAGAAGAAAGACTGCTCATCTTTCTCCCGTGTGGTAGTTGGTAGATTTGGGCACCATGCCTCTGCATTGGAAAGGCAACTCTTTACCACTAAGCCATTCACACAGGTGCTTTTAAAATTTTGAAGATAGTCTGCAAATTTTGACTCATTGACATTTGATTTACCTACACGCATGATTGCTTCTCATATATTTTGGTTTTTCCTCTATATTTATGGCTCGATATTTTTATTACCAAGTCTGATTATTTTGCCTTGGTGCTCTATTTCACTATTCATTCTATAAATTGATGTCATATCCAGGAAGAGAATTCTAACATTCAAATGACACTGATGATTTCACTGAGATATAATTTATAAATGGTCCATGATTTTTACATAAATTAATTCTTTACATTTTATGTGTAGGATACTTAGTGGTGTACACAATTGCATGTCAAGCTTAACTGAAAGGTCAACCATTTCATTTCACCAACTGTGCCATAGAGAAAGATGAGTAGTGGCCTCTTTTAATGATTTTTAGCCTCTAAGCCCAATGGATGAATGCCAAGAGTTAAAAGTGGCTTGAAAGCAAGTGAGTTTAGTGTGTTGTTGGTTTCTTGGTTGGTTTTTTTTTTTTATAAGTAGTTTTGCTTTTTTCCCCTTCTTCAACTCATTCATCCATCTGCTGTTCCATTATTGTAAAACGTCTTGTCTATTTTGAACTTTCCTTCTTTGGTTGTGAATGCAGTCTTTAAAGGAACAGAGTTAGCAACCGTAATTTTCTGTATCCTTTTATCCTTAATCTTTATTAACCTTTATTCTTAACCTTTACTGTGCTTATTGTTTATGACAATAAATTCTTCTTAATCCAGATTGACCTTTTATGCTTAAGCAATTCATTTTTCAGGTTTACTATAGAAGAATTAAACCTTGTTCTCTCCATTATGATTCTAATTTGTTGTAGTAGAAAGAAACATGCTACTTTCAATGTTATTTTTAGTATCTTCAAAAGAAAGGACAATGTCAATTTAACAAGAAATGAATTATTTAAGTAATGGATATTGCTGTATAGCTTTCCCCCTCACTTGATTATCTTCTGGGAAGAAGAAAAAATTTAGATATGCTAAAAATTATTAATATTTCTTATTAGGATACACTTTGACATTAGTTGAAATCAGTTGATTAAATCTGAAAGACTGATTTTGTTGTTATTTTCTTTAGAGGAATCTGGATTTTATATAGGTATAAATTTTTCATTGACAAAAACAGTAGCTAGAAATAACCTATTTAAGAATGTTCTATGTGAATTTGAGAGGAGCACTTCCTCAGCTCCATAGACCAAGCTGTGTATTAACAATGTAATACTTGTGGTATCATGTTTATTAATGACTCAATAGGAGGGAGATATGTGAAACAGTGTAGATGTAATTCACTTTTCATACTATCTTGGCATTATAACAATTCAACAGGATGAAAATAGGTGTACAAAGTGTGTGTCTACTATGATACATACTTATAATGTGTTACAAGGATCAATTATTTCTTTTTCCTCATTGCATTAGTATGTTTTAAGTAAGGTAAAATTTTTCTATATTCATATGATAGATTTCTCCTACATATACCTAAATTCACAGGGCAATATGAAAGCAGTATATGTATGAATTGAATTCATTCTTCAAGGACAAAAGATCCACAAGGAATTCATAGTAATTATGTGCAATTGGAAAGAACATGGCGTGGGGGGGGGAGGGACATTTTTCCCCAACTCATTTACTTCTAAGAGATAAACTAGCCAGACATTAGAAATACCTATCCATGCATTTCTATGAAGAAATGTGCTTCATCTCTTTTTCCACATTTTTTTTAAAGTTGAAACTGAATGGTTCATATTCACATAAGGCAATGTCACAATGAAATATGGAAGTCTCAGTGGTGCAGCATCTCTCCCTCTGAGTATTCACAGAACTTCAGAGATGGTAAGAATAGCATAGTATTTCTGGATGGCAAAAGCCAAGAAGTGATCCCCTGGGATCACTGCCTCCAACAAGAGCAGATTAATATTCTAGAGAGCAAAGTGGCTAAGTGGCTAGGACAGTAACTTGGTTCTGACTGAGGCTGCACATACACACATGGAGAGAAAGAGATGGAAAGAAAGAGAGATAGAGAATGACAATGTGTAGTAATGATATATTTTAAGAACAATGATACAATTTTGTAAACATACTCACTGGGTTTCAGCGAATTATTTTATTTTTTTAATTTAGTAATTTAAAATAATAAATGCTCAAACTAGCTTTACACTCTCTGCCACTTAAAGGTAAAATAAATTTAGATAAATTCATTTTTTTTCTTAATTTAATAAACTGGATTCATTTTAAGGATTTGAGTTCAGAAAAGACACCAAGTAACTCGCCCCCAGTCCTATGAAATAAGATCATTTATCAGCTCGGCTTTATTTGCAAAAGAAGGTTCAGTTGCCCTTTATATTATTGTTAGAGCTCAAGACAATGTTTCTTTACTTATGAGCAGATGTTTGAAATCCTCCAGGAGGTTTCTGTACGACTATGGAAATGAACTTGGCATGGGTACTGGGCTCCCAGGTGGAGCAGTGCACATGAGCCTCCTTAGAAGTGTTAGATCAAGGCTAGTCAGGGAAAGCAACAGAGCCTAGCCACCAAAAGCCGAGCGCTTTGGTGAGTGACAGGTACAGGCTCCTTCTGAAGCATGAAAAGGAATGCTAAATGATCTTCCTGACAGAATAAATCTTCTGTTTGTTTGGTCTGGACCAGATGTGCTACAGGCTGATGTGGAAATGTCTGCTCATGCCAATTTCACTTTAAATCACAATTTGGCAGGCAGGTTAGTTTTGAAAGTTGCACCCCATTTAGCACTTTAAACAGAAATGTTTTCTAATGGTCTTTTCAGTTGATTTGCGAATCCACACCAGGGCCTAAATAGGGCTGTAAGTTACTGATCTCTGGAGACCTGGGTCACTTGATGGGAAAAAAAAAATTGTCTTGAGATTGCATGGGTAATATGGCTTTATTTCCTGTTCCTGCTATAGGATCTCTGTTTGTGTGTCTAGGATTGTGTCAAGTGTAGGACCATAGATTCATTTGTTATTGCAGTTTTATATTATTACTTCCTTACTGTTTTCAAAACAGAAGTGGTAACTAGGTTTCAATTGTTCTAAGCAATTATCAATATCCTGAGTTAGGAAAGGTTTTAGAAGTCTGAGAGGGATACAGAAGGATTAATGAAAATCAGAGTTACACCAAAGGAATGGGTGAAGTGTGATTCCACTGTTACATTGCAGGTATTGAAATTAATGCTATAAAAATATTTATGAATGTTTGAATGAAAAATGAAGTTGCTTCACAAATTTTCATTCAAATAACAGTTTTTAAAATGTATTACATGATTTAAACCTTTGAACATTTTCTAAGACTCATCACAGGAATAGTCTCTAAATAAATTTTGGGACATTAGGAATTTTAGACATATAGAAGATCTTCTTTTGCTTAGAAACAGTAATTTTTCTTTAAGTTACTTAACACTATAGTTGTCATATGTTCATTTTCTTCATAGACATGATCTTCACAGTTGTGATTTATAGAAATTAGGGGCGAGGATATTTGTATGTTTTTATTTGTGTGCATTTTTTATATTTTAAGTGCCTGAAATGATGCAAGCAACTCCCCATCTCTGACACATCTGATCCTATTGCCATAGTCACTGTGTTAATCCATCTCATCCACGGTCTTCCTCTCCTGCATTAATATTCTTCTTTTCAAAGAATGATATTCTTCAAGAACAGGCCCTTCCTGGTAAATTTCCCAAAGTATGTGGGACACAGCTTAAAAATTCTCCCTTCAAGAAGCAACCTGGTTTCACCTCTCAGAAAAACAGACTTGTTTGTTTCCTTGGCAGTCCATGATATATATGTTCAATACTCCATCATCACAACTCAAAGGCATTGATTCTTCTGTCATCCTTATTCACTGTCCAGCTTTCACATGCATAATAAGCATTTGGGAAGACCATAGCCTGGATCAGGTACACCTTAGTCTCTAGATTGACATCATTACTCTTTAGCAGTTGGGGAGATTCTTGATAGCGTTATCAAAGGCAACTTGTTTTTTTATTTCCTAACTGCTGGTGACAAGTGATATAAGCTGCATTACAACATCAAGAAAACAAAGATCAACACCACTGGTGCCAATAATCATGACAGATGGAGAAAAGATTGAGGATGTTAATGATTTTTTTTTCCAGCTGCACAATAAAATTTTATTAAATAAGTTAATTTAGATAAACTTTTATCATTCAATTATTGATTGCAAGGAAAATTTGTTATTAAAACTCCATAAAGAATATGATTTCTGTGGTTTTTTATTGAGATCTTATCAATAATTCTTGATTTTAAGCTTTTAAAACTGTATTCAATGTCAGTAATGAGAAATAGCCATTTTTGTCATTCAGACTTCAAATAACTAATCTATTGTCTTGCAGTAAATTTTTTAAGATGGAATGTACTAATCTTGAGGAGAATTTTTATCAAATATCATTCGTTTTTAACAAGCTCCATTATCTCTAGAGTGCTCACTAAATACTAATGAGTAAAGCAAACTTGGAGGCAAGGATTCTGAGGCTCCGTCTAACTTACTTTGAACATGTTGTGAGGAGAGACTGGTCCTTGGAGAAGGACATCATGCTTGGTAGGGTGGAGGGACAGTCCGCGCAGGAGGGGAAGGCTCTCTAGGAGGTGGATTGATTCAGTGACTGGGATAGTCGGGATGGGAGTGTCTGAGACAGTGCGATTGGCACAGGACAGAGCAGAGTTTAGGGCTGTTGTACATAGGGTTGCTATGAGTCGCAAGCGACTCAATGGCACATAACAACAATAACAACAAAGCAAACTGTACATTTTCTAAAATACTTTATGTTGATAAAGACATTTTCATTCTCCATATTAAGTAGAAATACTTTTTAAGGAAGACCTAGAACTATAGGCCATCTTCGATGAGAAAAGGTTTAAAATGTAAACACCCGAACAATAACTTCTACAGAGTTTAATGAAAAAACATAAACCAAACCAAAATATTAGTTGTAAAACAGGAAAATTTGTATCATATTCAAAAGCTAGGAACCACTTTTTTAATACATAGAAACTTCCAAAGTGATGAAAAACAAAGCAAAAGAAACTTAGTATCATAGCCTGTAAAATTTGTAACAGTCTTTTCTTTCACCTGAAATACTGACAAAGTTAAAAAAAATTATAATACAACAAACAAGTAGAGAAATAAACTTTCTCATACATTATTATTACTATAAGTATAAATTACTACATTCTTTTTCAAGACAACTTGGGAATAAATTTTAGAATAAAAATAACAGTTAAGTGTTTGTGAAGGGCTCATTCATATTTTTAGGTCTCAGCTTTAATATAATTTTCAGTAGAGCTTCTTCTGACTACCCTGGCCCTAAGTCACACACACACACACACACACACACACACACACACACACACACACACAATTTCACTTGTAGGAATTGTATGTAACTTATGTATAAAAATTCTTGTACAAAGATAATGAAGACAATTTTTTATCTAACATTGTTGTGGCAAAGTCTTGGAAACAACCTAAAAATACATTCGATAAAGTCAATTAACTTAATATGTTTCAATACATTCATATTATGGAGTATAATAAAGTGAGTCTAGTTAAAGTCTGCTAGGGTTAGGGACCTCTCCAAAGTACTGAAGAGCAATGGTGTCACTCTGGAGTCTAAGGTGTGGCTGATACAGGCCATGGTTTGCATAGGGTCACTATGAGTTGCAGGTGACGTCACTATGAGTTGCAGGTGACTCAATGGCACATAACAACAACTAGTTAAAGTGCTTGATTGATACCAGGAAGACTGGATGCTTTAGCCTATCTAGAGGAAGAAATATCTGATAATCTACTTCACAAATATCAGTCATTGAAAAGCCTATGGAGCACAATTGTATTCTGACATTCAAGGAGTCTCCACAAATCAGAATTGATTTGATTGCAATTGGTGGTGTAGATGTTACTGTTATTAACAAAGAAGGGTAATCTATATGCTCTAAAAGGAATATATTTAATCTTGTGATTTCTTGACTTCTGCTGTCAAGTGTCTTGATTGTGGAATCAAGTAAGGTGAAATTGTTAACAATCTCAATCTCTTTTCCATCTATCATGGTGCTTCCCACTGACTCAGTGGTGAGAATCTTTGTTGTCTTGATGTTAAGCTTCAATATATATATCGAAAATTAGTCCTTGACATTCTGCAGCAAATGCCTCAGGCTCTCCTCAGTTTCAGCAAGCATGGTTATATCATTTGCATAAATAACACAGGTTGTTGATGAGTCTTCCTCCAGTCCTTATGCTACATTCCTGTTTATAAAGTCCAACCTCCCGAATAATCTATTCTATGTATAAATTGGAAAGGCATGGAGATAAGATACATCCCTGATCATATCTGTACTGATTTTGAACCATGTGGTGTATCCTTGCTCTGTTCTGGTGACTACTTCCTGATCCAAATATAGGTTTTGCATAAGCACAATTAACTGTTCTGGGATTCTCATTCTTTTTAAAGTTATCCACAATTTGTTGTGATTCACATAGTCAATGAAACACAGATAGGCATTCCTCTGGTACTCTCTCCTTTCAGCTACGATTCATCTAACATTGGCTATAATGTCTCTAGTGCCATGATTTCTTCTAAACCCGAACTTGCATATCTGGCAGTTATTTGCTGATTACTGTTCCAGTTGTTTTGGGATAATCTTCAGGAAGGTACTGTTTGCATGTGATATTAGTGATATTGCTTGATAATTTCCACACTCTATAGAGTTATATTTTTCTTTTTTTTTTGAATGGAAAAAAAAATATGGCTCTCTTCCAGTCAGTTGGCCACATAGTTTTTCTGCAGATTTCTTGGCACAACTTGGTAGTGTTGTCCAGGGCTACATCTCTTTGTTGAAATATATTAATTGGTATTGTATCAACTCCTGGAGCTTTGGTTTTTTGCCGGTTCCTTTAAAGAACTGAACTTCCTCCATCAGCACCATTACATTTTGGTTATATGTTGTTTCATGAAATTCTCCTGTGTTAGCCAGTTCTTTCTGGTATAGTGACTTTATGTACTCCTGCCGTCTTATTTGATGCTTCCTAGAACATTCAACATTCTGTCCGTGGCACCCTTAAGTATTGCAACTTCAAGTCTTGAATTTGTTCTTCAATTCCTTCAGTTTAAGATTTGCTGGATGAGTTCATCTTTTTTACTTTCTGACTCCAGCTCTTTACGTGTTTCTTATAATACTTTGCTTTGTCTTCTTGAGATGCCCTTTGAAATCTCCTGTTTAGCTCTTTCTTGTTTTCTTCCCTTTGCTTTGGCTTCTAGGTGCTCAAGTGCAACATTCAGAGTCAATTCTGACATCGCTCTTAGTCTTTTGCCCTCTTCAGTCTTTGCAATGACCTTTTGCATTCTTCATGGATTATATTCCTGATAAAATCTCACAGCTCATCTTATCTTTACAGATTAGTGTTCAAGGGTGATGGGAAAGTGAAGTAGAGAGGTCAACACTGGATTTGTTCCAACACTGGATTTGTGTAAGGGATAGGGGTTTTTCATCTGCTATTTGAAATGCTTGTCTTTCAGATACCATTTTAAAGGTGAGCATTCAAATTAAGATAGACTAAGAAGTGCTTGTTGCAGAAGGTATACAGAAGACTATAGTATTCAATGTGGATTGAAGCTCAACATCAAGAAGACAAACATTCTCACCACTGGGCCAACTGCCAGCACCATGATGGATGGAGAAGAGATTGAGGTTGTTAACAGTTAAAGCATGCTTGACTCTACAATCAACACTCTTGGCACCAGCAGGCAGGAAATCAAAAGACTAATTGTATTAGGTAAATCTGTTGTCAGGGATCTTTCCTGAATACTTAGAAGCAATGATGTCAGTCTACAGATGAAGGTGCACCTGATCCAGGCCTTGGTCTTTGCAATTACTTGCTATGCATCAGAGATCTGGACAATGACTAAGTATGACAGAAGAAGAATTGATGCCTGTAGTTGTGGTGCTGGAGAAGTGTTTTGAATATATCAAGGATCACCAAGAAAACAAATAGGCATGTCTTGGAGAATGGGATACGAAGTTTCTCCTTGGAGGCAAGGATTTTGAAGCTCCATCTCACATACTTTGGGCACATGGCCAGGAGGGACCAATCCTTGGAGAAGAACATCTTGTTCATAAGAGTGGAGGGACAGCACAGGAGAGGAAGATTGTGGATGTGATGGATTGATACAATAAGTCGGGCAATGGGGATAGTTGTGTTGGAGTCAGTGAGACTGACTCAGGACAAGGCAGGCTTCAGAGCTGTTGTACAGAGGGTCACTATGAGTCACATTAAACTCAATGGCACATAACAACAACAACAACAACAAGGAGTGGTTATCCACTTCTGAAATAACATGACTTCGAAAACTCTGGACAAGTGAGCATACCTAGATTAGAACACTAGATATGGCACCTGAGGCTGAGCCTTTGTTTTGGAAATCACAAAAGAGGAGGAACAGATGCAAACAGACACTAGTGACTGGAATGTGGAATGTGAGACGTATGAATGTAGTAAGATAGGACATTGCTCATGAAGAAATTATTGTTGTTGTTGTTGTTGTTAAGTGCCATCGAGTTGCAGGCGACTCATAGTGACCCTATGAAGGAGAGTCCTCAATGCTTGGGTATCTCTCATCCTCTCTTCAGGTTCATAGGGTTTCGGGAGGCAAGCTATTACGGAAGTGGATGTCACTCCTCCTTCCAAGCTTGTTTTAATTGGAGAGCTCCACCCCACACTGTCCACATTGGGTAACCAGCCATTAACGCATTTGACACATCAGTGTCACAGTCATGAAGAAATAGAACACATAGATATTGACACACTGGGGATTGGTGAAGCGAAATGGATTGGAATGGAAAATTTTGAGAAAGACAATCATTTGATCTACAATGCTGGAAAGGAAAAGGTGATGGGGAAAGTGCTTGCATTCATAGTTAAACAGCCCACTTTTATATCTATCTTAAAATAAAATATTGTGAGTGATAGAATAATATCCATATGCCTATAAAAAGACTTTTTAACACCACTTTAATACACAAGCAATTAGGGCCAAAGAGGAGGAACTAGATTAAACATACCAACTTTTGCAGTCAGAAATTTATCGAACATGCAACCAAGATGCATTCATAATAATGTGTTACTTGAATGCAAAAGTCAGAAAGAAGGGTTGATAATCAGAAAATATAGGCTTGGTGACACAAATGAGGCTGAAGATAGAATGATAGAATTTTGTACAATCAATGATTTATTCATTGTGAATGCATTTGATAAGACACGTAAGCACAAGACACATATCCATGGGGTGTGGAAAGAATTATTGGAGAAACTCAGTATCGGTTGTGAAAACTATGCCTGGTATTGATTACGGAACAGACTATCAATTACTCATACAAAAATTCAAACTGAAGCTAAAAAAAATGTAAACAAATGTATAAGAACCAATATTTGACCTTGAGTCTGTTCCACTTGATCCTTGAATGTGTATCCCAAAATGTGGTGACAATGGTTATCTGGAATGTGATCCTGGCATACGAAGGTAAAGGGCATGATATTTTGCTGTTTGGCTCTCTTTCTGCTGATACATTGCTGTTGTTGTTATTAGGTGTCATCAAGTTGATAATGACCTTTTTTACAATGGGTCTAACTTTGCCATAATCTGTGCTATCCTCATCATCTCTGATAAACTTCCTCTTATTACCTTGGTCATTTTCACCTTCCCTGTTAAACCCATTGTTACAGTTACTGTGTCAATCCACCTCGTCAAAGTTCTTCAACTCTTTCGCTGACCCACATTTCAAAATAGAATGTCTCTTTCCACGTGTTTGTCCCTCTTAAAAATATGACCAAAATATGTGAGATGAAATTTCATCATTCTTTCCTCTAAGGAGAATGCTGGGTACATTTTTCCAAGAAATATCTAAAAGAAATTTTTCTCTAAGGCAGATATATTAGTCACTTCTAAAGATATTTCTTTTCATACACACTTCTGTAACTATGCTTAGTTGCTGCTATGGTTTCAGGTATACACTGGTTAAAGGTTAACCACATGGCTGCCATATTCATTTCTAATAATTTTTCTCAACTTTTTCTATTCTTTCCAACATTACTAAATTTCATATCATGAAATTTTCAGTCTGACCTTATCTTTTCTGACTTGTTGATTTAACTTACGGTTTGTTGAACCCTTTTATACATATATACCTATCTTAGTTGTCTACTTACAATTGTGGAGTTAATAGTTAATAACTCTTAGTCTTTGCGGTCAATATTACATAGTTGTTGATGTTGTTATTATGTGCCGTCGAGTTTCCTGTGACTCATAGAAACACTATGTACAACAGCTTTAAACCTTGTTCTATCCTGTGACAATCTTATTGTCTCTGGCACATGTACCCCATTACCTCAGTCACTAAATAAATCCATCTCATTGATGGGCTTTATTTCTTGTGTTGTCCCTCCACCTTCCCAAGATGACGTCCTTCTCCAAGGACTGGTCCCTCCTTGCAACATATCCAATATATGTCAGATTAAAATAAGAATCCTTGCCTCCAAGGAGCAGCCTGGTCTCACCCTTTTGAGTACAAACCTGTCTGTTTTCCTAGCAGTCCATGGTATATTCAATATTCTTTTCCAGCACGATAGCCCAAAGGCATCAATTCTCCTTTTATCATCTCTAGTCATTGTCCAGCTCTCTGATGCATAGCAAATAATTGCAAAGTCCATGCATGGCTTGTATCAGGCGCACCTTAGCCTCTAGACTGACATCATTGCTTTGTCCTTTGGAGAGGTCTCTGACAGCTGGATTTCCCAGCACAATTCATCTTTTAATTTTATGGTTACTGTTACCAAAAGTGTTGATTGTGGAACCAAGCAAACTAAAGTTACTTATCTCAATCTCTTCACCATCTATCATGATGTTACCAATCAGCCCAGAGGTGAGAATCTACGTTTTCTTGATGCTGAGCTTCAACCCACATTTAAGGATAAAGTAGAGATTAGCTATTTATGATTTGGAAGTCATTAGTAATTTTTAGTTCTAATACTTTATTTGGTTTTTGTATTAAAACATACTTTATGATATTAGGATATACATGAAAACGTATGCCTTGGAATAATGATAGTGAATGTCTAAAATTTGGTGATGGATGATTAATCTTTACCTAACTGTCTTATCTTGTTATTGTATATCATCGAGGCAGAATGGACCTATTCTGACCCTCTAGCAAGTTTTTAGAGACAGTAAATTGTACTAGAAGAGATTCCTATTTTTCTTCCATAGAGTAGCTGGTGGATTTGAACCACATACCTTTATGTTGGCAAACACAATTTCTTACCACTAAGTCACAATCTACAACTTTCACCTATAATCATATTTAAGAATTACAGAGTGGATCTAGGAATCTTCACTAATAATAACATTTTATTTCCAGGTTCTAGAAGGCAAATACGTAAGTTTTCCCCATGCTTAGGACTTTTGGAGTTGTTAAAAGTTAATTTTGTCAAATGACATTTCCAGTACAGAAAATGCTACTCTTGGGAATATTCTTTTGGAAATTGAGTGTTTAATTTATAAATCACTCAGGAATGTACTTCATGCAGTGGATGAATATAAGAGGCCCATACTGAACTCAAGGTGATGTTGATTATTCAGTCCATTACTGCAGGTGCTTCTCCTCAAAGCTCAGCTCTATCACCTGTTTGACTACTATTACTAATTGCTAGTTGAAGTGGAAACCACTATGTTGACAATCTGAGAACCTCTAAGCGTAATGTTTAACTATGTAAGTGCAATTATTGATGATGAAATGAAAAGGAAAAATTCACTCTTGAAGGATCACTCTCTCAATTTTACTGCCCAACTGAGAACTTTATTTGAACATTGGGAAAATTTCCAAGTCACTAACTGAAATTCAACTCTAAGAGTTCCTACCATTTAATTGGTAGAGTCCATGAAGAGTTGCACTACTGACCCAAAGGTGATGCTTTTCTGGTGATTTAAACCAACCTGTGATGTTTTAATGATGGAAATGGACCAAGCATTTTGTGATGAGCTGGTAGAGTGAGGAAGACTGGCAATACAGTGACTTAAGTGTTGGGTTGCTAACCAAGAGATTGGTGGCTTGCATGTGCCAATTATTTAAGAGGTATACATCAACTACAGTAGAGGAAAAACGAGGTGTCTATTCCTGTTAAAATTTATACCCTGGGAAACTCTAGGGGGCAGTTGTACTCTATCCAATAGGGTCACTATGTCAGAATTAATAAGATGGTAGTGAGTTTGGTTTTGGTGAATGGAGTGGGATGGTTCAGATAGAAAGGTGGCAGTCACCTGTGTTTGTCTTTGAAAAATCTGCCTGTATATGGGCAATGCAGCCTTTGATATGAATAGACGATGTTATTTTACTTAATCATGTTTGTCTGCATGATTTCTCAGCTTGAGTTTTAAGAATCTTCCAGAAAATGTTGAGATGATTTTCGTGAACCTCCGAGAATTGAAGGACTCATTTTTCTTGTATAATCATTTCACCTTTACCCTTGAATTCCATAGAGATCTGTAGATTTTCAAGGGGAATGTTGTGTCTAGTTTGTTACTGATAGGTCTACTTCGTTGAATGCACACAAATATTTGAGGTAGCAAGTAGCCTGGCACTCAGAGTAGGTAGCTAATGAGAGTGCAACAAAACCCCCCAAAACAAACAAAAAACACCCCACAGAACCAGATTCAAAATTTATGACATCTCCTAGGGGCAAGAAGCTGCGCTGCCATCTTGAAGGCATGAAGTTCGAGGCCACCAGCTGCTCCGTGGAAGCAGGATGGGCAATCTCCTCCAGTTCAATTAATGGCCTCTGAAAACCTGCTGGAGGGTCAGCTATGACTCGACTGTACACACTACAACAACAGAAGGCTTTTCATGACTTTCATATTGTATTAGGCTAAGGGGAGTCTCATCACTGAAACTAGACACAAACGTGTACATCCAGCTTTTTAACCTACACATAGGAGTACATCTGAATATATCACATATCTAGCCTGATGGACATTTCCCTTCAGAAGAGACAATCATCTTCTCATTGTCCTTGAGTCGAAAGAATTCCTGGCTGATTCTCCAGCTGTTTGCAAGAGGGTGTAAATATATTAAATGGGAAGAGATTGCTCATCTTTTTCCTGTGGAGCAGCTGGTGGATATGAACCATCTGCCTTTTAGTTGGCAGTACAACTCCTTGCCAGTAGGCTACCAGAGCTTCCTCTTTCAGACCTTACTGGTGTGAACATATTCTCACAAGGCACCTTTTGTTAACTTGACCCAAACATACTGCTGTAAATTTTGCCTCATAAGTCAGAGTAGAACTGTCCCATTAAGGTATATGAAGTACTACATCTTTCCAGTAACTGCCTTATCTTTCTTCAGAGTGCCAGGGAGATTTGAACTTGTGGTTGTTTGAAACAAGTCAATCATTTTAACCACATCACGACGATTTCCAACCCATCACTAAATTGCGTAAAAAAAAATCCGTGATCTTAAATGGTTAAAACCTTCTTGTTCTAGCTTTCAGGTTTCCATTTATTTTTGTCTTTTAAACTTTGTCAAAAAATATAGAAGCTAAATATTTGGTACCTCAAATAAACATGTCAATAATTCCCTTGAAAATATCAAAATGATGGGATTCGATGCCTATGGGATTAAATATGGTTGTGTATTTTTTTTTTATTTGTTTCCTTAGTTTCTTTTTTTACAAACATTTGCAAAATGCTTACTCTATATTGGCACCATATTTGTTACTAGGAGCATGTGGATGAACTCTGTTCAGTCTCTGTAAACCTGGCAGATTGACGGGTGGCATTTGGGAGAGGGTGATAGAAATAAGGTGATGAAGTAAAAGTGTCTGTTTTTTTTTTTTAAATAAACTATTTTATTTTATACTGGTTCACTTACAAAGTTCGTACACATTGTTTTTTGACACCAGATCTTTCCCATTTCCTTTACCCGCTCCTCTCCACCTATCAAATTTGTGACCCTATGATTAAACCTCCTCATTCTCCTATCAATACCAAATTTAATATTGGAATGTAAACATTTCTGACAGTTGTATATTAAGTCAATGGGCATTTCTGTGGTTTGCAGCCTTCCAGGCCCCTTGGATTACCTTGCAGTGTTTTAAATATACAGTAGCCTGAGGCTGCACTCAAACCTCACGGATCAATAACCCTGGGGTGCGGTCCTAGTGCATATCTTTGAAAAGCCTGACAGTGCTTCTGATGAGCAATAGGTTGAAATCCTCTGAAGTTTTATTAAGTGTTTACTATTCGATTGGAAATGTAGGTCTGCTGTATCAATATTTAGAAAGAAAATCAGACACTGTGAATCATGTCTCAGCCCTACCTTTGTGTGTGACCCAGTGTTCTGTGGGCTGCTTTAAGTATGGAGAAGTCTTGTGCTTAAGGAGCTTTTTAGATAAATGTTGGTTTTCACAGCACCTGGCTACTAAAATTCCATTTACTCTAAAGGAAAGATAAACTGTGTCAACTGTTAGAAAGTTATTAAAATATACCTCAAGGAATAGTTACGCCCTCATAGAAAACTCTGACACCTGTTGTCTTTTACAGCAATCTCAAATAGGTCTCATGCATTTTCTTTATCCACCCTCCCCTCCTTGTTCTTGGGAGATGATTTCCATGAAAATGAGATCTTTATTTCTTGAGAGTTCATCTGTTCCTGCTGCTCAGAGGGGAAAATGCTTAAAATTTAAGCTGTAGGAGTTGAATTAGAATGCTTCTCGACATTTTCCACAAGGATCACTAGCTTTTTCTGGTCTACCAGGAATTCAAGCCCTGCTGCCTACCAGCTGCTGTTGGGATAAAGGTTTGTAAGTGCTCTTTTCTTGTGGACAAGTCATCATAACAACAGTCATTTGAGCTCAAGTGACTGCAATTTAGGAGAAGGCTGTTCTAAGTCTGTTCCTTTCACCATTAGCCCCATCCTATAAATGGTTACACCTTATTCTGACAACAGCTTTACCACAGAGTGTTAAGTTCCAGATGACGGACATAACACTTCATACACAAAAGCCTCTTTTTAAAATTCTCTTTTATCTGTTGCTTTCTACTGTATTTTATATTCCTTTCTAACTACAAAGTACTATTGCAGGCAAATATTAAGAGAACTTTTGCAATTAGGCACTGTTGTAGGTAATTCTTTGCAGATATACTGACTACTATGTTATCTCAGTTAAGAAGTTACTCCCCCCTATATTTGTTGGCTTCGGGGAGCTCTGGTGGTTTAGTGGTAAAGGCAAACTTCACCAACTCAAAGGTATTTGGTTCAAATCCACCATGCTCTTCAAGACAAAGAAAAACAATCTCCTCCTGTGTGATTTACTGCTCTCGTGTGATTTACTTCTCCTGTGTGATTTACGGTTTCTGAAAATCTGGAGGGGCAGTTATGAGTCTGTTCTCCTGGAAGGCACACAACACCACCAACTTGCATTTAGTATGTGAATGGCTAAAAACGCTATGCATTTTTTTCAACCTCTAGTGGCTTAGTGGTAAGGAGTTGTGATGCTGACCCAAAAGCATTTGGTTCAAATTCACCATCCACTCTATGAAAGGTAGGTGTGCAATTTATTGCCTCTGAAAATCCACTGGAGGGTCAGTTTTGAGTCAGTTCTGGCTAACAAAAAACCCATAAACCAAAACACCAAACCATACCAAAACAAAAACAAGAATATAGTAGCAAGGAAGAGGAAGACAGAATGTTTATACATTATAATATATTGTCTTTGAATTTGAATTACATTTGTATCACATAAAGGAATTTCCTTAAGAAAAGTATTTGGTTGTTCTATAGAGATCTCTGACAGCCTAGCGTATAAGGAGTTGCACTGTCAACACAAAGGTGGTCAGTTCAAATCCACCAGCTGCTCTGCAGGTGCGATTTAGATTCTGAAAACCCACTGGAGGATCAGTTGTGAGTACGAACTAACTTGATAGCACAAAACAACGATGGGATTCTAAGCCCTACATTTAGCCAGGTGTGTTTTAAATAGAATTCTAAGTTCTAGAGGAGTTATGGTACATAGAAAAATAGGAAAATGAATGTAGTCCTATGTGTGGTGTTGCTAGGTGCTGTTGAATCTAGTACACCTCAGAGTGACCCTATGAACAACAGCTCTGAACACTGTCCCAGCCCACCCCATCCTCAAGCCCATTGCCACAGTCACTGTACTAATCTACCTGGTTGAGGGTTTTCCTCTCTTTCATGCCCCTCCACCTTTCTGAGCATGGTGTTTCTCTCCAAAGAGTAACATCTCCAAGCAATATGCCCGAAGTTTGTGAGAAGAAGCCTCATCACCTTTGCCTCAGAAGCAGACTCTGGCCTCACTTTCTCTAAAATGTTTTTTTGTTCTTATGGCAGTTCATGGCATGTTCAGCACTCTTCTCCAAAACCACAGTTCAAAGGCATTAATTCTTTTCCTGTCATCCTTAGTCTTTATCCAGCTCTCAGATACATAGTAGGTAACTGAAAAGACCATGACCTGAATCAAGTGCTCCTTAGTCCTCAAATTGACATCATTACTCCTCAATAATTTGGAGAGTCCCATGACTATAGACTTTCCGGATGTAAAACATCTCTTGATCTTCTGACTGCTGCTACCAAGTATGGATTGTGAATCCAAGTAAGACGAAATTGTCAGTCTCAATCCTTTCTCTGACCATCATGATGTTGCCTATTGGTCCTTTGGAAAGAATTTTTGTTTGATGCTGAAATGCAATCCATATGAAAGGCTGCAGTATTTAACCTTCTGCACCAAGTACTCTAAGTCCTCCTCACTTTCAGCAAGCAAGGTTGTATCTTTGTCTAGAGGGCAAAACATAGGACATGGGGGCACAGGGTCATGAACATCTCTCTGAAAGGGCCAAAAGGAGTGAGAATAGCACAGCTTCTCCTCTACCTAGAGCAAAAATCAGATATAAAAGCCATAGCTCAATCTCATGGTGTCTCTAGAGCCACATCAGCAGCAAGAGGTTTGTTTATTCACTGTTGATTCACAGACGTGGTATTGCAAACGGGGTTTATTGAGGAAGTAATTCAGAGAGTTGTTGTTGTTTGATGCTGTCGAGTCGTAGATAACTCATAGCAACTCTATGAATGAACGAACGGCCTGAGCACTGTTTGTACATAGAGTTTCCAGAGGCAAGGCATTTTGGAAGTGGATGCCACTCCCGCTTCTAGAATTCAGAGAGTAGGGGAGGCAAAAAATATCACCCACTGCAATCAAAGTTTTAGCCCAGCAGTTTCAAGGCACAATTCATCAGTTAATCCAGGGTCTGGTTTCAGATCAGCAAGCAGCTTTTCCTTCTATTACCATAGGCAAGAACAGAAAAACCTTTAGCTGTGGCCAACACAAATGTAAGACCCCTCAGGTTATACCTTGTCACAGTTTCTCCACAGCAATGCCACAGTCTCCCCGCCACCATCACCAGGGTCTCATTCTCATGAAGGTCTTGCTCCAATCTCCCTCAAGTTTCTGCCCAGTGTGGCATGTACTCTCTTTTATCCTAGTCCCTTACTGTTGTTCATTGTCAAGACCATGTGTGGCAGTTAAGGTAGCTGGAGGCCAGAGAGGGCTTAACATAATGGATTTTAAAAAAAATGCACCAACCTTTAGGCTAACACCGCAGTTATCCACATAATAAAGCTTGTAAGTCTTTCTAATGTTTTTGTTATTGCTCTTGTTTGTATTTGGGTCAGAACTGACTCACAGATGACTCTCCAGTGGGTCTTTAGAAGCAATAAATTACACGGCAGGAGATTGTCCATCCTTCTGTGGAGCATCTTGTGGATTTGGATTGTGTGCGTCTGGGATTGGAGAGTAACTGTTCAGCACTAGGCCATCAGAGCTCCCTTGTGGTTGTGTTAGGTGCTGTTAAATTGACCCTGGGAGCAATAGATTTGAACCTTGCCCCATTCTGTACCATTCTCACCATCTCTAATTTGATTGAGCCCACTGTTACGGTCACCATGCCACTATATCCCAATGACTAAGTAATAATTGTCTTACTTCACACAGAAATTATCTTAGACTAAAATATTGTCAAAAGTGGAAATCACGCTTCCACATTACTTCATGAGTTTTCATTAATTGTTGAGATAAAAGATCACTGTGAAATTATACATTTTGCCTTATCATTTCATATGATACTAAGGAAAAAAATCCATTTCTTCAATTTATATAGCTATGAGACAGAAGTTGCAACAAGAGCTCTTAAAAAACAAAAAGCAAAACCAATACAGAACAAAAAACATCAGCTGTCATACTCAAATCTTTTTTCAACATTTAGTCCTTTACAGATAAGTCCAAAAGTCATTTTCTTACTTATTTTTCACATGTTTAAACATATCAGTTATGAAACAGACTTAAAATATCAGACATTTACATCTCTAACTTTCTTTACCTCCCATTCTTTGGGCAGTGGATTGACACAGTGACTAGAACAGTGACTCGAGAACATCAGAGATGATGAAGATGACTTATAGTAGGCAAAAGTCAGATCTGTAGTTCATAGCATTAATAGAAGCCATAGTCAACTCCACAGTAGCTAACACCACCAGCACCACCACAACTACAACTGTTTTTCAGTTACAGAGAATGTTGTTAAGTAGTACTGTCCAACGATACATATGTGGAATTCTTCTAGAGCCTTTTGGAAAAATATATTTCTCATTGGTAAAAGAGGAAAGATGGTCAAATGACAGTCCTTATCTTATACTTACTTTGGACATCCTTGGGTAAATATGTAACACTCACTGCAGATCTTTTACAATCATGAGAGTATACCATCAACTTCTTGGGAATGGTAGAGTGAAAAGATAGACATAACTAATAATAACTAATATCTAATGCATGGGATGATTTGGAAGCAGGAGTGGCATCCACTTCCATAAATAGCTTGCCTCCAGAGACCCTATGAACCTGGAGAAAGGATGAAAGTCACACATGCAAGTGTCGAGGACTTTCGTTCATAGGATCTCTGTGAGTCTACGACTTGATGTCACTTAACAACACAGAGAGACCAGTTTGCCTAGTGGATTGAAAGCGATGTGATCAATCCAAATGCGGATGACTCTAATCCGCGGCCCTAAGGCATGTTTTTTATTGTTTTTGTTCAAACATGTTTTTTATTGTTTTTGTTCAAACAGTCTTCTAGGTCATATAGCCCTTGTGTGTTCACTTGCTGTACAGAGGTAACTTATGGTCGCTGTGAAGTTGAATACCGTGACACTGGTGTGTCAAATGCAATAATGGTTACCCATGGTGGACAGTGTTTGGTGGCGCTCCCCAGTTGAAACAAGCTTGGAAGCAGAAGTGGCATCCACTTCCAGAATTAGCTTGCCTCTGGAATCCCTACGAACCTGGAAAAAGGATGAAAGTCATGCAAGTGTCAAGGACTTCCATTCATAGAGTGGCGATGAGTTGCCTACGACTTGACAGCACTTAACAATAACAACAACAACAATATGGGATGATACTATGAGGTCACTTAACCTATCCTGGAACTATCAACTAAGATAATGATATATTATTGCTATATAAAATGGTTTTAAATATTCAACTATGAGTTGAACATTACATATCTTTCAATAAAAATATCTTAATTGGGCAATACTTAAAAAGTAGACAAGTGTATATAGCTAAGAGAAGATTCAAGATTTAACAATCCCCCACTTAATCCATGAATAACGAAACTAGATAAACTAAGTAAAAAAAACTAAACTGAGAGCTGGTCTTTCCTAGAAATGAAAAAGTATATAAATACAGTATGCAACAAAAGTAAGAAGCATGCTGTTGTTATTGTTATGTGCCATTGGATCACATGAGACTCATAGCGAACCTATGCACAGCAGCTCTAAAGTATGCCCTGTCCTGAGCCAGTCTCACTGATTCCAACACACCTACCTCCACTACCCCAGAAACTGTATTAATCCATCTCATCCAGGGTCGTCTTGTCTTTCCCTGTCCCTCCAGCAGCCAAATTAATAAAAGAAACAATGTTTTACCAAGTGATGGAGTAAAATGTGTGTTATTTTATTATTTTACTGCATTATATTTTTAACTAGAGTAGAGAAATCTTCATTCCACACTTGGGTCACCCTTCTTTGGGATGGGAACAAATAGAGATCTCTTCCAGGCAATTGGCCAAGTGATTGTTCTCCAGATTTCTTGGCACAACTTGATGAACACATTCAGGGCAGCATCTCTTACTTGAAATATGCCAATTGGTATGCCATCTATTCCTGGGGCTTTAAGTTTTGCTAATTTCTTCAAAGCAGCTTGAACTTCTTCCTTCATCACCATAGGCTCTTCCTTATATGTTGTTTCATGAAATTCTTCTGTGTCTGCCAATTTCTTTC
>NW_006399767.1:3172806-3180404 GCF_000299155.1 Elephantulus edwardii
ACGGCACATAACAACATGAACAACAATGCTAACTTCATGAACAAAAATTTTCTGTCAAACATAAGGCCACATGATTCAGAACTCACTCAATGACAACTAACAACAACCCAGAATATGTGTCCATGTCTTTCTATTATCATGGCACCGTGCTGCCTCCGCAATGAATGATCTTATGAGTGACCAGAGAAAATGTTTATTGTTTTCTCCTTTTGCACTCCCTAGTCACAACTCAGAACATGGTACATTACCCTGTATATTTAGAACATTCAATCTGAATTCAGGAATGAATGAACAAATGAAGGATTAGATATATGGGTTGATAAAAAGTCACTTGTGGGATTTGGTTAATTGAGAGTAACAATGTAAAAAATTAAATACATCTAAATTCATAGTATAATGAATGTTCTGATAGCAGTTCGGATTTTTGTTTGTTTCTTGAAGATGCACATAACGTGTTATGCCATTTTAGCAAAAGTAGCCATAACTACTGAATTCCTTTGCAAAACAAGGCTCAAATCTCTAAAGCTGGAAGTGAAAGTGGGAGACATTAGTTAGTATATAATCTAGCTATCTTACAATAATGGAGATGCAAATATTTAGTAACTTAACCAATTTAGAACTAGATTTTTTTTCTTCCTCATATAGTAGAATAAATACTCTCATTCTGACTAAGAATCTGCAGTATTTTTAAAATACGACTTACATCTCTGGATATAATTTTCAATTTTATCTTCCAGGAAGACAGGGAAAGAAAAGACATTCATTCCTTTCAAGTGCATAATCTACAAGTAGCAAATATCAATTTTGTTCATATCTATCTAATTGATAGGTCTAAAACAGAAGGTCAAGTCTCAATGAAAGGAAGTTGAAAAATATACTATATAGTGAATGACTATAAACCTTTATAAGACTCAAGAGTGGTGTGTGTGTGTGTGTGTGTGTGTGTGTGTGTGTGTGTGTGTTTTGTTTGTGTGTGTGGTTTTTTTAAAATTTTATATTGGCTTGCTTAAAGTTGTATTCTTTGTGTTCATACTATTCTGTCTTTCTCTATCTCTCCCTCTCTTTTTCTTTTTTACTGTATGGAAATTCCTCCCCCCCCCCATTACAATTCATGATGTTCAATGGTATTCTTGAAGGAGTTATGAGGATAGAAGGGAAATAGTAAGGGAATGGCAGTGTTAGAAGTAATAGCAATAGGTATAGGCTTTCAGCTTTTGACCATGATCTTCAAATTTTCTTTGGGGAAATTTTCCTGGTTACATCTGACAGTTTTGTAACTTATTCTTGTTGTGAGGTGCCATGGAATTAACTTTGACTCATAGTGGCCTTGTGCACACCTTTCTCTATCTTCCCCCATCCTCAAATCTCAAGCTCATGGTTTCAAACACTCTGACAATCTATCTTGTTGGGAGTCTTCTTCTTTTTCCCTGCTCTTCTACTTTCCCCAGCACGATGTACATTTGAAGGACAGGTGCCCCCTGAGAACATGCCTGAAAGCTGTGAGACAAAATTTCACCATTCTTGCTGTAACTAACACTAGAGCTGCACTTCCTCCAATAAAAATGTGTTTCTTCTTTTGGCAGTCCATAGTATCTTGAATATTCTTTGTTAACACCACAATACAAAGGCATCAATTTGTCTCTGATATTCCTTACACATTGTCTAATTTTAATATGCATAATAAGCATTGAAAATACCATGGCTTGGGACAAGGATATCTTAGTCTTTAAACTGACATCTTTGGTCTTTAGCACCTTAAATATTCCCTGGGAAAATCTTAGGAATGAGCCAAAGTCAATTATGGATTATCTAAGCTATTCTGAACTCAATGTGAACATAAATATGAACAAATTAGAATATTTGTTTTATTAACTATGAAGCACTTCTCTAGAGGCTGGAGATTGAATATTAGAATTTTGTACAATGATTTATTTATTGCAAATAGTTTTACAAAATATATGATAATGATGACACACATGGACCTCACCGGATGGACTACACAGGAATCAGGATGACCATCTATGGAAATAATTGATGGAGAAGATCAAATCAATAGTAAACACCAGACAGCCTATTAATCAGTTACTCATGTGCAAGTTCATATAGAAGATGACAAAAATGGACAAAAGTGAAAACAAATTTATAAGACTCATATAACGCCTTGAGAGTCTATCCCAACTGAATTTAAGACCATCTCAAGAAGATACTTTGATGCATTAAACACTAATGACTGAAGACTATACAAAATTGTGAAAGACACAAAGACATCATCCATGAAGAAAACAAAAGATCATTACAATGACAGGAGAAGAGAAAAGACCAAAACAGCTATTAAAACAAAACTTCTGAAACTTGTATGACAAAGTAGAGACCAAAAAGGGAAAGAAAGAGCTGCAGTAAGAAAGCTGAATAGAAGATTTCAAAAAGCAGCTCAATAAGGCAAAGTAATGCATTTAAATGTGCAAAGAATTAGAGTTAGAAAACCAAAAGATAAATGTTTAGCATTTCTCAAGCCATAGGAACTAAAGAACAAATTCAGAACTTGAGCTGTAATACTGAAGAACTCTATGGGAAAAATATTGAAGGACAAAGGGAAATATTAAAAGAAGGAGGAATATACAGAGACCTTGTACTAAAAAGAAGTGGTTGGCACGAAACCATTGTGGGAATTAGCATTTAATAAAAAACCAATGATAATGAAGGAATAAGTTTAAGCTACACTTAAGGCTTTGGCAAAACATGAAGCCACAGGAATTGATATAATACCAATTGATATGTTTCAGCAAGTAGGTGTAAGCTTATACCTGCTCACCAGTAACCAGCTAAATAATTGAAAGACCAGACTGAAAAGGAACCATATTTGTATATTTGTTCCTATTAAGAAAAGATAATTAACAGAATGTGAAAATTATTTAATAATATCATTAACAGCATATCCAAGGAAAATATTGCTGAATATTTAGGGGGGAGAAATGGCTGCAATAGCGCATCACCAGGGAACTGTTAAAAATTCAAGGAAGATTCAAGAGAGGCTGAGGAACATGGAATATCGTCGCTGATGTCAGAAGTTTCTTGACTGAATGCAAAGAGTACTAGAGTTGTTAACTTGTGTCTTATTGACTCTGCAAAAGTATTCGGCCATGTGGATCATAACGAATGGTATTAACATTGAGAAGAGTATTCCCAAAATACTTAACAATGCAAAACCTATACACAGACCAAGAAACTTTTTTCTGGACAACATGAGAAAAGACTGCATGGTTTAAAAGTAGAAAAGGTGTACATCAGGCTTGTATGCTTTCTCCTTACATGTTCAATCTGTAAAACTGAGATATTAGTTTGAGAAGCTGTACTATATGAAGAAAGATGTGACATCAGGATTGGATTGTAGATGGCACAACCTTGCTTGCTGCAACTGAAGAGGACTTGAAACACTTGCTGCAGAAGATCAAAGACTGCAGCCTTCAGTATGGATTATATCTCAACATCAAGGGGGAGAAATCACTGCTGGACCAATAGGCAACATGTTATTGTTGTCATATACAGTCGAGTTGTAACCAACCTATAGCTGACACTCTTACTAATTTTCAGAAGCAGTTAATAGCATGGGAAGAGATTGCTCATCTTTGTCCTGTGGGCAGCAGCTAGATTTGAACTGTATACCTTTGGGTTGCCAGCACAACTACTTACAACTAGCCAACCAAATCTCCCTTAAAAGGCAACAGACATCATGAACTATGAAGAAAATACTGAAGTTTTTAAACTACTTAGATCCACAATTAATACCATGGTAAAAAAATCAAAAGACAAAAAAAGAAAAAAATCACAAGATGTTTAACTATTTGGAAAATCTCCTGTCAAGGGCTTCTCCAATGTGCTAAAGAGCAAAGGTGTCTGTTTAAAGACTATAGTGTTGCTCATCCAAGTGTGGCATTTTCCTATTAATCTGAAAGTTGGTCAATGAGTGAGGCAGACTAAAAAAAAATCAATGTTTTGAAATGTGATATTGGCAATGAGTGTTGAATAAACTGTGGAATGCAACACTAAGAAACACAATGTGAGTAAAGAAATATGTGAAATACAAGGAACATGAATGCAATACAATATATGTGAATTTTGCATGCAAACCAATATAAATACATATTAGAAAAAGAAAAAAATATTTTTAAAAATCCCCAAAAGACCAAATCCATCTCTGAGATAATATAACCAGGGTGTTCTGTGTTGGAGAAAGTGCAGTTAGGGTGCTCCTTAGAGATGAGGGTAGTAAGGATGACTTGATCTCACATACTTTGGATATATTGTCAGGAGAAGACAATCTTTGGAAAAAATACATTACTAAATAAATGGATAGAAAAACTATCGTACATTCACACAATAGAATATTATACAGCACTGAAAAACAATGGACTAGTAAAATATCACTGTACAAAGATAGCTTGAGTTTGCTGTGATACCCAAAACTATGCCAGTGGTGTGTCAAATGTCATAAGGGTTTCTTATGGTGGACAGGTTTTGGAAGAGTTCCATAATTAAGACAGACCAAGAAGAAGAATGGGCCATATATTTCCTAAACAACAGACCTTTGAAAACCCTAAACATTAAAAACGAGAATAGTTACAGTAGTGCAGTGGTAGAATCCAGATTGAAAGTCAGTTGAAATGAGGAAAATCCATAATAAATATAATTTAATAATTGGAACATGGAATGCAACATGCATAGCTTGAATGTTGGAAAACAAAATTATCAAAAAATGAAATGTAATAAATGAATATCGAAATACTAGGCATTAGTGAGATGAGATGGACCAGCTTTGGCCACTTTGAAGCAGATAATCATGTGCTATGCTATGTAGGGAATGAAAAACAAAGAAAGAATGATGTTGTATTCATAGTCAAAAAGTCAATCTCAAATTCTATCCTGAAATACAATGTTGTGAGTGATAGGATAATATCCATATGGATACAAGGAAAACCCATTAACACAACTATTGTTCAAATATATGCTCCTACATCTAGGGCCAAAGAGGAAGACATTGAAAATTTTTAACAAACTTTGCAGTCTAAAATTGACAAAACATGCAATCAGGATATGTTAATTATAATTGGTGACTGGAATGCAAAACTAGGAAACAGTAAAAAAGGAACAGTAGTTGGAAAATATGGGATTGATGATAGAAATGAAGCTGGAAATAGAATGATTGAATTTTGTATTTACAATGATATATTCATTGCAAATATCTTTTTTAAAAGGCACAAACAACAACTTTACATGTGGATCTCACCTGATGGGCTGCAAAGGAATCAGATTGACTACGTGTGTGGAAGAAATCAGTGGAGAAGCTCAATATTAGTAGTCAAAACTAGGCCAGGGACGGACTGTGGGTCAGATCATCAATTATTAATATGCATGCTTAAATTGAGGCTGAAGAAAATGAAAATAAGTCCACCGGAACCAAGATCTAATCTTTAATCTATTCAACTACATTTAATGATAATCTTATGAATAGGTTTGAAGCTTTGAATGCCTATGATTGAAGACCAGATGAGTTGTGGGATGATATCAAGGACATCATCTATGAAGAAAGCAAAGGTCATAACAAAAAAAAGAGGAGAAATAAAAAATCAAAATGGATATCAGAAGAGATTCTAAAGATTGCACTAGAACATCAAGAAGCCAAAACAAAAGGAAAACATGTTGAAATGAAAGACTTGAACAGATGATTTCAAAGGGCAGCTCTGGAAGACAATGCAAAGTATTATAATGAGATGTGCAGAGTACTGGACTTGGAGAATAAAATGGAAAGACTCCCTTTGCATTTCTCAAGCTGGAAAACAAATTTAAACCTCTTGTTGCAATATTGAAAGATGCTATTGGCAAAATATTGAAGACCCAAAACACATCCAAAATAGATGGAGGGAATACACAGAGTCACTGTATCAAAAAGAATTGATGGATACTGCAAAATTTCAGGAAGTACCATAGGAACAGGAGCCAATGTTAATGAAGAAGGAAATAGAAGCTGCCTTGAAGGCACTGGCAAAAAATAAGGCCCCAGGAATTAATGGGATACCAATTGACTTGTTTCAATTAACAGATGCAGCCTTAGATGTACTTACCAGTATATACAGAAAACTTGGAGGATGGCTGTGTGACCAACAGATTGGAAGAGGTCCATATTTGTTCCTATTCCCAAGAAGGGTGAGCCAACTAAATGTGGAAATTATTGAACAATGCCATTGATATCATATACTAGCAAAATACTGCTAAAGAGAATTAAAAAATGGCTGAAACAGTACATAAGTAAGGAAATGTCAGAAGTTCAAGCAGGATTTAGAAGAGTCCAAGGATATCATTGTTGATGTCAGATGAATCCTGGCTAGAAGTAAAGAGTACCAGAATGTCTATTAGTGCTTTATTGTCTATGCAAAGGAATTTGACTGTTTGGATCATGACAAGTTGTGGCTGATATTGAAACTCGGAATCCTAGAGCACTTGATTGTGCTCATGAGGAACTTATCCCTGGACCAGGAGGCTTTTGTGTGAACGGAGCAGGTGAGCACTGCATGGTTTGGAAATGAGAAGAGAGTACTCCAGGGTTGTATTCTCTCTCCATACTTGTTCAATCTGTATGCTGAGCATATTATCTGAGAAGCTAGACTCTATGAGAAGGAGCGTGACATTAGAATTGGTCGAGAGACTCATCAGTAACCTGTGTTATGCAAATGACACAACCTTGCTTGCTGAAAGTGAGAAGGACTTGAAGCACTTCTTGCAGAAGATCAAGGAATGCAGCCTTTCATACGAATTGAATCTCAATGTCAGGAAAACAAAGATTCTTACCACTGGGCCTTGGATCCACAATTAACATCCTTGGTATCAACAGTGAGGATATAAAGAGACACATTGCACTGGGAAAATCTGCAGTTAACAACTTTTCCAAATAACTCAGAAGTAATGATGTCAGTAGAAGCCTAAACTGCATCTGATTCAGGCCATAGTCTTTCCAATTACATGCTATGCATCTGAGAGCTGGACAAAGAATAAGGATGACAGAAAAAGAATTATGGTGTGGGAGGAGAGCACTGAACATCAAATGGACAGCCAAGAGAACGAACGGGTATGTCTGGGAGAGGCTGCAGCTAGAGTACACTTTGGAGGCAAGAATGATGAGGTTTCACCTCTCATACTTTAGGCATATTCCTTAGAGAAGGAGATGATGCTGGGAAGGGTTGGAGTGTTGGTGAAGGAGAGGAAGACCCTCAATCAGTTCAGTTGGATTGACATGGTCACTGCTGCAATGTGCTTCTGTGTATCAGGAAGTGTGAGGATGGTGCAGGATAGAACAGGGTTCAGGTCTTTTGTTCATAGGGTCAGTCATGTTCAGCTTAATGGCACATAACAAAAGCAAAACAGAAAAATATTACACAACATGGGAAAGACTGGAGGATATTATGCTGATAAAATATCTTGGTCACAAAAGGGTGAATAGTGCACAGCACTGCTCTTATGAAATGGACAAACTTCATAGGATTGGGGAGAGAATGGAAAAAGGGGATAAATAATGACCACTGCATTAGATCAGGTGAGGGGAAGAA
>NW_006399767.1:3180504-3182370 GCF_000299155.1 Elephantulus edwardii
AGTTGAATACCGTGACACTGGTGTGTCAAATGCAATAATGGTTACCCATGGTGGACAGTGTTTGGTGGCGCTCCCCAGTTGAAACAAGCTTGGAAGCAGAAGTGGCATCCACTTCCAGAATTAGCTTGCCTCTGGAATCCCTACGAACCTGGAAAAAGGATGAAAGTCATGCAAGTGTCAAGGACTTCCATTCATAGAGTGGCGATGAGTTGCCTACGACTTGACAGCACTTAACAATAACAACAACAACAATATGGGATGATACTATGAGGTCACTTAACCTATCCTGGAACTATCAACTAAGATAATGATATATTATTGCTATATAAAATGGTTTTAAATATTCAACTATGAGTTGAACATTACATATCTTTCAATAAAAATATCTTAATTGGGCAATACTTAAAAAGTAGACAAGTGTATATAGCTAAGAGAAGATTCAAGATTTAACAATCCCCCACTTAATCCATGAATAACGAAACTAGATAAACTAAGTAAAAAAAACTAAACTGAGAGCTGGTCTTTCCTAGAAATGAAAAAGTATATAAATACAGTATGCAACAAAAGTAAGAAGCATGCTGTTGTTATTGTTATGTGCCATTGGATCACATGAGACTCATAGCGAACCTATGCACAGCAGCTCTAAAGTATGCCCTGTCCTGAGCCAGTCTCACTGATTCCAACACACCTACCTCCACTACCCCAGAAACTGTATTAATCCATCTCATCCAGGGTCGTCTTGTCTTTCCCTGTCCCTCCAGCAGCCAAATTAATAAAAGAAACAATGTTTTACCAAGTGATGGAGTAAAATGTGTGTTATTTTATTATTTTACTGCATTATATTTTTAACTAGAGTAGAGAAATCTTCATTCCACACTTGGGTCACCCTTCTTTGGGATGGGAACAAATAGAGATCTCTTCCAGGCAATTGGCCAAGTGATTGTTCTCCAGATTTCTTGGCACAACTTGATGAACACATTCAGGGCAGCATCTCTTACTTGAAATATGCCAATTGGTATGCCATCTATTCCTGGGGCTTTAAGTTTTGCTAATTTCTTCAAAGCAGCTTGAACTTCTTCCTTCATCACCATAGGCTCTTCCTTATATGTTGTTTCATGAAATTCTTCTGTGTCTGCCAATTTCTTTCGAGACAGTGGATAAATGCATTTAAAAATATAAGTAAAGTTGTGGTTAAATAGAATTATTTCTGCCAATAAAGAAGAATAATTTGACACTAGAAAAAGTAATTCGCATGATTCAAGAAATAAAAATCTGTACAATCTTTTAATTTTTAATTTTTTAAAAAAATTTTATTAGTGTGTGTGTGTGTACTGTCAAATTGGATCTGACTGGTATAGGAGGAGATTGTCCCTCCTTCTCTGGCAGAGCATCTGGTGGATTTGAACCACATATCTCTGGGATTTCAGTGCAGCTTCTTGCCACTAGGACACCAGAGCTCACCTTAAAATCTGTACAATATTAATGAAGAAATGGATTACAAGTAAAAATGGACATAATACTCAATGCTCTACCTAGATAAGTAATCCTTAAGTATATGATTGATGAAAGCATAAAAACATTTCTTCCCACTTCCTGTATCTGAAAATTCACTGATGATTAATATGGCCAATCTGTATCACTTGAAGTCTTCCACTCTTCTACTTTCTCCAGTATGATGCCCTTTTTAAGGGACTATTGCCTGAAAGACAACATACAGGGTGCTAAAGTTTCACCATCCTTGTTTTAAATTGCACTTCCTCCAAGACAAATTTGTTTTATATCTCTGGTAGCACAGACAAATTTGCTTGGTTTCTCTAGTGTATCAACCCAAAGGTATATAGTTCAAACCACCAGCTACTCCAAGGA
>NW_006399767.1:3189855-3194392 GCF_000299155.1 Elephantulus edwardii
ACTGACACAGTGATTCTTAATGAACTCAAGCATATAGGAGGTCATGAGGACAGTGCAGGTTAAGGCAAGGTTCCTATCTGTTGCTCAGAGGATGCTATGAATCATCAGCTCAATAGCACCTATCAACAATGAAAAAATAACCCAAAATTATAACTATGCATAATATAACAGTATAGAAAAAAAGAATGTATAAGGAAAAGCTAATGTCTCCCTTTTCCACAGCACACTCTGGAAAGGGAAAACATTAAAATTTTCTTTTATTATGTTTTCTAGCAATATTTGCACAGCTCAAAATACTATATTTACATCTATATGCTTTAATTATTATTAGAAATGGTCTGGAGAGTCTTAGTTAACTTCTTAGCAGTAATGCATTTGTTCTTTCCTTCTCAACCAGTGTATTTCAGTGCCCCCATTCACTGTCTCTGTACTTTAAAGAATTATAGTTACATATTCATTTCTTGTTTGGTCAATTTAGACGGTATTTCTTGATTCTCTACTTTGAAGGTAAGGCTATTAGCATTTCTAACATTTTTTTAGCTTTCATCTTCCATTTTAACCCAAACTTTGGTCCTTTTTTTTCTTAGATGGCAAGCTTGATGACACTCCATTGTATTCCAAATAAAAAATAGGACATATTTTGGTGACCCGACAGAGTGCGTAAGTGACTGTACAATATCACTAATATCACATGCAAGCAAAATCCTACTGAAGATGACTAGACCAGTACATCAACAGAGAACTACCAGAAATAAAAGCTGGGTTTAGAAGAGGTTATGGCAAAAGAGACATTATCCCCAATGTCAGATGGATCTTGGCAGAAAGCAAAGAGTACCAGAGAAATATCTGTGTGTTTTTTTAATATGTAAAGGCATTTGACTGTGTGTATCACAACAAATTGTGGCTTAATGTTGAGAAGTATGGTAATCCCAGAACACTTGATAGTACTTATGAAAAACCTATGCTTGAACCAGAAAGTAGTTCTCAGAACACAGCAATTAAACACGACATGGAGTCAGGAAGGGAGTGTGTCAGGGATGTGTCCTATCTCCATACCTTCTCAATCTATATGCAGAACAGATCATTCAGGAGGCAGGGATTTATGAGGAGAAATGTAGAGTCAAGATTGGAGGAAGACTCATCAACAACCTACATTATGCAGATGACACAACCTTGCTTGCTGAAACTGAGACAGTCCTGAAGCACTTGCTGCAGAAGGTTGAGGACTGTAGTCTTCAATATAAATTGAACTCAATATCAAGAAGACAAGGATTCTCATCACTGGGCCGATTGACAGGACCATGATAGATGAAGAAGAAATTGAGGTTAGCAGAGTTTTCTTAGCTCCACAATCAAAACTCTTGACACCAGTGGACAGGAAATCAAAAGATGAATTGTATTAGGTAAATCTTTTGTCAGGGACCTTTCTAGAGTACTGAGAAGCAATTATATCAGTCTAGAGACTAAGCTGCACCTTATCTAAACCATGGTCTTTGCAATTACTTGCTATGCATTAGAAAACTGGACAATAACTAAGGATAACAAAAGAAGAATTGATGTCTCTGAGTTGTAGTGCTGAAGAAGAGTCTTGAACAAACCATACACCATCAAGAAACCAAAGAGGCTCGTCTTAAGAGAGTGAAACCTTGGAGGCTAGGATTTTGAAGCTCCATCTCACATACTTTGGTTATGTTGACAGAAGGAACTGATCTTTGTTCTCCATCACGCTCATAAGATTGGAAGGACAGTGCACTAGAGGAAGACTCCGGATGAGATGGATTGATACAGTAAATAGGGCAATAAGGGTTAGCATGTTGGAGTCAGTGAGACTGGCTCAGGACAGGGCAGACTTCAGAACTGTCGTATATAGGGTTTCTGAGTCATAGATGACTCAATGACACATAATAAGAACAACAACAACAACATATATGCATGTATGTGTGTGTGTACATTTGTGTGTGTATCTATATTTCTATTTAAATACACACACAAATATGTTGTTAGGTATCATTGAGTCAAGTACAATCCATAACCCATAATGATTCTATGACTAATAGATGAATCCTATCCTATTCTGTGCAATCTTCACAATCTCTGACATACTCAAACCCATTGCTGCAGTTACTGTGTCAATCCTGGTTGACAGTTTTTCTCTTTTGTCACTCCTCCACTTTTCAAAACATGATGTACCTCTCTAAGAAATAATCTCTTCAAGCAACATGCTATAAGTATGTGAGACAAAGCTTTATCAACTCTGCCTTCAAGGAGTACTTAGTAGTCCATTGAATCTTCAACATTCTTCTCCAACACTACAGTTCAAAGATGTCAATTCTTTTTCTATCATCACTAGTCATCATGGTCTAGCTTTCAGATGCTTAGCAAGGAGTTGAAAAGCCTGCATCAGGCACACCTAGTCCTTAAACTGACATCATTGCTACTCAGTAATTTGGAGAGGTCTCTGACTGTAAATTTTTCCAGTGGGACATGTCTCCTGCTCTCCTGACTACTAATATCAAGGGTGTTGACTGTGGATCCAAGATGAAGTTGTTCACCATTTCAATCTTTTTTCCAACCATCTCATGATGTTGCTTATGGGTCTGGTGGTAAGGGTGTTTTTTTTCTTGACTTTGAGATGCAATCCATACTGAAGGTTATATGAGCTTATGCAACAAACATGTCAAGTCTTTTTCACTTTTCAGCAAGCAAGGTTGTGTTATTTGCATAACATAGGTTATTGATTACTCTTCCACCAATCCTGATGGCACATTCTTCTTCATAGTGTCCAGCCTCTCCAATAATTTGTTCAGCATATAGATAGAATCAGTATGGAAAGAGAATACACCCCTAAAATACACCTTTCTTAATTTAAACAATGTAGTATTCTCTCGCTCTGTTTACATAACAGCCTCTTGTTGTTGGTTTAAGTTTCACATGAGCACAATTAAATCTAGAAAAAAATCTTGAAGGCAGATGTTTAAAATCCACTGGCCTCTCTGTGGAAAAAGAATGGGCATTCTCCTCCCATAAGATTTACTGTCTCTCAAAACCTGTTGAAGGTCAGCTGTGGGTCGGTTCCAATGTGACAGCACATAACAACAAAAACAAACGTATGTACACACACATATGTGTATATGTTGCATATATGGATATACATATATACCCATGTTGTTCGGTGTCATTAAGTCAAGTACGACTCATAGCAACCCTTTAAACAACAGATCTGAATCCTGTCCTCTCCTGTCCCATCCTCATGATCTCTTATACACTTGAATTATTGCTGCAGTCACCATTTCAATCCATCTCAATGGGTGTCTACCTCTCTTTCACTGACCCTCCCCCCTTCTAAGCATGATATCTTTTTACAAGGAATAACATTTCCTAGCAACATGTATAAAGCATGAACAAGGAAACTTCACCATCCTTGCCTCCAAGGAGCACTCCATCTCCACCTTTTCAAAGACATACGTGTTCATTCTTTTGGCAGTGCATGATATGTTCAGTACTATTCTCCAACACCACAACTCCAAGGCATCAATTATGCTTCTGTCATCTTTATTCGTTGTCCAGCTCTCAGATGCACAGCAAGTAATTGAAAAGAGCATGGCCTGAATCAGGCATATCTTAATCTTTGAAATAACATTGCTATTCAGTATTTAGGAGAGGTCCCTGACAACAGACTTACCCAAAACAATACTTTCCCTGATATCCTGAGTCTTGATATCAGGGGTGTTGGTTGTGAATACAAGCAAGATGAAATCTTGAAGAGTTTCAATCCTTTCTTCATTTACCATGATGTTGCTCACTGGCCCAGTGCTAAGGATTTTTGTCTTCTTGATGTTAAGATGCAATCCACAGTGAAGGCTTTGATCATGGTTTCCTGCAACAAGCACTTCAGGTCTCCCTCACTTACCACAAAACAAAGTTGTGTCATCTGCTCTGTACAGATTTTTGATAAGCCTTCCTTTGATCCTGTTGTTACATTCTTTTTCATAGAATCCAGTTTCACAGATTATTTCTTCAGCATTTAGATTGAATATATATAGACAAAGGATATACTTCTGATGCACACACTTCCTGTTTTTAAACCAGACATTGTTCTTTCATGTTATGTTAGGACAACAGCTTCTTGGTTTAGCTATAGATTTCACGTGAACACAATTAAGTGTTCTGAGATTCCTATTCTTCTTAATGTAGCTACAGTTTTTGTGTTTGTTTTGTGACTCCCACAGTCAAATGCCTTTGCATTGTCCATAAAACACAGATAGACATTCTTCTGATATTCTCTACTTTTAGTCAGAATTCATCTGACATTAGCAATAACAAGGACAGGTCCCTCCTGGCAACATGCCCAAAGTATGTCAGATGGAGCTTATCACCAAGAAGCAGCCTGATTTCACCCTTTCCAGGACAGATCTGTTTGTGCTCTTAGCAGTGCATGATATGTTAGACAGAGCCTCAGAATCCTTGCCTCCAAGGAGCCACCCGGTTTAACCCTTTCCAGGATGAATCTGTTTGTTTTCCTAGCAGTCCATGGTAC
>NW_006399767.1:3195162-3224993 GCF_000299155.1 Elephantulus edwardii
ATTTTTAAATAGGAGGCCTTATCACATCTCCTTACTTCCCTTAGTGAATCAACATTCCACCCTACCACTCACAGAATCCCAGCCAACAACTTCTATAGAACTAGCTCCTGTAGATGACTTTGAAACTGGCTTCCAGCGCCGTGCTGCCTAACAAGAATTTTGTATATTCAGACATTTATTAATTGCAAATATCTCATATAAGCACACATTGTTGTTAGATGCCATCGAGTTGAGTATGACTCATAGCGACCCTATGAACAAAATATCTGAATCCTGTCCTATCCTGCATCATCCTCATACTTCCTGACACACAAAAGCCAATTACAGCAGTCGCTGTATCAATCCACCTGGTTGAGGGTCTTCTCCTTTGCTGACCCTCCACCCTTCCCAGCATCATCTCCTTCTCCAAGGAATAGATCCAAAGTATGTGAGGTCAAGCTTCATCGTTCTTGCCTCCAAAGAGCACTCCAGCTGCACCTTCTCCAAGACATATCTGTTTCTTCTCTTGGGATGTTTGTTCAATGGGATGTTCAGTGCTCTTCTCAAACACCACATCTCAAAGGCATCAATTCTTTTCTTGTCATCCTTATTCATTGTCCAGCCTTCTGGTGCATAGCAAGTAATTTAAGAGACCATAACCTGAACCAGATGGACCTTAGTCCTCAAACTGATATCATTACTCTCCAAAAATTTGGAGAGATCCTTAAACTACAGATTTTCTCTGTGCAATATATCTCCTTATTCCCCTACTGCTGGTACCAAGGATGTTAATTGTAGATCGAAGCAAGATGAAGCTGTTGACAGTTTCAGTCTCCTTTCCATGCATCATTATGCTCCCTATAGTCCAGTGGTAAGAATATTTGTGCTCTTGACATTGAGATGTAATCCATATTGAAGGCTGCATTCCTTGATCTGCAACAAGGGCTTCAAGTCCTCCTTACTTTCCCCCAGCAAGATTATGCCTCTGCATAACAAAGGCTATTGATGCCACACTCCTCTTCATAGAGTCTGAATAGCTATGTAGAGAGAATACAACCCCGATGCATTCCCTTCTCAGTTTTAAACCATGCAATGTTTCCCTGCTTTGTTCGGACCACAGCCTCCTGGTCCAGGCATAGACATAGACACATGTATAGATATATGCCACAGACACACACACACACACACACACACACACACACACACTCTGAAAGGGTTGCTCTGGTGATCTAATGGTAAGGAATTGTGTTATCAATCCAAAGACACATGGTTTGAATCCAATAGCAGCTCTGGGGACATTTTAACTGCCTCTGAAATCCTTGAGAAAGTCAGCCATGAGTTGGTTCCTACTCATTGGTAATCTGTTAAAAGTTAGAGATTGTGGTTGTTGGTCACTGTTGAGTTGAGCACAACTTATAGCGACCCTATGAGCAAAAGACCTGGAGCTTTTCTATAACTATAGTCGTTTCTCAAAGTTCATAAAGTTTCCAGAGGCATGTTGCTTAGGAAGTGACTGGATGCCCCTTCTGCTTCCAAAAAAACTGAGGAACATTTAAAAAAAAAAACACCAGAGTTCAAGAAGTTGAAATTTGGGGAAAAAAACAAACAACCAAAACCCAAACAACCCAGACTCTGGAAGAATCTGTGAAACAAGTACTTCATTTTATTAACAAATGAGTTACAAGGAAAGAAGTAAATAAAATTGATAGGGAGAGTGTAGATGAAAGGAGATTTAAGACTAAGTAAGATGGGTTCAATAATGTATGCTGCTCTGAAACAGAGAAGGGAGAAAACTGTTTAAAAGAGATATGTGATCAGGTATTTCGGTCATGACAGGAGTCTAGAGCGATGGCTACATGGTGGAGTGGACCTGGGGGAGGGTTTGTAAAATAATGAAAGAATCTTTTCTTTTACTTTTCCAAGAGGGTAATGTCTGGTGTGGGGGAGCCTTGGGAGGGGACAAATCTACAACAATGAATTAATGGAAATCCAAAGCCTCTGTAAATTTTCACTGAAATTAATAACAAATTTAAATTTTAAAAAAGAATTAAGTTAGAGTAAGGATGGCAATGGAACCACCTTACCTCTGTAACTTGATTTGTGCCACTATTAGAACCTCTACCCAGAATATTATTGCTTTTCAATTTTTGACGCATGCACTTTTAACTTGTTAGTTAAATTTGTATCTTCTAGGCTGTGACACTTCCTTGATACATCTTCAAGGATATGAACATGTACAGCTAAGCACAATTGATAACAGTACATCTAAATTCCAAAATCAATCTCCATAATAGTCTATGTGTTTCCTACTGCCAAGGGGGCCCTTTGGAGTAGTGAGAGAAGACCTTCACCCTGAAACCCACAGTGTCCCTTTTCAGCAGGAAGTAGCTAAGAGAATATGCCATCCCCTTTTCCTTATGAATCAGGGTGAAGTCTCTCTCAGGGAGGAGTGATAGGGAATGGCAAAGGACACACTGACAAAGGAGATTAATCAGAACTGGCTTTGACAAGCACTGTGGCAATTGGACAATTAAAACAGACATTGGCGGGGGAAGAAGAACGAACTGGGATGAGGGTGGAGAAAACAGTGCAACAATGAATGAATGAAAACCCAAAATCTCTGTAAATGTTCATTAAAACTAATAAAATTTAATTTTAAAAAAGCTGCATTTTCTGATCTCATATTTGGACTACATTTAAATGCTCATTTATATATTCAAAGAAACCTTTTATAGTAAGATGGGAAATTTAAGAGATTATGTAATTTATCTATTTGAGAGAATTGTCCACAATTTTAGGCATTTTAAACACATTTTGGTTTTAATTTTCAACATAGTTTTTATCTTTTCTTTGTACATACTTAAATAATCTGGATAAGATAATTTATCTTCTATTGAAATTGTTGACAGCTTCAGTTTATTTGGCTCTACAATCAACACTCTTTATTTCAGCAGCCAGGAAATTAAGACAAATTGCACTGGGAAAGTCTTCTGTCAGGGACCTATCCAGGGTACTGATGAGCAACAATGTCAGTCTGGAGACTAAGGTGTGCCTGATACAGGCCATGGTCTTTGTAATTACTTGCTATGCATCAGAGAGCTGTACAATGATTAAGGATAATAGAAGGAGAGTTAATGCTTTTGAGCTGTGGTACTGGAGAAGAGTATTGAATATACCATGGACTGCTAGGAGAACAAACAAGTTCGTCCTGAAGAGGGTGAGACCAGGCTACTCACTGGAGGCAAGGATTCTGAAGCTCCCTCTGACAAACTTTGGGAATGTTGCAAGGCTGGATCAGTCCTTGGAGAGTGATGTCATGCTGGGGAGGGTTGAAGGACAGTGCAGGACAGGAAGACCCTCAATGAGATGGATTGATCCTGTCGTTGGGGTAATGGGGATAGGTGTGCCAGAGTCAATAAGATTGGCACACAATAGAGCAGGTTTTAGGGCTGTTGTACATAGGGGCCACTATGAGTTGCAAATGTTTCAATGGCACATAACAATAATAACAATAGGATAATATAGGAAAAAAGTGAATGAAATATGATTTATCACGTACTCATGTGAATCTAGGTAAAGGAACTTCTATGCTTTAAAAATCTTTTATTGACATCCTCTCTCCTTTAATATCATGAAATTAAAATCCAGCTAGGATTGAGAAAATAAAAATAGTGTGGCTGTTTATTTGGTTGTGATAGTCTTCACATAATGTAGTGCTAGCTTTAAAAGTTACAGGAATTAATATTCCTCCTCACAAAATATATGGAGTCATTATTATTATTATTATTTGAATTTTATAAATGAGGAAACCAATGCAGAGAAAGGAATGCACCTTAGTCTCTAAACAGATATAATTGCTCTTTAGCACTCTGACTGGGAGAGGTCATACCATTTCTCTGCATATACAGGTGTGTAGATTTTAGATATGATTAAGAAAATAAGCAAAATGAGAGCACAAATCAACAAATCCTAACTTCCCTAAACAGTTGCTATCATGCTGCCTCATGACAATCCCATATATATAGATTTTTCATTGTTCAAAAAGGTTTTCAATGGTTGATTTTAACAAGCAGATCACCAAGCTTTTCTTGTAAATTGTGGGAAAAGTCGAACCTTCAACCATTCAATTAGTGGCAGAGTTCTTCGATCACTTACAGTATCCTTAGACTCCGTGGTGCTGATGAAGAATCATATTATCTTTTTTACTCTATGTGCAAAATAATTTTTTTAAAAACCCAGGATACCCTCATAACTGACCCTCCATTATTTTTCAGAGGCTGTTAATCACATGGAGGAGCCCTTAGGGCTTCGAGTAGACTTGGGTCACCAGAAAGGCTCTGCTTTTGGGTTATTAACACAACCCTCCCATGGGCCATGCTACCACAGAGAACACCAACAAAAATACATCCTCTGGTTGTTGGAAAATATTGTTTTTAAGAAATGACATTTGATAAGAATTTTTTAAAATTATATTATCTATCATCCAGTATCTTTAAGCAAGAAAAATAATTTTTAGAGCCAAATTTAAGGACTCTAACATATTAAAAAAGCAAACAAACCCAAAATAACAATCCAACCAAAACTTCCATATGCTAATGTGTTCAGGTATCAAATTGATTATACCTGTAAAAAAGAAAAGAAGGATACCCTCCAAGATGCAGAAGGGAGAATTTAACAAGTTACCTTAAATCACTCAACCTACAACACATCTAAAATGTTAATTAAGCAACTTTTTTATCCTCACCTCTGCTCTGTTGGCTTTAGCGAAAGCCTGTCTGCCAGACTAACTCTCTACAGGTACCTCCAATTCCGTTTGAAGTTGGTGATCTGGGCTTGGCTCATAACATTCACAGTAGATTTACCTGAAAGATCAATAAAAGCATGTTCAAAGCTAGATTGGCTTCATAGACCTTGGATTTTTATTAATTCATACAAACTTCCTAAAACTTTCACTGCAAAGAAAAAAAAGAAGGAAACTTGAGAATATTCACACTGTAAGAAATTGACTTGGTACCTTGGAGTTACCGAATTGGTTTGGAGCTTGTGAATCCCCTCACATGTCAGATTCATGCAAGCACCTAATGCTGAGTCTTTCTTAAATGTTCTAGGAGGTCTGAGAATCGTCAATCACATCAAACAATATTTGATGAGTGCCAGCCTGTTTGTCTTGGATACTGTACAGGGTTAGTAATATCCAGATCTCGCCCCTTATGAGCAGATAGATGGCCCTGGCCACTATCAAATATGTGTACCTCAGTGTTAACAGTATCTTTTAATAATTCTGTCAAAGAATTGAAGAAGTGCAGTAAAGTAGAGATTCAATCAGATAAGATAGTGTTTGGTTTCATGTGGAAACGAAAAGAAGTGGGATTATAGGATTTAAGTGAGCAAAGTAGGACACAGGACACATTCTGTAACACATCTGGAGATACCTCATTGTTATGCACCATCGAGTTCACTTTTAACTGACCCTCCACTGAGGCAAAATTGTACAGGAGGATATTTCTCATCTTTCTCCCATGGAACACCTGGTAGATTTGAACTGCATACCTTCAAGTTGGAGTGCACCTCCCTGCCACTAGGCTACCAGAGTTTCCTGGGGAAATTCACTAATAAGAACATGTGTGTGTGTGTGTGTGTGTGTGTGTGTGTGTGTGGTTTGGAGCTACAAACAACTATGGTCTTGAGTAAAAAACAAATTGCTCTGAGTCTTTTTGCTGTTTATTTTACAGAGACTATCACTATTCTTAGTCTTTAGTAGAGAATAAGAATATATAACTAAAAATACTATGCAACACTATGGCATAACAATTTTGTAAAGCACTGTATAACATGGGAGAGTCTAGAGAACATTATGTTGAGTGAAATAACTCAGCCACCTGAAGATAAATACTGCATAACACCATTGTTATGAAAATAGGAGGATAATGGAGCCAGATATAAATGTTCAAAAGGGGAAGGAAAAGGAAGAAGTGGGGTAGAAAGAGGGGATGGGGGAATTACTAGGATTGCAGAAGTTGGTGAGTGAAGAGTAGGTTGTGTGTTGTGTATCGTTGAGTCAGAACCAATCCACAGGTGATCTTCTGGAAGGTTTTCAGAGACAGTTAACCCCTGGAGCAGGTGGTGGAATTGAACTATGTGCTTTCTGTATTGTAGCACAGTTCTTTACCATTTGGCCCCCAGAGGTCTCTGAATTAGAGGTTAAAGATTTACTACAGACAAGAAAAGAAAGTGTGATAATGGACATAGATGAATAGTAATGAATGATATAAAATATAATGTATGTGAATGATCATGTAAAACAATGTACATTAATAAAACAGAAGATATGAATGATTGTATGCAAATTAATAAAAAAGTAAACTCAGAAATAGACTCAATTGTGTAAAAGTATACTTTATAATGTACACATTTTAAATAAAGAAAAATAAAAATACATAGAAGTTAATAAATGTTATTGAACACGGAAAAAAAGATTGCAATGCTAAAATTGTTGTTGTTATGTGCCTCAAGTCACCTGCAACTCATAGCAACCCTATGTACAACAGCCCTAAACCCTGTTCCATCCTGTGCCAATCTTATTGTGTCTGACACACCTACCCCCCCATTACCTCAATCACTGGATCCATTTCATTAAGGGTCTTCCTCTCCTGCACTGTCCCTCTGCCCTCCCAAGCATTATATCCCTCTCCAGGGACTGTTCCCTCCTTGCAACGTGTCCAAAGTATGTGAGATAGAGCCTCAAAATCCTTGCCTCCAAGAAGCAGCCTGATTTAACCCTCTCCAGGATGAACCTGTTCATTCTTTTAGCAGTCCATGGTATATTCAATAGTCTTCTCCAAAACCACAGCTCAAAAGCATCAATTCTCTTTCTATCATCCTTAGTCATTGTCCAGCTCTTTGATTGTAAAGACTATAACCTGTATTAGGCACACTTTAGTCTCCAGACTGACACCACTGCTCTTCAGTACTTTGGAGAGGTCTCTGACGGCAGACTTTGCCTACGTAATATGTCTTTTAATTTCCTGGTGCCAAGAGTTGTGATTGTGGAGCCAAGCAAACTAAAGCTGTTTACAATCTCAATCTCTTTACCATCACAATGCTGCTAATTGGCCCAGCGGTGAAAATTTTGGGTTTTTTAAAGTTAATTTTAACTAACATTTACAGAGACTTTGGATTTCCATTCATTAATTCATTGTTGCACTTCCCCCGCCCCCCCATTCGCTCCTCTCTTCGCAAAGCAAAAGAAAAACTCCTTCATTGGTATACAATCTCCCTGCCCCGACTCCTCCTCCCACCCCGCCCCCGCCCCAGTGCACTCTACTCTGCAACCTTCATTCCAGACTCTTATGATAATCATAATGCCCTAAAATACATTGCTTTTAAACTGTTCTCTCCCTCATTGGCTTCAACGCAGTATACATGATTCACCAAGTTTTTCTCAGTCTTACCCTAACCCTGATGTCAGTCCCATTCTACAGCAGTGACACTAAGCAGTGTTTGTCCTTTTGTGACTGAGATATTTCACGTAGCATGTCCTCGAGAGTCACCCATTTTGAATAATATTACATGAGTTCCTTGTTTTTCAATGCAGCATAGTATTCCATTATGTGAATATACCAGAGTATCTCTATCCATTCGTTTGTTGACCGGCACTGAGGTTGTTTCCAACTCCTTGCTATTGTGAACAAAGCCGCGATAAACATGAGTGTGAATATATCTGCTTGGGTGGCAGTTTTGGTCTCTTTGGGGTATATTCCCAGTAGTGGAATTGCTGGGTAAAATGGTATCTCTTATTTGCAAATTTTTGAGAAAGCTCCACACCGCCTTCCACAGTGGTTGCACCATTTTACACTTCCACCAACAGTGAATAAGGGTTCCAGATTCTCCACAACCTCGCCTGCATTTGTTGCTTGCTGTTGTTTTGATTTGCATCTCTCTTAGACCTAGGAATTTTGAACATTTATTCATGTGCTTGTTTTCTTGCTGTTGAGCTTCAATCCATATTGAAGGTGGCAGTCCTTGACCTCCTGCAGCAAGTGCTTCAGGTACTCAATGTCAGCAAGCAGGGTTGTGTCATCTGCGTAATGCAAGTTGTTGCTGAGTCTTTTTCCAATCCTGATGTCACAATTCTTCCTCATAGAGCCCAAGCTCCCAGATAATCTATTCTGCATTTGAATTAAAAAGGTATAGAGATAGGGCACATCCCTGGTGTACATCCTTCTCAATTTTGAACCATGCAGTATCCTCTTGCTCTCTTCTGATGATTGCCTCCTGGTTCAAGTATAGGTCTCACATAAGCATAAGGGTTCTATTATTCTCATTCTTCTCAGAGTTAGCCACTGTTTGTTGTGATCCACACAGTCAAATGCCTTTCCTCTGGTATTCCCTGCTCACCTAGGTTCCATCTAACTTTAGCTACAATATCCCTAGTACCATGGCCTCTTCTAAACCCAGACTGCACTTCTAACAGTTCTCTAGTGGTGTGCTGTTCTAGTCGTTTTGGTTTCTTTCTTTTTTTTTTGGTAACCTTCATCAGAATCTTTCTTGCATGTGATATTAATGGTATTGTTCAATAATTTCTGCACTCTGTCTGGTCACCTTTCTTTGGAATGGGAACAAATTTAGATGTCTTCCAGTCAGTTGGCCAGGTGTTTGTCCTCCAGATTTCTTGGCACAACTTGGTGAGCCCATCCAGGGTAGCATCTGTTTGTTGAAATCTATCAACTGGTATACCATATATTCCTGGGACCTCATTTTTTGCCAATTCTTTCAAAGCAACTTGAATTTTTACCTTCATCACCACAGGCTCTTGCTGATATGTTGTTTCATGAAATTCTTCTGTGTCTGACAATTCCCTTTGATATTATGACTCTGTATACTCTTACCATCTTCTTTTAATGCTTCCCTGACCATTTAATAGTCTGCCCAAAGAATCCTTAAATATTACAACTTGAGGCTTGAATTTGTTCTTTAGTTCCTTGAGCTTAATAAATGAGAAAATTACTAAAATAAAAAGAAAATAATATATAATGAATATTTAGGAGAACCAATTTATTTGCATGTTTTTCTCAATTGAAAAATAATGGATTTTGATGGGCCATTTGGAAATAATCTCTACAGGTATTCTAATTGAAACAGACCCTTAGCTCACCCTCCAACACATTTTTAAGGCCTATGAATTGCTTGGGTGGAAACTATCCATCTTTCTTCCATAGAGGAGCTGTTAGATTTGAACCATCTGCCTCTGGGCTGACAATGTAATTCTTTATCACTGGTAAAGTAATTTAGAATTATTAAAAATAATTTACTACCATATATTTTAAAAGATAGGGTCATGGAGATATGAAAAATGGTATTTGAATAGCTTTGGTGGAAACAATGCTATTTTTACAGCATAATGTCCAATATGAGAGTCCTTGGTAAACTAAGAAAACAGGAGAGTTCGGGCCATGGGATGACATAGTCCATGTGGTATTTGATTAGTGATGAACACTAATTGGAAAAATAATCTTATTTATGGGCAGTTGTTATTTTCTTTCTGTTGGGAGAAATAATATTCCCAATGTTTCAAATTTAGATATTTTTAAGATGGTTCTATATGTAGTTTGTTCAAGAGTGTGAAATTAGAGCCTAGGAACTAATCAACCAGAGAAGAAGCTTTGATCTTTAAAAGCTGGAATTATCCTTAATCAGAGCAGATTTAAATTGGCTAAATAGTGGGATTAAGGTAAAATTATCATCATTTTGTCCACTAAAGTGGTGATCTTATTTTTACTAATGGAAACAATTCTCTGAATAAGCATGTGGTTTTCTTTTTAAGCAAAGTGTCATTCTTTTTATTGATCCAATATTTAAAAAAATATTTTATCCTCTAATAGTTTTTTAAACTTTTTTCTTTACATTGGTTTGCATACATTGTGTTTCGCACTATCCTTCATTCACATTGTGTTCCATACAGTCATTCTCATTCATTCTCATTCATTATGTTTCATAAAATTATCACCATTGAACTATGCCCTGTCTTGCCAGATCCCTGCCAGGTCTTTTCTATTTCCTTTACTCCCTCTTCCTCTACCCACCAAATTTTTCAACTCTGTGGTGCTCCCTCTGCTCATCTTCACCTCTCTGCTCTCACCTCTTTCCTCCTTGTACCATAGACTAGGCCTTCTAAGCTTGGTTCCAATTTGCCTTTTATTATCCTTATGGTTTTTGGGCTTTATGCCTAGGTCTTTGATCTAAACTGAGTTGATTTTTGTGTATGGTGAGAGGTGTGGATCCTGCTTCAACTTACAGGAGGTAGTTGTCCAGTTTTTCCAGCACCATTTGAAAAGGTTGTCATGTCCTCATTTGATAGATTGTTTTATTGTTGAATACCAGGTGACCATAGACAGATGGGTTAAATTTTGGGTTCTCAATTCTGCTCCACTGATCTATATGACTGTCATTGTACCAGTACCATGCTGTTTTGGTTATTGCAGCTGTGTAGTGGGTTTTGAGATTAGGGAATGCTATGCCTGCCGCTTCATACTTGTTTTTCAGATGTGCTTTGCTTATTTGGAGTCTCTTTCCTTTCTAAATAAACTTGCTAGTTGTCTTTTCTATCTCTTTAATAAATGAATTTGGGGAGAGGGAAATTTGGGGGCGAGGGATTTTGAAGTTCTGTCTCACATATGTTGGGCATGTTGCCAGGAGAGACTATTCCTTGGAGAAGGACATCATACTTGGAAGAGGAAGATTGTGGATGAGATGGATTGACAAGATATAGGGATAATAGGGGAACGTGTGTTGGAGACACTGAGATTGGTGCAGGATAGGACAGGGTTCAGAGCTATTATGCATAGGCTTGAGTTGAAGGTGATTTGATGGCACATAACAACTGACAAGAACTTAGAAGTGGATGGGTGAAAGGGTCACTACTTGGATGTCAGACGTCATGCTGGAGACTAAAGTGCATGTGATCCAGGCTATAGTCTTTGCAATTACGTTCTACTCATCAGAGAGTTGGACAGTGAATAGGGATGATAGAAAGAGAATTGATGCCTTTGAGCTGTGCTGCTGGAGAAGAGTGTTGGATATACCATGGACTGCTAGGAGAACAAGCAGGTTTGTCCTGGAGAAGGTGAAACCAGAATGCTCCTTGAAGTCAAGGATTCTGAAGCTTCGTCTGACATACTTTGGGCATGTTGCAAGGAGGGACTGTTATGCTTGGCAGAGTGGAGGGGCAGCACAGGAAAGGAAGACCTTCAATGAGATGGATTGATTCTGTGACTAGAGTGGTGGGAATGAGTGCATTTGAAATGGCTAGGTTGGCACAGGATAGAACGGTGTTTAGGGTTCTTATACATAGGGTCGCTATGAGTCGCAAATGACTCGATGGCACATAACAACAACAGTGGCTTGCGTATTTCCCTCATATTAAAAAAACTATTTCAGGGATATTCTGAACATCAGCAATATAACCATGGTGGCCAAGGTTCAGCAAAGATTACAGACTAAACCAGACTGTAAAGAAAGAATGGTTATCTACTTTTATAAATTAGAAAACAAAATCTTAGAATAATAGTAGTATAGTCTCTGACATTATGTGGGAAAATGATCCTCTTAGTTTTGAAATTCACTGTTATATAGTCAAGACTACTATAGGTTGCTCAAATACAGGGGTCACTGATAATGACTCAGTGACAAATGAAGTTGACCCACGGCCAGACAAACTTTGATTAATTTATATATAAATTTTGATTAATTTATATATAAATTACCATGAGTCAGAGTTGATTCAATAGCACAGACAGCAATAAGAAAGCTGCCTACAAAGGTAGGTAATGATAGACAGTGGAATATTTCTTAAATTCTTATATTTTGTGGACTTTGTGTCAACTTCCTGGAGGCCAGTGTGATCTGACTTCAAGATGGCAACTCATTCTTTGGAAACTCGGTGGCATTTAAAGACTTCTGGGGTCTTTAATATATCAACCATTTAAAATCAAATAATAATTTAGGGGCTTAGTCTCTGTAATTTAATAAACTTTGAAGCTTATCAGCAATTAAGAACATTTACTGTGTTGAAACTACGTTCAGAAATAGGAGTTACATTTTTCTGCATCTGTGGTTTTTACTCAGATTCTTTCTGACTCTTAAGTATCCTGGTTTTGAATGTGATTCTATCGCTTGACTTTAAAGATAGAATAGAATTGAGAATAGAAAGAATCACAATAGAAATCTAATTCTAATAGTTTCACTTATATTTTTCCAGTTCCCCCTTAATTTTGTTTAATGTGATGACTTACGAACTTTCTTTTTTCTTTTTATATTTTTGTACTTTTTTGGCTAAGATCATTTTTATGTACCTTAGAGCAAAAATATTATTTGAGCTGCATGACTGAGCTAACATTAAATTTAGAAGTTATTTTATTAGGCTGTGTTTTAATTTTATTCAATTTGTCCTCATTATACAACTGTTTGTCCCCTCAGGCATTTTTTAAAACTAACTTTCTGACTTTATATTGGTTCTCAGGCTGTAAAAGATCACGCTTATTTGATTTTTTTTGCCTAGCCATATTTTGAAAATACACATAGAAAAGCAGCTTGAGAGATTTATAAATGTGTGATAGATATACCTACTTTGCCAACATAGTATCTCTTTCTCGCCCAAACAGCCATAGACTTGTAAATGATAATTTGTTGTTGTTGTTATGCACTGGCGGTCACCTGTGATGCATAGCAACCCTATGTACAGCAGCTCTGAACACCACCCTGTCCTTAACCAGTCTCGCTAATTCCGACACATCAACCCCCATTTCCCTGCATACTGTATCAATCCAGCTCATCCAGGGTCTTCCTCTACTGTACTGTCTCTCTACCCTTCCAAGTACGACATCTTTCTCCAAGGACTGATCTCTCTTGGTCACGTGCCCAAAGTATGTGAGACAGAGCTTCAAAATCCTAGCCTCCAAGGAAAGACTTCTTTCACCCTCTCCAAGACAAACCTATTTGTTTTCATGGCAGTCCATGGTATGTTCAAGACTCTTCTCCAGCACGACAACTTAAAGGCATTGTTTTGTCTTCTGTCATCCTGTCATTGTCCAGCTCTCTGCATAGTAAGTAATTGTGAAGACCATGGCCTAGATTAGACGCACCTTACTCTCTAGACTGACGTCATTGCTTTTCAATACTTTGGAGGGAAACTTGACAGCAGATTTTCCTAAGGCAATTTGTCTTTTGATTTCCTGACTGCTGGTGTTAAGATGTTGATTGTAGAGCCAAGCAAGTTGTAACTGTTAAAAACATCAATCTTTTCTCCAATTATCGTGATGCTGCCAATTGGCTCAGTGGTGAGAATCTTTGTCATCTTGATATTGAGCTTCAATCCATATCAAAGACTACAGTCCTTGACCTTCTGCAGCAAGTGTTTCAGGTCTTTTTCAGTTTCAGCTAGCAAGAATGTGTGTCATCTGCATAACATAAGTTGATGATGAGTCTACCTCCAGTCCTGAAGCAGCATTCCTCCTCATAAAGCCCAGCTTCCCAAATGATCTGTTGTGCACATGGTTTGAAAAGGTATGGAGACAGGATACATTCCTGATGCATTCTTTTCCTGATTTTGAACCATGCTGATCTGCTTTCTGGCATGAGTATAGGTTTCACATGAGCACAATCAAGTGTTCTGGGATTCCCATATTTCTCAAGGTTAGCCACAATTTGTTGTGATCCACACAGTCAAATGTCTTTGCACAGTCAATGAAACACGAACATTCCTCTGGTACTCTATGCTTTCTGCCAAGATCCTTCCAACATTGGTGATGTCTGTAGTGACATGACATCTTCTAAACCCAGCTTGTATTTATGGTAGTTCTCTGTCAATGTACTATTTCAGCCATTTCTGGATTATTTTCAGCAGTATTTTGCTAGTGATATTAGTGATATTGTTCAATAATTTCCACACTCTGTTGGGCCACCTATTTTTTGAATAGGAATAAATATGGATCTCTTCCAGTCAGTTGGCCAAGTAGTTGTCCTCCAAATTTCTTGGCACAACTTGGTGAGCAAAACCAGGGCTGCATATGTTTGTTGAAATACATTACTTAGGGCTTTATTTTTTTTGCCGAGTCCTTCAGAGCAGCCTGAACTCTCTCCTTCATCACTATCATCTCTTGATTATCTGTTGTTTCTTGAAATTCTTCCTTGTCAGCTAATTCTTTGAGTAACAATGACTCTGTATACTCCTTACATCTTCTCTTAATGCTTCTTATGAATCTTTCAACATTCTGCCCATAGCATCCTTAACACTGCAATTCATGGCTTGAATTTGTTCTTCAGTTTCTTCAGCTTAAGAAATTCTGAGGGAGTTCGGCCCTTTTGGTTTTCTGGCTATAATACTTTGTGTTGTCTTTACGAGCTGCACTTTGAAATCTTCTATTCAGCTCATTCACTTTTTTATTTCTTCCCTTTGCTTTGGCTTCTTGACACTGTGTAATACAATATTCAGAGTCTCGTCTGACATAAATATTGTCATATTATTTATTAGCAAAATGAGATGGATTGGCACGGGACATTTTGAATCAGACGATCATATGATCTACTATGCTAGAGTTGTAAAGGTGAGAGAAAAAAAACAATGGGGTTGCTTTCATAGTTCAAAAGGCTGTTTCTAGATTCTTCTTGAAATATAATTTTGTGAGTGACAGGATAATATACATATGCCTACAAGAAAGACCTGTTAATACAAATATCACTCAAATTTATCTGCCAACAACTGGAACCAAAGAGGAGGAAATAGATGATTTCTACCAACTCTTGCAGTCAGAGACCGATTGAACACATAGCCAAGATGCATTAATAATAAATGGGTGACTGGAATACGAAAGTTGGGAACTAGGAAGAAGAATTAGTAGTTGGAAAATATGGACATGGTGATAGAAATGAGGCTGGGGATAGAATGATAGAATTCTGCACAATCAATGATTTATTCATAGCAAATACCTTTTAAAAAATTGACAAAGTAATTTATATTATTAATAAGAGTGTAATATATTTGAGATAATGAGGAGAAACAATAAACAAATTATGAAAACACTTGTAATTTCTAAACTAGTTTTAGCTGCCAGGAAGTTGATTCTTTTTAATGAAAGGTTACAGAGACTTACGGTTTCCATTCATTCATTCATTGTTGCACTTTTCTCCCTGCCTGCCCTTCTCCCCCAATTTGCTCTTTGAAAAGTAAAAGAAAAATTCTTTCATTTTTATACAATCCCTTCCCTCAAATCTACTCCACTGTGCAACTTTCATTCTGGACTCCTGTCATGACAATAGTACTTAATCATATATCTCTTTTAAACAAGTCTCTCTCTCTCTCTCTCTCTCTCTCTCTCTCTCTCTCTCATCTATTTCAGTGCAGTATACATTATTTATCCCCACATAAACAAAGTATACCAGAAGAATGTTTACTTGTCTTTAATCAACTATGCAAAAGTCTTTGACTGTGTGGATTATAACAAGCTATAGATAGCAATAACAAGAAAGAGAATCCCAGAACACTTAATTGTGCTCATGTGAAATCAATACCTAAGTTAAAGAAAGTGCTTTGTGAACAGAATAAGGGAAAATACATAGTTTAAAAAGTAAAAAGATATGTGTCAGGACTGTATCCTTTCTCTGTACCTATAGTCTCTATGTTTAGCAAACTGTTAGAGAATCTAAACTCTATGAAGAAGAACGTGATATCCGTGAGTGAAGCAATAGGCTCAAGTGTGCCAGAGATTGTGAGATGGCACAGGATAAGAGGGTTCACATCTGTTGTTCATAGTGTTGCTATGTGTCATACTTAACTTGAAGACACCTAACAACAACATAACTGCAAGATAATGTGATATTGATAGGGAATATTGTGTGGAATTTAATGGATAAACTGGCTGAGTTAATGGAAAGAAGACTCTCCATGGCTTATTTTCCTTTACATTCACGTGACCTTGGGATAATCTTGAACATATTTGAGGCCTGGACTGCTTGGTTACAAAGTGTAGTGACAAAGTCTACATTATAATAATTGTAGCCAAAAGTAATGGTGTAATTATTCTTTCAATTTATTTGTTATCATTGATTCCAAATAATCTGATTTAAGAGTCCTCAACTGGAGAATCATCTATATTTAGTTTCTGTTCAATGACAATGAGTGAATTACATTTTCCCCTCTAATTAACAGGGAACCAAATCTTTTGGTTGCTGTGTCATATGATACAATACCCCTGATTGTTTTTGAATATTTAAAAAGACTGGCATTTACCATTACAATGTTATGCCTATTTAAAGTGTTCTTGTATCCTCGAGAAGAATGAGAGTCCAGAACACTTGATTGTGCTCATGTGAAACCTATGGAACAAGAGGCAGTTGTTACAACAGAGCAAGGAAAAACTGCATGGTTCAAAATAAAAAAGGGAGTGTGTCAGGGTGCATCTTTTCAATCTGATCAGAAAGATCATTTGGAAAAAAAAAAGATCATTTGGGAGGCTATACTATAAGAGAATAAATATGGCATCAGGATTGGAGGAAGACTTATAAAAAAACTTGTGTTATACAGATGACACAACCTTGCTTGCCTAAACTGAGAAAACCTGAAGAGTCTGCTCCAGGTCAAAGACTGTAGTCTTCAATATGGATTGAATTTCAACATCAAGTAGACAAGATTCTCGTCATGGGTCCCATTGGCAGCACCATTATGGATGGAGAAGATATTGAGTTTGTTAACAATTTCCGTTTTCTTGGCTCTGCAATCAATACTCTTGACACTGGTAGTCAGAAAATCAAAAGATTAATTACACTGGGGAAATCTGCTGTCAGGGACCTTTCCAAAGTGCTAAAGAGTAATGATGTCAGTCTAGAGACTAAGGTGTGCCTGATCAAGGCCGTGGCCTTTGCAATTACTTGCTATGTATCAGAGAGCTGGACAATGATTAAGGATGATGGAAGAATCCATGCCATTGAGTTGTGGTGCTGGATAAGGGTATTGAACATACCATGCAACACCAGGAGAAAAAAATAGGTCTGTCTTGGAGAAGGTGAAACCAAGTTTCACCTTGGAGGCAAGGATTTTGAAGTTCCATCTCATGTACTTCAGGCACGTGACCAGCAGGGACTAGTCCTGGGAGAAGGACATGATGCTTGGAAGGGAGGAGGGACAGCACAGGAGAGAAAGATCCTGGATAAGATGAATTGACACAGTAACAGGAGCAGTGGGGGTACTGGCTCAGGATAGGGCAGGGTTGAGAGCTATTATATTGCTATGAATTCACAGGTGACTTGACTGCACGTAACAGCAACAACAACAACATCTTTTCAGACATCTGACTTGCTTTTTTTCCCCTTCAACTTTAGGTCCAAGCTCTTTTTTATTTATTTTTTTAAACAAGTCTCCATAAGACAAGTATCAGAATATTTGTATTTCTGGAGTGATATTTGACTCAGAGTGCTATAAAAAGAAGATTGACTTAGACTAACAACATTTTGTGGGTTTCTTCCCCTTATTTGCAAATGTTAATCAAGTCTCCCAAATGCAGATTTTCTGACAAAAAAAAAAAAGAGTTTAATGTCATCTTATTCTAAACCTTGTTTTTGAACATTTCAGTGCTTGTTAAACTGCTGCATCTTGTCAGTAAATAATATTCACTCATGCTTCTTCATTTTTCTTTTTAATGTTTTGTAAAATTTCACTCTGATGGAAAAAATACTGATTAACTATTCCAAAACTATTTTGATCCTATTCCAAGACCCAAGTGGTGCATGAATAAATTCTTTAAGTTTTGTATTTTAAAAATAATTGGATCTTTCTAATCCTAGGTGTCCATATCCCATGTGTTAGCTGGCGCAGAACTAAGTAAATAACCCTTTTTTGTATTTGCATTTTAATTTCCCCTTAACGGTTTTGCAATCTATGTTTTCATACAGAGAATATGCCTGCATTATAAATAGATGTCACTTGAGCTGTCATTTCAAAGATCTATGATAGTAATCCGAAAAAAATGTTTAAAGTGGCAAATTTAGCTTGAGTTTTTGAAACACTTTTAAACTATGTTCCTTAAGATGGAGCTGTGTAGAGCCACTAATTGTTAATCACGACTCCTGGCATACTGCTTATTAATATAAGTTATTTATATGCATCAATTTAATTTAAAGTTTACAAGATTTTTTTAAACAAAAGTTGGCATACAGTGTAAAGCTAGATGAACTCACTCTGCACTGTGTGTATATGTAAATAAAATATTATAAACTCTAGAGACACATAAAATTCTTCCAAAAACTTCTGTCAGTTTTGTAATAGACATTATCATCATTTGATCAGATTGAAAAGATAGATGAGCTGAATGAAATAAGACTCTGAGGTGTTTATTCGAAATAAGAGCTTGAATTACTTGTACTGATGGTGGAGTATTCTTCTCCGAGTTGTATAGAGCATTCCATTTTATTGTTCATCCTTCTTCCTGAAGTGCTCTTTTATAGTGGGAAATATTCTAAACTAAAGACTTCCCATCTGGCTCTGCCAAGGTGAATTTTTCCCTCACAGCCTTGACTTGCAGTAGAAGTTGATGTGAGAGTTTGTCAGAGATGTTTTGACAGTCCAGTCATCCTAATCCAGGGATCCGATCCCTGTGGTTTGTCAATTATCCTGCTAACCCTACAGCGAGAGCAACACTCAAGGCACTGAACTGTCATCCAATAACCAAGAAATAATGTCAGGAGCCAGAGAGGCGGGAGTGATAGGGGATGGTTTTGACAATGGAAGTCAGTGTATCATTCAGCATTTATTTTACTTATGGACACTTGTAACAAATTAATTACTAGGAATCACTTGATGAAATGACATCCATTGCTATGGACATTCTTTTGTGTCTAAATTTTTAAAAGCAAGAATTTGATCACCTATATATGTTTTGCTAACATAGGGTTCTAGAAAAAAATAATTCTATGCTGCAAAACCCTGGGTTACCAAACTGAATTTGTTGGCTAGTGATTCTCTCTCTCTCTCTCTCTCTTTTTTTTTTAATCCACTTCATGCTTTTCATATCTTTAGGGAAAAAAACAATGTGCCTTGGGGACTATGTGTGTACTCCTGAAAATAATTTTGAAGCCAGTAGGAAGTCTGTTTATGGGGAAATGGACATAAATATGATGGTAGTAAATCTGTTTATACAGCCCTGCATTAAGCAGCAAGAATTTAAAAAACTTTTTTTTTGTTTTAGCAACTTGTGAGTTTAATATAATTAGGGAAAGAGATAAAGGGGCTTTTAATTGACAATGATATTTGTTATAAAATGAGAAAATGATAACAGGACATTTAATCTTCAACTTTCCTTCAACTGAGCCCAGTGGGATTCTCCAGTGACATCAGCTGAAATCTTTATAAGCTTTTTATTCAGCTCTAGTTCATCAGTTCTCTATGCTTTGTATATTTACTAGTTCAAGTGTCTGTTATATGCACAAACCAACTATTAGCATGTAAGTAACACAAGTGAACAAGTCAAGGATCTTCAAATAACTTCTTGCTGGCTTTATTCAAATAATACATTTTGTATTTTACTTAGAAAGTGCTGAATAATCTAAAGTTTCCATTCTGCAGGGTACAAAACATGTATGCTGTTTTTGTGAAACTGTGTGTGTACTGTGTCTGTGTGCATGTGTGAAATTTTTTTAATTTATTTTTTGCATGTATGAAATTTTAATAAAAGAATCATCAAAATTGCTCATGAGACTGAATGAATATAAACACATTTTGTTCATTTGTTTATTGGAAAAGTTACAAAATGATTATGCAAGAATATGACTTTATGTGAGACCATACACTAAAATAAAGGAAATTATAAAGGTAATGCACATGTTCTTAGATAATCCTTTTCAGAATATGATTAGTTTTCTTCCATAATGCAGAAACACATATATAGTTATGGCATATACACACACACATGCTCTTATGTCATAATAAACTCATCGTAAATACACTCTTAATGATAATATGACATTTCTATGTACACAGATGTCATAATTGATGATAATACTCTTATGTTAGTTTTCTTCTTATTTACATTTGAAGAGATATAAAAGAATTCAAGGAGTTCCAGTGGGGTATTCAATAGGGAGTTATTCTGTTAACTCAATGTTAGGGCTTCTCTGATGGTTCAAATCAACCTGAAGCACCAAGGGAAAAAGATGGATAATCCCCTTTCATGTGATTTTACAGCCTCGGCAATCTGCTGGAAGGTCAGTTATAAGTAAATTCTGATTCTAAAGCAGTAGAATCTTAAATTTAGATGTCATAACTGACTTAATGATACTCTAATTCTAGATTCCTTATTAGTTATATTTGAAAAATTTAAGAGAATTCTAAGAGGAATACATTTTATTTTTAACCTATTTTAGAAGTTTTTTTCTGACTTTCATTTTTCAATTTCAAACAAATTATTAAACCAAATGACTTCAATAATTTTTATCATTTAGGAGGAATTTACATTTAAAGTGAATGATTAGCACTGATAGTAGATACCATTAATATTGTTGTTGTTGTTAAGTGCCGTCGAATCACAGGTGACTCATAGTGACCCTATGAAGGAGAGTCCTCGATACTTGGGGGCCTTTCATCCTCTCTCCAGGTTCATAGGGTTCCCAGAGGCAAGCTATTACGGAAGTGGATGCCACTCCTCCTACCATTAATATTAGGCCTTTCATATTTTGCCTGTTTCTTCTTTTTAGATGAAACATCAGATGGTATTTCCGATGTTGTAAACAAACAAGTAATTATTAGCAAATTATTAGCAAAATGTTTGTAGAGAAATAAAATTTATGGCTATCCTGTGGTGAAAAAATCATATGCTGAACAAATACTTCTAAAAGTAAGAATATTAAGAAAATGAGATCAGGACAGAAGGGAAACTCATTAATAACCTGCAATATCCACATAACACAATCTTTCCTACTAAAGAGGAAGAAGACGAAGCATTCACAGATGAAGTTCAAGTACTAATGTCTTTAGCATTGTTTCTACTTCAGCATAGAAAAAAATTCTTACATCTGGACCTATAAATCTTCATGAAAAATGGAGGAAAAAAATTGATGTAGTAAGGATTTTAATTTTATTTGGATCTACAGTAAATGCCTGTGTAAGTAGTAGTTAAGATATCTAACAATGTGTTGCATTAAACAAATCTATTGACAAAATGCTCAGGAACAAGGATGCCACTTTGAGGACTAAGGCAAACTTGACCCAAGTTTTGTTATTTTAAATTAATCCATATGCATTTGAATGTTGGACAATGCCTAGGTAAAACAAAACAAATAATGCATTTAAATTGTGCTGTAGTGAAGGGTATTGGAAGCATCATGGACTGCCAAAATAGAATTTTTTTAAAAAGAGCAAAATGCTTCTTGGAAGTGAGGACTTTGAAATGTCCTTTCACATACTTTGGGTGTGTTATCAGGAGGGACAGTTCCTAGAGAAAACAAACAAACAAACAAACAAAAACCCAAACAAACCAAAAACATATTATGGTTTGGAAAGGTGAGGGTCTGTAAAAAACACAGAAGCCCACAAAGAGATGGATTGATACAGTGGCTGCCTCTATGGACTGAAGTACAGTTGTGATTGTGAAAATGGCATAGTTTGGGCAGAGTTTTATTCTGTTGTAGAGACAGTCATTTTAAGTTGGAACTAAGTTGGCGCTCACTAGAGTTGGATAATGACTAAGGATGACAGAAGAAGAATTGATGCCTTTAAGTTGTGGTGCTGGAGAAGAGTCTTGAATATATGAACTGCTAAGAAAAATAGGTCTGTCTTGGAGAGGGTGAAAGCAAGTTTCTCCTTGGAGGATAGGATTTTGAAGCTCCACCTCACATACTTTGGGCACTTCACCAGGAGGGACTGGTCCTTGGAGAAGGACATCATGCTCAAAAGGGTAGAGGGACAGCACAGAAAAAGACCCCAGATGAGATGGATTGACACAGTAACTGGGGCGATAGGGGTAGATGTATTGGAGTCAGTGAGATGGATTCAGGACAGGGCAGGCTTCAGAGCTATTGTACACAGGGTAGCTATGAGTCACAGGTGACTTGATGGCACATAACAACAACAACAGTAATAGCAACAGGCTTTGTCTCCCAAGGATAATCAATAAATAAGAAAATGTATTTAAGGTGTTTCAAAGCTTTCACTTCAAGCTAATATTCTTTATTCAGACAAGTTCCTTAATTTGTATATTTAATGCTCCCTTATGTGAAATGAAAGTACTATTGTTATTAATATGTGGGTTATGTAGAAAAATCAGGCATGTAAATTGGGTTGCTTTGTTATAAATATTTATAACTTTATATTTATAATTTAAATATTTGCATAAATATTCTGGGAGAATTGGTGGATCAATATTGCTGTAATGCTGAAAGTTTTCAGCAGAGATTCCAGACAAATGGAGACAAGGGCAAAAGGCCTGAAGATCTACATTTTTTTAAGTGTGATTTTAGTGAAAGTTTACAAATCTAATTGTTTTTCCTTTCAGATGTTTTTACACATTTTTGTTTAATAGCTTTATGTGGAATACTCATAACATAGTCACACTTCCCCCCTTTTCCATCGTTCTAACATTTATTATTCTTTCTATCTTACCTCTTTCTGCTTTCTGGACTTTAATTTGGGAAAATACTCCTTTTTTTTTTAAACTGTATGTGGGATGAATACTCTGTAGTGCTTATTTTTTTTTTGTAGTGCTTATTTTATTACTTATATATACTTGTTTTTCAGAAATTTGAGCCATAAGGTTGTGTTTTGTTCATTATTCTAATTATGGTTAATGGCCAAACCTTAACCCGGAGGTTAGAAACTAGAGGTTACGATCAGACTAGTAACCTGGACTTTTTCAACTATAGTCATCTCTTTTAGGGTGGTCAATGATGGTATCCAGGCACTATCTAGACTCTAGACTTCTGAACTCAGGACCATAGAAGTGCAGGTTCATGTAGACCATTAGTTCTTTGTTTTAATTTTTTTTATGTAGATTTTAGCAACACACACACACACACACACACACAGAGTATACACATATATAAACACGCATACACCATGATCAAATGAGACAATGAGTTACTTTCCAGGAGTGCAAGGGTGATTCAACACTAGGAAAATGAATAAATGTGATAAATTATATGTTGTTGTGTGCTGTAGAGTCGCCTTCAATGCATAGCGACCTTATGTACAACACCTCTGAACCCTTCTCTATCCTCTCTCTACCCCCATTACACCAGTCCCCAAGTCAATCCATTTCATCTAGGGTCTTCCTCTTTTGCACTGTCCCTCCACCCTCCCAAGCATGATCTCCCTTTACAAGGTTTGGTCTTTCCTTGAAACATACCCAAAATATGTCAGAGTTTCAGAATTTTTGTGTCCAAGGAGCAGTCTGGTTTCACCCTCTTCAGGATGAACTTGTTTGTTCTCCTAGCAGTCCATGGTCTATTTAATACTCTTCTCCAGCACTACAGTTCAAAGGCATCATTTGTCTATCATCCATAGTCATTGTCCAGTTTTCCGATGCATAGCAAGTCATTGCAAAGACCATGGCCTGAGTCAAATGCAACTTAGACTCTAGAATGACATCAAAGTTTCTCAGTACTTTGAAGAGATCCCTGACAGAATATTTTTATAATTTATGTTGAAAAGACAGTTGATAAAATTTGATAACATAAAAGATATTCTTGATAAAAACTCTCAACAGAAGAGGAACAGAAGGGAAATTTATCAACATAATTTGGGACATATGCACAAAATTAAAGAACCTTCTTGCCTTAATAGGTTAAATGTTGACCTGTAACCACAAGTCACCTGTTTGAACTTGTAGAGAAATATGGACAATCTACATGTGTTAAGACTTACAACTGTAGATACCAGATGGTGAGTCACCATGAATCAGCAGCAAATCAATGACAGTGGTTTTCGTCTGACATACTTTGGTCATGTTGTAAGGAGAGACCAGTAATTGGAGAAGGACATCTTGCTTGGGAGGGTGAAGGGCAGGACAGGAGGGGAAGGCCCTCTGGGAGATGGATTGACTGGGGCAATCGGGTTGAGTGTGTCGGAGGCAATGAGATTGGCACAGGACAGAGCAGAGTTTAGAGCTGGCATACATAGGGTCGCTATGAGTCGCAAGCCATTCGACGGCACATAACAACAACAACAACATGCAAAATTAACAGCCAAGAATATTCTTAAGGGAGAATGGCTAAGAGCTTTCACTCTAAGAACAGGAGCAAGACAAGGATGGCCATTATTACCACTGTTATATAACATGTACTAGAAATCCTAGTCAGAACAATAAGAGAAGAAAAAGGTATTCAATCAGAATGGAAGAAGTCAATCTCTATCTGCAGATTACCTGATCCTACACAGAAACTAAATATTTTACAAGAAACTGACTAGAAGTAATAGAAGGATTTGATAACAATGCAAAGTTCAAAATGAAAACAAAAACCAGATTGGTTCCTCTCCACTAACAAAGGGTTCTCTGAAAATGAATCAGGAAAGCAGTATCATCTACAGTAGTCTACAAATTGGTAAGTAGGAATTGGCCTAAATAGGGACATAAAATACTTGCACAATGAAACTACAAAAGATTTACAAAAATGTAAAGACACCCGATTCTCTAGACTTGAAGATATAATACAATGAAAATGCCAATTATATTTGAAGACGTGATCTACAAAACAATACAATCCTAATGTAAAACCAATATTTTTATACTGAAATGGAAAAAAATTAATAATAAATTTTAAATAGAATTTAAGGAAATCCTGAAAAGTCAAAACATATTAAAGAAAAATAAAAATATCAGAAAAAAATTAATAATAAATTTTAAATAGAATTTAAGGAAATCCTGAAAAGTCAAAACATATTAAAGAAAAATAAAAATATCAGAAGACTTCATATTGCCAAATTTAAAAACTTTCTATAGAGTAATTATAATCAAAATAACCTGGTATTGGTACAACAGTAGACACAGATCAGTGCAATAGAGTAAAAAGTTAGGAATTAAGTCTAGTAGTTCATGGACAATTGAATTTTCAACAAGGAGCCAAATGGACTAATTACCAACAAAAACTCCTAAAAAACAATGAAACAAGCAAAAAAGAAAATAGAAATAATTACTAACACTATGCACAAAATTAAATTCAAAATAGATCAAAGATCTACATGTTAACAATAAAATAATAAAATTTGTGTTAGAAAACAAGGAAACAATGATGGTACCTAAACTTTTTGTGAAAAGAGAGTAACATATGCCACAAAAAATGTACCTAGAGAAAAACAATTAGAAACTACTACTTTTTTCTACAAGCTTCAAATCTCTAAACTATATAGAAAACAGCAACAACTCAACAAAAAACAAGTAACTCAATTACAAATTAGGCAAAGGATATGAACAGAAACTTCAACAATAAGACTGTCCAAGAAGCCAACAAATATCTAAAAAGATATTTATAATCATTTGCCAGCAGAGATATGCAAATTAAAACTATAATGAGATAACATCTTACTCTGGGTAAAATGGCATTAATAATAATTTGGGGGAAAAGATAACAATTATTATCAAGAATATGGGGAGATTAAAATCTTTATCCAATCTGACAGCACTATAAAGAGGTACAATATTTTGGAAAATGCTATAGTATTTATCAAAAAAATCACCCAAAACTAAAAACCAAACTAGAATGAGAACAACCTTACATTACAGTTGTTAGGATCTACAATCAACACCCCTGACCTCAGCAGTCAGGAACTCAAAAGATGAGTAGCATTGGAAAAATGTGCTGTCAAGGACCTCTCTAGAGTGCTAAACAGCAGCGATGTCAGTTTAGGGACTAAAATGTGTCTGATCCAGGACATGGTCTTCTCAATTGCTTGCTATGCAGCTGAGAGCTGGCCGATGAATATGTATGACAGAAAAAGTATTGATGTCTTTGAGTTGTCTTTGAGTTGTTTTGAGTTGTCTGGAGAGGAGTCTTGGACTGCCAAGACAATAAATAGGTCTGCCCTGGAGAGAGTGAAACTAGGTTGCTCCTTGGAGGCAAGGATTTTGAAACTCTCACATACTTTGAGCATATTGATAGAAAGGGCCAGTCCTTGGAGAAGGACATCATGCTTGGATGGGTACAATGTCAAGGAGAGGAAGACCCTGGAGGAGATTGACACAGTGATTGTGGCAATAGGATAAGGTGTACCAGAGATGGTGAGCTTGGCTTAGGATAGGGTGATGTGCAAAGTTGTTGTTCATGAGATCACTATGAGTCATAGTCATTTGGATAGCACATACCAACAAAACAACATGATTCAGAAATCTCGTTCCTAAAAATGATCACTAACTCCATACTCAAACCAAATCCACTGCCATTAAATCAATTGTGATTTGTAGTGAATCTGTAGAAAAAAGCAGAACTGTTTATAAGATTATTTACCGAAGCAGATTGCCACATCTTGTTCTCATAAATTGACTAGTGGGTTAAAACACTGAACTTTTTGCTGGCAGAAGAATGTCTGAAGTACAGCATCACTGGAGTACCTTGCTGTATGCTCTAGCTACCCAAACATAAGAATATAAACAGACACATACCTACTTATGTTCATAACTGCCTTACTAACAGTAGCAAATAAATGAAAAAAAAAATGACGTGTCCATCAAAGGAGAAATATGTAAGCCAAGTATGACACATTCATACAAAAGAATATGATATAACTATAAAGACATTAAAAATCACTACAAAGCTAAAATACTTGCAATTAGACGAATAAACAATATCACAATAAATGGGAAAAAGACTGTAGTAAAGGATTTAATTTTACTTGGATCTAGAATTTACATCCTTGGGAACAGTAGCCAAGAAATCAAAAGACACACTGTATTGGGTAAATCTACTCTCAAAGGCCTCTTTAAAGAGTTAAAAATTAGAGTGTCCCTTTGAATACTAAAGTCCAGCTACTTCAAACTTTCAATTGTTTCATGAGCATGTGAAAGTTGAACAACATATAAGGAAGATCAAAGAAGAACATACGCCTTTAATTACAATTGTTGGCAAATTCAGGCCTTTTGTTCATAGGGTCGCTATGAGTTGTTTCAACTTAAAGGCAATTAACAACAACATGTGTGTGTGTGTGTGTGTGTGTGTGTGTGTGTGTATACCATGAATTGCCAAAAGAACTTAATACAGAAGATTACAAAAAACCCTGCAGCCTTTAATATGGGTTATATTTCCACATCAAGAAAACAAAAATTCTCATCACTGGACCAATAGACAACACCAGAACAGAAAGAAGAAAGATTGAATTTGTCAAACATTTAATTTTACTTACACTGACAATCAAAATTCTTAGTGGTAACAGTCAAGAAAGAAAAATGCATATTGCATGGGGGGAGGAAGAATCTACCATCAAGGACCTCTCCACAGCTCTAAAGTCCAAAGATGCCAGTTTAAAAGCTAAGATGTACCTGATCCAAGACCAGGTCTTTTCAATTGTCTGCTATGCATTTGAATACTAGGCATTGAATAAGAGTTATTGTCTTTGAATTGTGGTGTTATAGAAGAGAAATGAACCTCTAGTATACTTCCAAAAGGATGGACAAGCTTGTTTTGAAGGAAGTGTAACCCGGAAATTCTTAAGAGGCAAGGATGGTGAAACTCCATCTCACATCTTTGGCCATGTTGTCAAGAGCAGTCACTCCTTGGAAAGAGACATCATTCTGAGAAAGATGAAAAGTTAGAAAAAGATAGGAAGACCTTCAACAAGATAGATTGACGAAGTGACTAGCAATGGGCTCTAACATGTAGGATATCATTGAGATCCTGCAGGAAATGGCAAAATTCTGATCTCATAGGGTTGCAATGAGTTGTAGCTGACTCGATGGAATGTAATAACAACAGCCAAAAGAATATGGATTATCTTGGAAACCATGCAGACAGGGTGCTCTTTCGAGCCAAGGATTTAAAATTTACTCTTATAAACTGTGGATGTATTATCAGGAAAGGTCAGTCTTTGAAGAAGGACATCATGCTTGGAAAAGTTAAGAGTCAGTGAAGGACAAGATGAGTCTCAAAAAGATAGATTGACCCAGTAACTACAACAATGGATGAAGGACAGCAAGAATTATCAGGATAGTGTAGGACTGGGCTAGGTTTTATTTCATTATGTATGGGATCCTATATTGATCACTATGAACCAGGGTTGACTTTGTAGTACTTAAAAATAACAACAGCAGCAATATAATAAACAACAATGAGACATGAAACACACAATGACATTAGTTACTTTCGAGGATGTTATGTAAATAAAAGTGATGTAAATCAGGCATATAAGGACAAACATTGCATAATATCTCATTTATAAGAAGAAAAGAATATATGTGTAAATACTGGTGTATATTAGTGTTTACCAGGAAGAGAAGCTGGGGGATTAAACATACCTGTTCAATCACAGCTAAAGCAAAGGGGGGAAAAATCAAGTGTTTGCGTGCATATACATAAAAAAATATGCAGATTAGTATACATGTAGTTACAGGTGTATACTTAAATGAGAAAAAATCTATAATTATGTGTAAATACAAATATATGGATATAGGTACATATATTTATTGAACACATAAATACAGATACTTATTCAATATAACCAAACTCTAAGATTGATGTTTGGATTTGAAGGCTTAGCAGGCTAATAGGACAACTCATTCAATTGGCCTAACACATACACATTAAATATATTCCACATATACATTGAAACCTTTGGAGACAGGACACATCCCTGACACACTTCCTTTCCTATTTGGAACCATGCAGTGTTCTGAGGACTGCTTCCTAATCTGAGTAGTATTTTGAGAATTAATATCCTAGAAAATCCCATGGTAGCAGGTTTACTCTGTCACATTTGGCCACTGCAATTGAAAATCAACTCAATGACATATAACATTATAAAACTAGTAGAATTAATTTTTCTTTTATTAGCACCATGTCCATGAAGACTTATTTGCAGGACTCCAGTACCTTCAATAGTTCTCAATGATGACTAAAAATCTGTGAATTTCATTCATCAAAATCCTCACTCTGCAAGGATTTGTGGTTTGTCTTTTTAAAATTGTTAATAAAAATCTGCATATTCAGCAGTATCTTGAGATATATAAAGTATTGACCAAGTTTGTGACATTTTTATACACCATTTGACTCAAAGATTTCCAAAAACTAGATTAATAAAAATATAGATCATTCTTAGGCATTTCTATGTGCTTTTAAACACTAACATAAAAGCTCATGATGGCTATATTCCTATATGCTAGACTTACTCCTTTACACTGTTCGGCCATTAAAATTTATTTCAAAGGGGGATAGGAAAGTTGTTTGAAGTGAAAAGAACAACAGACAGGATGATATCTATATGCCCACAAGGAACACCTATTCATATCACCATCATTCAAATATAAGTACCAACCATTAGAGCCAAAGAAGAGGAAGTAGATTATTTCTATCAATTTTAGCAGCCAGAAATCAATCTGACAAACAACCAGGATGCACTAATATTAACAGGTGACTGGAATACAAAAGTTGGAAACAGATAAGAAGAATCAGTAGTCAAAAAATATGGGTTTGATGACAAATGAAACTGGAGACAAAATGATAGAATTTTGTACAATCAATATTTTTTTTAATTACAAATACCTCTTTTAAGAAACATAAATGGTGACTGCACACATAGACCTCACCTGATGGTCTGCACAGGAGTAAAATTTATTACATATGTAAAAGAAAAAATAATTGGAGAAGCTCAATATCAGCTGTGAAAACTATACCAG
>NW_006399767.1:3225863-3234204 GCF_000299155.1 Elephantulus edwardii
AATATCACATGCAAGTAAAATCCTGCTGGATGTCATCCAAAAACAATTGGAACAGTGCATTGACAGAGAACTACCAGAAATACAAGTTGGATTTAGAAGAGACCGTGGTACTAGGAATATAACTGTAAATATCATATGGTTCTCAGTCGAAAGCAGAGAGTACCAAAGGAATGCCTGTCTGTGTTTTATTGATTATTCAAAGGCATTTGACTGTGTGGATCACATGAATTGTGGCTAACTTTGAGAAGAATGGGAATCCCAGAACACTTGATTGAGTTCATGAGAAACTATCCTTAGATGAGGAAGCAGTCATAAGAACAGGGCACGAATATAGTGCATGGTTCAAAATCAGAAAAGGAGTGTGTCAGGGAGGTGTCCTATCTCCATATCTTTTCAACCATATATGGAACAGATTATTTGGAAGGTTGGACCTTCTGATGATGTGGCATCAAGATTTATACTTGGGAGTGAACCTAACCAGACATACAAAAGACATATATGAAGAAACCTACAAAGCATTTTCGCAAAACACAATGAAAGACCTAAAGACATGGGATAATATGCCCTGTTCATGGATAGGAAGACGCAATATTGTGAAAATGACAGTTCTACCAAAAACAATCTACATGTTCGATGCAATCCCAATCCAGATACCAAATTCATTTTTCAAAGAGATTAAAATAGAAATTATCAAATGTATTTGGAGAGGCTAGAGACCTTGAATAAGCAAAACACTTCTGAGAAATAAAAAGGAGATTGGAGGCATAGCACTCTCTCACCTCAAAATCTACTACACACAAGCAGTAATAACCAAAACAACATGGTACTGGTACAATGATAGGCACATAGACCAGTAGAACAGAATCAAAAATGTCTAAAATAGATTCAGCTGTCTATGGTCAACTGATATTCAACAAGGAAATCAAAGCTATCGAGTGGAGAAATGATAACCTATTCAACAAATTGTGCTGGCAAGATTGGACTTCCACATACAGAAAGCTGAAACAGGAACTACATCTCACACCATACACAAAAATCAACTCAAGTTGGATCAGAGACCTGGAAATAAAGTCCACAGCCATAATCTTCCTAAGAGTCAAACTTGGGTCAAGCTTAGAAGCACTAGTCCAAGGTATAAAGAGACTGCCAAATACAACCAGAAATACATAATCTAAAGTGAATAAAATTGATGCATGGAACCTTCTAAAGATTAAATACATGTGTGCATCAAAAAGTTTTTCCAACAGGGTAAAAAGAAAACCTACAAACTGGGAACAAACATTTGGTAGTAGCATCTCAGACAACAGTCTTATAACAAAAGTTTACAGAATACTCCTGAGCCTCTACAAGAAAAAGACTGATAACCCAATTATAAAATGGGCAAAATGGAAAGAATTTTCACAGAGGAAGATATTTTAATGGCAAACTGATAAATGAAGAAAAGCTCCAACTCACTGGCAGTAAGAGAGAATGCAAATCAAAATCACAATGAGGTATCATCTCACTCCAGTAACAGTGGAAAAGTTTAACAGGGCAGCAAGTAATAAATGTTGGAGAGGATGTGGCGAGAAAGGAACTCTTGTTTGTGGGATTGTAAAATGGTACAGCCATTCTGGAAGGCAGTTTGGCACTTCTTCAAAAAGCTGAACATAAAAATTCCATATGACCCAGCTATTCCACTACATGGAATATACCCTGAGAAAATGATAACAGAGGCACAAACTGAGATTTGTACAACAATGTTCATAACAGCATTATTCACTATAGCAAGAACATGGAAACAGGTTAACTGTCCAAACACAAATGGATTGAGAAAGTATGGTACATTCACACAATGGAATAAACAGAAGCAATGATTTTGTAAATTATTATCTAACTTGGGAGAGACTAAAGAGCATTATGCTGAATGAACTAACTCACTCCCCAAAAGATAAATATTGTATAAAACCATTATTGTAGAATGAGTATAAGGATCCAAGAGGGATGGGAGAGGGTGGAAGCAGAGGGATGAGGATGTGCAGGGGGAGAAGGGGATTAATCATGGGTTGTACACTTTGATGGGAGGGGGGGTTGAGAGAAATTGAAAGTATTTCTTTATAACAATGTATTTTAATTTTGCAAATAAACTAGTAGAAAATTTAAAAATTTCATATAAAAAAAGATTGGAGGAAGACTCGTAACCTGTATTATGCAGATGACATAGACTTGCTAGCTGGAACTGAGGAAAGCCTGAAGAATTTGCTGCAGAGGGTCAAGGACTGAAGTCAGCAATATGGATTGAAGCTCGATATCAAGAAAACAAAGATTCTCACTACTGGGTCAACTGGCAGCTAATGATAAATGGAGAAGAGACTGATCGTTTACAATTTCAGCTTACTCAGTTCCATAATAAACACTCTTAGTACCAGCAGTCAGGGGATCAAAAGATGAACTGGATTAGGAAAGTCTGATGTCTGGGAACTCTCCAGTGCTCAAGAGCAATGATGTCAATCTAGAGAGTAAGGTGTGACTGATCCAGGCCATGGTCTTTGCAGTTACCTGATTTGCATCAGAGAGCTGAACAATGACCAAAGAGAACAGAGGAAGAATTTATGTCATTGAATTGTGGTGCTGGAGAAGAGTATTGGACATATGGACTGCCAAAAGAACTAACAGGTCTGTCATGGAGAGAGTGAAATCAAGTTTTTCCTTGGAAGTAAGGATTTTAGAGCTCCATCTTACGTACTTTGGGCATGTGGCAAAGAGAGACCAGTCCTTGGAAAAGTACATCATGCTAAGAAGGATGGAAGGACAGCTTACAAGAGAGGAAGGCTCTAGATGAGCTGGAAACAATAACTGGGATAATAAGGGTATATTTGTCAGAGACAGTGAGGAAGTATGAGTCGTGGTCTACTTGACACCATATAACAGTAACAACAATATTATGAGAATGTTGACATAAACCAAAAAGAATAATTTCTAATTGTGTCTTAGCTATTAACGTTCACTGTTGTTATGTTGAGTTCTTTTTATTAATCTCTCTAGGCTTCCTAAATTTTCTCATATGCAAAATAAAAGAATGAGACTGGTTTGGAGGTTTCTCTAACCTCTGGCATTCTATGGTTTTATGATAGTATTTTTCATTTCCACTGAGAATGCCACTCTCATTCAGAGGGGGCCAGTTGACTATTTTGTATAGTAGAGCCTTCCACAGCCCTGGCTTCTATGGTAGTCCCCATCTGTGACCAGTGCTGTCAATCATTCTGTGATTATTTCCACTGTTTCATGGAGTCAAAGGCTACCCTAGAGATGAAGTTTCATTTGAAATACAATTGAATTCACATGGTGCTGAAAAAAATGTGTTACCCCACATCCAATGGGGCAAGTCTCTAAAAGAATTTGCCCCCTAAATTTAGGGTATCAATGAGGCAACGTAAACCACCAGAACAGCTACTTGACAATGTGTCACTCAGCTTAAGCAAAGCTATAGAGGAACAGCACAATGAATTAATGAATAGCAACAAATCCCCATGACAACATGTTAGTTCATTAAAATTTTATCAGCATTCTTCCTAAGGAAAGTGTGCCTTCTGTTCTGTGTTGAGTTTCTTCAACATTGTTTTACAGCCAATTCACAGCATTCTGGTGCTTCAAAATTAGTTCCTGTGGAGAGTGAGATACACATAGCCTCTATATTGTGTCACACATGGGTCTCCTGAGTGTCATGATAAAATATTGCCTGCATTTTTGTGTATCTTATGGCTTAAACATTCACAAGCATGTTCCTACTGTCTTTTTTGAGAGTTAGGCTAATTAGCTGAAAATCCATTTCTGTGTTAATTTTTTCAGCAAGTATATTAAACTGCATTTCATAAATATCTTCCTAATATTGAACAGAAAAGGCATCAAATGAGGGATATTTGAAATATACTTTTGCTTCCTGATACAATGGAAGATTCCCTATGGCTTTGGAAAACAGAAAGTAACATACAAACCTTGACATTTTTCTTGGATTCTTTATTTTTTCTTGAAAATTCTTTTGTGTATGATCCAGATGTTAATGGTCTGTGTTTTTCTGGATCTTCTGAGCTTATATGAATGCACATCCCTTTTACAACTAAACAATAAATCTCCAAACCCCATCCAACTAATAAAAGTAACTTTAAATATACTGCCTAATGTCTTCAAAATTGTTTTAGAAGATTATGGGTTTTTTTCTGTCCCATTTCTGTCAGGAGTTCTGATCCTACTGAATTCCTGATTTCATGCATGTTTCTCATTTTGGTAAATAATCGAAAGAGACTTAACTATGGAAGCCGTATTTTTTTTTCTTTAATTGCAAATTCCACAAAATGGAAATTGAAACCGTTTATCTAACCTTTTTTTTGTCCCACAAATTGAAGACTACAGTCTTGCTCAAGATCAGAAATTATATATTCACACGCCAAATATCAGAAAATCTTTTTATTTTTGCTTTGATTTTCAACATACCATGCAGACTTTTAAGCATGTTAAGAACAGATCCTGCTTAAGAATTTGCTTATAAATATAACCTTTACACAATTAAACTGGGCAATACGCATCAAGCACAGTAAAATAACATATCCTTTGATCTGCAAATTTCCTTTTTAGACTTCATCCTAAAAAAAATAAGTGAACACTTGCACCAACGTTTATTTGCAAGCGTATTCATAACTACATTGTTTATAAAAGAAAGAAAAAATGGAGTTAATATAAATATCTAATAAGAATGATTGAATTTGTCACATTATAAAATGAGTCAATCAAATATTTTGGGGAAGTCTAGATTTACTTAACACGTTGCCACACACTTTTTAAATTGACAACCATGCTTAGAGACACATTTGCCGTCATTTCCAGCAACATGTTAATGAGTCATTTATACTATATAAATGTTTAAAAAGGGAAACTAGAGAAAAGTATAATATGATTATTATTTTTTCTGGAAGTGTAATATCCAAGGAGACTTCCGTATTATATAATATCTTGGAAGAAATACCAGAATGTTAACTGTCAGCACTAAATGGTGAAATTTATGGTCACTTGGTTTCTTCTTCTTTGTGCTGATTTATATTTTCTCATTTTTCTACCTTGGCGAGGTAATATTTTTTAATTAAAAAATTAGTCATTTGTTAAAGTACAAACCAATTTCAAGAACTCTTTTTATGAAAAAATTAAATTCTTAAAAGTCACTTAATTTCAGTTATTTATAGCAAGATTTTTTAATAGTGTTATCAAGAGTGTAGCCAACATTGCCCAAATCACTCTCTTACATGTGGTTGTCTTGTGCTCTCTAAGATTTAACAGCATCTCAGACCTCTATCTACCTGAAGCCACTAATGTCCCTTAATGTTATTATTGGTGTTGTTAAAGTGTAGTCAAGTTGCTTGCAACCCTGTCCTAACCTGAGTCAATTTCACTGTCTTTGACACATATTTATTACCCCAGTTACTATGGTGAACCCATCTCCTCCAGGGTCTTCCTCTCTTAAGCTATCCCTCCGTCCTTCCAAGATATCCTTCCCTAAGGACTGCTGGTCAAATTGCCTACTACTCATAGCAACCTTATGAACAATACATCTGAAACTTTCCCTATCCTCATCATCTCCTTATGCTCAAGCCTGTTATGATTACTGTGCCAATCCATTTCGGTGACGGTCTTCCTCTCTTTCTCTGACTTTCTACTTTTCCCAGCCCTCAATGTGATTGTTGTTATGTGCCGTTGAGTCGCTTGCAACTCATACAACAACCCTAAACTCTGCTCTGTCCTGTGCCAATTACACTGTCTCTGACACTCCCATCCCGGTTATCCCAGTCACTGAATCAATCCACCTCATAGAGGGCCTTCCCCTCCTGCTCTGTCCCTTCACCCTCCCAAACATGATGTCGCTCTCCAAGGACTGGTCCCTCCTTACAAGATGTCCAAAGTATGTCAGACGAAGCCCCAGAATCCTTGCCTCTAGCCCTCAATAGTCATGGATAAAAACATCTTTAAACATTGCCAAATGTATCCCAGGGGTGAAATCAATCCCCGGTTGAGGACTACTAGTGTATAGGTACTACTTAATTTACTGATATTTATATCACTACTCAATTCATATTTGAAATATGTATCTGCACTCACATTTAATCCTCTTCTAAGAGTTCCTCTTTTTGTGTCTCCATCTTTAAAAAGAAGTTGAATTTCCTTCCCTTCTGAGAAAGCTGTAGAGATTGGACAAGAATAGTTGACATAGTATAAATGGTTTAGATCACTGTGGATAAGAAAGTATTATCTGTTGTTGTGGCAACATGGCTAATCAAAGCTATCAAATGAAGATTTGTGTTCACCCTTAAAAGTTCTAGAACCTACACGTGTTTTAGCTGCAACAAGAGAATATTTAGCCAGGCACTTGAATACATTCTATATTTTTTAATTATTTAGTGTAAATATGTTGTGTTGTGGTCATGATGGTGGTTTACTGTAGAGTCAGAATCAACCCATAGCTGACCCTCTGGTGGGTTTTCAGAGGTTGTTAATGGCACAGGAGGAAATTGCCCATCCTTCTGCAGAGCATCTGGTGACCTCGAACTGCATGCCTGCGGTATTGCAGTGCAGCTTCTTGCCACCACCAGGCCATCAGAGTTTAGATGTACTTTCAATAATTAAGCTGCCTCGGAAAATTTTACTATAATCATCAGAGGAAATAATTTAGCATTCAGTGCCTACCACTCACTAGTTAAAATGACCCTGCACAATTCATTTAACCTCCTTAAACTGAAGTTTTGTCATCTGAAAATAAGGAGAATAATAACAACCCTACTTAATTACATGATTGTAATAAATACTGAATGTGATTATGGCTTGTAAGTGCTGTGTAAACTGCCAAAGACTCCATGTCCATTGGGAATTCATTTCTTGTGGAGGTTACCAGTGTTGAGGTTGCCATGGCAACTTTCTGGCTTGTCTTTCCCCAAATAATTCATATACATGCCTACACCTAGAAAATAAATATGGACAATTAAGGAATTTAACTTTATTTTTAAATTTGTATTTACTGAAAGTGATGATTTCCCAGTCAATGCTTCAGTACTCAAAGTAGAGAATAAATAAATCTTGGATGTTTGTGGATATGAAAAATAAAACTTTAAGACAAAGGAATAAAAATGTAAAATGAAGGTGAATTCTTTTAAAAAAAAGAACATCACAGAAATTAAAGAACACATGTTTGAGCTGATTTCAAGAATTACTAGTGTGAGACTTTCTCTGATAATGTTTTTTTCTTCTTTATTCAACCCTGTTAAAATGAATCAACCAATGGGGCTTCTGCCATATCCCCCAGGAGCCTCTGTAACACTGTAGTATAATGAAACATTAGAATATCTTTTTCTGATTAGCTGTCTCACAGCTTCTCTCCAAAATATCCCCTGTGGATTTCAGAAAATTATTGCAAACCGGCATCTGAACAAGAATGGAAAATAAGCCAAATCTTTGGCTTGACAACTACTATACCTGCTAAGTCAAGATTATATACTGGCAATTTCAAGGAAACAATACGAAAAATGGAGTAAAAACACTTACCTACCACTTTTCTTCCCCCATTGAACTTTCACTTATTCTTATTTTTCATCTCTTTTAAAAACTAAGATGTGTAGTCAGACTATCGAAATACGACACTTAGAAAGTTATAATAAATACTTGAGTTAAATAATGTGTATATTAAACAATTCATAGAAAGACATTAGCGTTGTGGCTAGTCCAACATAAAAGATGATGTTTTTGTTGTTATGTGCCTTCGAGTCTCTTGTGACTCACAGCAAACCTATGCACAACAGCCCTAAACCCTGCTCTACCCTGTGCCAATCGCACTGCCTCTGACACCCCCATCCCGTTTACCCCAGTCACTGAATCAATCCACCTCATAGAGGGCCTTCCCCTCCTGCGCTGTCCCTCCACCCTCCCAAGCATGATGTCCCTCTCCAAGGACCTTTCCCTCCTTACACATGTCCAAAGTATGTCAGATGAATCCCCAGAATCCTTTTCTCCAAGGAGTAGCCCGGTTTAACCCTCTCCAGGCTAAATCTGTTTGTTTTCTTGACAGTCCATGGTACATTCAGTACTCTTCTCCAGCACCACAGCTCAAAGGCATCAATTCTCCTTCTAGCCTCCTTGGTCATTGTCCAACTCTCTGATACATAACAATTGCAAAGAACATGGTCTGAATCAGACTCACCTTAGGCTCCAGAGACACACCATTGCTTTTGAGTACTTTAGGGAGGTCGCTAGCAGCAGACTTTCCGATCGCAATACGGGTTTGTTTGTTTTTTTTTATTTCCTGGCTGCTGGTGCCAAGAGTGTTGAC
>NW_006399767.1:3234808-3241232 GCF_000299155.1 Elephantulus edwardii
ACATCCAGGACAGCATCTGTTAGCTGAAATACCTCAATTGGTATACCATCTATTCCTGGGGCCTAGTTTTTTGCTATTTCCTTCAAAGCAGCTTGAACTTCTTCCTTCATCACCATAGGCTCCTGCTCAAATGTTCTTTCCTCAAATTCTTCTGTATCTGCCAATTCCTTTCAATACAATGACTCAGTATATTCCTTTCATCTTCTTTTAATACTTCCTGGATCATTTAATATTCTGCCGAAAGCATCCTTGATTATAGAAACTCGAGGTTTTAATTTGTTCTTCAGTTCCTTGAGCTTAAGAAATGCTGAATGAGTTCGGCCCTTTTGGATTTTCCGACTCTAGCTCCTTGCACATTTCATTGTAATATTTTGCTTTGTCATCCTCTGTTGCCTTTTGGAATCTTCTGTTCAGCTCTTCAGTATCTTGAATTCTTCCGTGTGCTTTGGCTTCTCTAAGCTCCAGTGCAATCTTCAGAATCTCTTCTGACATCCATTTTGGTCTTTTCTTCCTCTTCTCTCTTTGTAATGACCATTTGCACTCTTCCTGAATGATACCTTTGGCATCCTCCCACAACTCATCTGGTCTTCGCTCATTAGTGTTCAAGGCCTCAAACCTGTTTCTGAGATGATTCTGAATTTCTGGTGGGATGATCTCAATGTCATATTTTGGCTTCTGTGGATTTGGTTTAATTTTCCTCAGCTTCATCTTGAACTTGAATATGAGTAGTTGGTGGTCTGTTCCACAATCAACTCCTGGCGTAGTTTTCACAGCTGATACTGAGCTTCTCCAGTGTTTTTTTTTCCACAGATGTAATCGATCTGATTCCTATGCATACCATCAGGTGAATAAAAGATATATACAATTTTAACTTACTGTCACCTGTGTACAAAGATGATGCTACAAATTCTGCAACAGGCAATGAAAATGTTCTAAAATTATTTTTCAAAGTGGTTAATGCATTCGGAATTAATTTTTTTTGTCTTCACATATAGTGTGACACATTGAATATAGGACTGGTTAGTGTAGTCTTACAACAATGAATGTCATTGAGCTCCATCTCGTTGGTTATATCTCATAATGATCCTATAAATAAACAGCAACTTTTGTCTGGTGTAATCATCATGATCTCTGCTTTGCTCAAGCCCATTGTTAAAGTCAATGGGATAATAATTTTGTTGAGGGTGTCTTTTCTCAGCATATCTTTCTGCCCCCAACTATATTTATTGTTGTTGTTATGTGCCATCGAGTTGCTTGCTACTCATAGTGACCCTATATACAAGAGCCCTAAATGCCGTTATATCCTGTGCCAACCTCACCGTCTCAAACACACTCACCCAACCACTCCAGTCACAGAGTCGATCCATCTCATCGACGGTCTTCCTCTCCTGTGCCGTCCCTCCACTCTCCTAACCATGATGTCCCTCTCCAAGGACCAGTCCCTCCTTGCAATATGCCCAAAATATACCAGACAAAGCTTCAGAATCCTTGACTCCAAGGAGCATTTTGGCTTCACCTTCTCCAGGACAAACCTGCTTGTTCTCGTAGCAGTCCATTGTATATTCAACACTCTTCTCCAGCAGCACAGCTCAAAGGCAGCAATTCTCTTTCTGTCATCCCTATTCACTGTCCAACTCTCTGATGCATAGCATGTAATCGTGAAGACTATAGCCCAGATCAGGTGCACCTTAGTCTCCAGCCTTATGTCATTGCTCTTCAGTACTCTTGAGAGTTCCCTCACAGTTGACTTTTCCAATGCAATTCATCTCCTGATTTCCTGGCTGCTGCTACCAAGAGTGTTGACTGTGGAACCAAGTAAATTAAAACTGTTAACTATCTCAGTCTCTTCACCATCCATATTGATACTGCCACTTGGCCCAGTGGTGAGAATCTTTGTTTTCTTGATGTTGAGCTTCAATCCATATTGAAGACTGCAGTCCTTGACCTTCTGCACCAAGCACTTCAGGTCCTCCTCAGTTTCAACAAGCAGGGTTGTTCATCTGCATAACGCAGGTTGTTGATGATTCTTCCACCAGTCCTGACGCTACTTTCCTCCTCATACAGCCCAGTGTCTCGGATGATCTGTTCTGCATACAGATTGAAAAGGTATGGAGACAAAATACATCCCTGATGGATACCTTTTTTTATTTTGAACCATCCACTGTCTCCCTGCGCTCTTCTGACGACTGCCTCTTGGTCCAAGTATAGGTTTCGCTAAATTAGCACAATCAAATGTTCTGGGATTCCCATTCTTCTCAGAATCAGCCATAGCTTGTTGTGATCCACACAATCAAAAGCCTTTGCATAGTCAATGAAGCACAAGTAGACATTCTTCTTGTATTCTCTGCTTTCTGCCAAAATCCATCTAACATTAGCTATGATATCGCTAGTACCATGACCTCTTCTAAATCCAACCTGCACATCTGGCAGTTCTCTGTTGACATTGTTACAAATATTTTTGAATATTTTTCAGCAGAATCTTGCTTGCATGTGATATCAATGCTGTTGTTAGATAATTTCCACACTTTGTTGGGTCACCTTTCTTTGGAATGGGAACAAATATCGATCTCTTGCAGTCAGTTGGCCAGCTGGCTGTCCTCCAGATTTCCTGGCACAACTTAGTGAGCACATCCAGGGCAGCATCTCTTTGTTGAAATAAATCAATTGGTATGCTGTCAACTCCTGGAGCCTTGTTTTTTGCCAATTCTTTCAGAGCAACTTGAACTTCCTCCTTCATCACCATAGGCTCTTGCTCATCTGTTATTTCATGAAATTCTCTGTGTCAGCCAATTCCTTCTGATACAGTGACTCTGTGTATTCCTTCCATCTTCTTTTGATATTTCCTGGATCATTCAACATTCTACCCAAACTATCTTTAAGTATTGCCACTCGTGGCTTGAATTTGTTTTTCTACTCCTTCATCTTAAGAAACACTGTGCTAGTCTGGCCCTTTTGATTTTCTGACTCCAGCTCTCTGCACATTTCATTATAGTCTCTTGCTTTGTCGTCCCGAGCTGCCTTTTTAAATTTTCTTTTCAGCTCTTTGATTTCTTCCTTTAGCTTTGGCTTCTCGGCGCACTAATGCAATACTCAGAGTCTCATCTAACATCCTTCTTGGTCTTTTCTTCTTCTTCAGCCTTTGTAATGATCTTTTGCATTCTTCATGGAGGATTTTCTTGATATCCTCCAAGAGCTCATTTGTTCTACACTCACTGGTGCTCAGGACCTCAAACTTGTTCCTGAGATGATTTTGAAATTTGAGGGGGCAGACTTAAGGTCAAATCTTGGTTCCTGTGGACTTGACTTAATTTTTCTCAATTTCAGCTTGAATTCGCATATGAGTAGTTGGTGGTCTGTTCCGTAATCAGCACCTGGTTTGGTTTTCACTGCTAATATTGAGCTTCTCCAGCAAGTCTTTCCAAAAATGCAATCAATTTGATTCCTATGCATACCATCAGGTGAGATCCATGTGTATAGCCTGCATTTATGTTTCTTATAAAAGGTATTTGCAATGAATAAATCATCGAATGTGTAGAACTCTATCATTCTATCTCCAGCCTCATTTCTCTCACTGAGCTTGTGTTTTTCAGCTACTGATCCTTCTTTTCTGTTCCCAACTTTTGCGTTCCAGTCACCCATTATTACTATTGCATATTGATTGCATGTTTGATCAATTTCTGACTCCAAACATTGGTAGAAACCTTCTATTTCCTCCTCTTTGGCTCCAGTTGTTGGTGCATATATTTGAATGACAGTGGTATTCACTGGACTTCCTTGTATGTGTATGGATATTATCCTGTCACTAACCACCTTGTATTTCAGGATTGATCTAGAAATAACTTTTTTAATTATGAAACGAACCGTATTTTTTCTCACCTTTTCATCCGTGGCATAATAAATCATATGATTATCTGATTCAAAATGTCCCATGGCAAGCCATCTCATTTCGCCAATACCTTGTATGTCAATATTTATGTGTTCCATTTCTTTCTTAACAATGTCCAATTTTTTTACACTCATGCTTCTCACATTCTATGTTCCAATCACTAGTGTCTCCATACATTTGTTCCTCTTTCTCCATGTTTCCATTTCTAAGATCTGTTTCAATTGCCATGTCTGCTAATCCAAATGATAGTCTAAGTGTGCTCTATTGTACATAGGTTTTCGAAGGCCTGTAATTTCGGAAGTAGATGGCCAATCCTTCTTCCTAGTCTGTCTCAATTTTTAAATATATATAATAGTATCTGACAGACAAGCATTCTACCGAAAAGAGCAGATGAAAGACATTTACCAGTTAGAAAAGGGCCAGCATTCAATGTTGCTGCCCACCCGGCTACATGTTCGGTTGTTTTTTTGTTTTGTGGGGTTGTTGGGTTTTGTTGTTGTTGGTGGTGGTGGTGTTTTGTTTTGGTTTTTTTGTTTTGTTTTGTTTTGTTTTAACCACCCTTTCCCTACTCTATTATCAACAGTTCCTACTTTTGCCTACAACATTCAACACCCGTCTCCCATTGAGCAGCCCCTGATGTGATGACCTAAGTTTCAAGCCATCAGGATTTCTCTGATTCTGAGCATATCATGCTGCTGTAAGTCTCTTATGATGCAGTCAGTATGACTTCAGTTTAAAGTTATTAAGTACAACTGCCATGTACAGTTTCTTTTCCTGGAAGGTCCTGAGAAAAAGTCCTTGTTCTTAAACTCTCAGTCCAAGATTGACTTCTTATGGCTTAATACTGCTTATCTTCTGTTTGCAGCCTGGTGCCGATGTAAGTGGATGGCTTCCCAGGAGAGAGAATGTGTCCTCCAGGACCAGTGCACAACTAATTCTCTGGCAATGGTGTCCTGGTGTGTGTGTGTTGGGGGGCTTTCCCATCTTCCCGGAGTACCTGAGGTGAGTAGTGGGTATGAGGAAAGCTCTGCCTCCCTCCTGTCCTGGAATCCCAAAACTAATTCTCTGGCAATGGTGTCCTGGTGTGTGTGTGTTGGGGGGCTTTCCCATCTTCCCGGAGTACCTGAGGTGAGTAGTGGGTATGAGGAAAGCTCTGCCTCCCTCCTGTCCTGGAATCCCAAAACTAATTCTCTGGCAATGGCGTCCTCAGGGGGCCCATTTTCATTATTATTAATTTTAATGAATGTTTACAGAGACTTTGGATTTCCATTCATTCATTGTTGCACTTTTCTACCTGCCCACTGCCCCTCCACTCCAGTTTGCTCTTCTCTTTGAAAAGTAAAAGAAAAATTCTTTCATTGTTATACAATCCCTTCCCCCAAGTCAACTCCACTATGCAGCCTTCATTCTGGACTCCTATCATGACAATAACACCTAATCATATATCCCTTTTAAACAGTTCTCTCCCTCATCTGTTTCAATGCGTTATACATTATTTATCCCATCTTTCTCAGTCTCCTCCCAACCCCAATGTAAGTCCCATTTTACAACAGTGGCACTACGCAGTATTTGTCCTTTTGTGACTGAAATATTTCACTCAGCATAATGTCCTCCAGAGTCACAAATGGATGGATAGTGAAGCTGTGGTATATTCACACAATGGAATACAGCACTGCACTGAAAACCCGGAGCTCATGAAATATTATTCAGCATGTCTTTTTCCAAGACTTGACTTTTCCTGACAACATGCTCAAATTATCTGAGATGAAATTTCACTATCTTTGACTCTGAAGAGTAGTCTGGTTGCACTTCTTATCCTGCCCTATTCTTATGATTTTCCCCATAATAGATCCCCTTGTCACAGTCACTGTGTCAATCCATGACATTGGAAGTCTACCTGCCTCGATTTCTCTGACCCTTCATTTTCCCAGCCTGATGTCTAGCTCCAATAATTTGTTTGTCCTGAGAATATACTCAAAGCAACTGAGATGAAATTTCACCATCCTTGCCTCTAAAGAGTACTCTAGTTACACCTTCTTGAAGATAGATTTGTTTGTTCTTTTGGCAATACATAATATATTCAATACTATTTACCAATACCACAATTCAAAGGCATTGACTCTCCTTCAAGTTTTGTTGTTGTTTTTATTCATTGCTTAACTTTCAGATGCATAGGAAGCAATTTAATATACCATAGCTTGGATTAGATGCACATTAGTCTTTTAAACTCACACTTTTTCTTTAGCCTTTTGGAGAGGTCCTTCACAAAAGATTTATCAAGTGTAAACAGGTTTGAGGCCTTGAACACTAATGAGCAAAGACAAGATGAGTTATGGGAGGATGTCAAAGGTATCATCCAGGAAGAATGCAAACGGTCATTACAAAGACAGAAGAGGAAGAAAGGACCAAAATGGATGTCAGAAGAGACTCTGAAGATTGCACTGGAGTGTAGAGAAGCCAAAGCACAAGGAAGAATTCAAGATACTAAAGAGCTGAACAGAAGATTCCAAAAGGCTGCTCGGAATGACAAAGCGAAAT